>NC_090927.1:426146500-426503240 GCF_040938575.1 Ambystoma mexicanum
ACTTGTTCTATTCCAGCTCAGCACGTGACTGCTGATGTATGGAACAAGGTGGAACAGGGGTTTCAAAAGCATTCATATGAAAGTAATGTCAAAGAAAATACAATATTAAAGACAAGTACTATACTCGTGGCAGATGTGGATTTCCAAGGCCTGTGACACCAGTTGGTCGAGTTAATAGTTTAATGTCATCTGTTCAACACCATAATACCTATCATTTAAAAAGAAATAATGAATGCCCATTCATTAATGATTACACACTTGTCATTACTCAGATATGGATGCAACTATTGATGTACAGTTTATTGCTGATGATTCAACAGCTGTTGCTCTTTATGTTACAGCATACACGACAAAAGCAGAAAAGAGCAATGCAGCTGAAGTATGGGCAGATTTATCATCAGATAAAAGTCTCAGTCAGAAACTTGTAAGCTTTGATTTGAAGATGCTTTCACATAGAGTGTGTGGTAGCTATGACACTGTAGATCATCTAACTAGTTGGCCCCTTTATGGACATAGAGTTAATATGGTTTGGTTAAGTATTTTACCAGCTAGCACTAGAAATCGGGTATTGAAGCCTTTGACTAAAATTGAAAAGTTAGCTGAAGCAGCACCTGACAGTACAGAGATTTTGAAAACCAACTTGACTAATACATATTATCCAAATTGGGCTGACATTTTGGAGAATCTTGGATTATATGAAGTAGCACAATGTTACTCATATTGAAATTTGAAGCAAACAGTGACAGGGAATGGTTTTGTAGTGAGACATGAATGTCTTTTGCAGTTTTTCTTCACATAGCTTGCAGAGTGTGATTTACTTGGACGTTTTGAAACCTTTGAAACATCATTTGTTTGCTAAAAAATGCTCAATAACATATCCAAAATGTGAGTAGTACTTGGAGTTGCTGGATAAAGAACTACGTCAAGAAGAACCTTTGGCAGCTGAATTGGCAAAAGAGACTCCTGAGGGCAGTCAAGATTAAGCAGCAGGAAGTCAAAATGTTCTTGGGGAGCCAATTACTCAAACTGATGCTGAGCTTGTTATAGAGGAAGTAGAAATTGCAATGCAACTGTCATGAGGAGTGGTTTCTGGACGGTATGGTGCTGATGGAGGAGCCATCTTGGATGTTCCACTACATTTTCAGGCTAACAGTCCAGTCCTTCTGTTCCTGTTACTTTTTATACCTGTTAGCCCCACCCCCCTGTGCATTGCAACTTTAGTTGTGTCCCGCTCTGGCTTGGTTGCTCCGCATCCTAGCGCCTTTCTCTCCAGCCTGCTTGTGCCCTTAACGGTTACGGCCGGTACCTTTGCTTTCTCTCCCCTTCGCTCGCACTTCCCCATAGGATTCACTCCTGCCTCTGTGTTTCTTTTTCACCACTTCTCTCTGTGGCTGCTCTCTTGTTGCAGGATCACTTTACTGCTGCCTCTCTCTCTGTATCTCTCCCTCTCTCTCTCTCTCTCTCTCTCTCTCTCTCTGTCATCAGTTACTGTTTCCTCTCTAATTCTCCTATCCTGGGTTTCCTGTAGTCCTTAGCTGCCTGTTGTTTCTTACTGTAGGTTCAACCTACGCCCCACCTGACAACGGTCTCTCCGGGCTCCTACATCCATCTGCAGGTGCATTGGGCTTCTTAAGGAACTTATTATGTGATGACTCACACAGGCTGATTTCCCGTTTTCTCATTGTGGTCTGTCCTCACCCGGACTGCTTCTGGCTACGGCTTATTCTTCCTTACCAATTCATTCCTTACTCTGCATGGCCTTCAGTATCCGGACACAGTTGCTGCACTTTGGACATTCTCTGTTACTCCGCTTCAAACCAGATAATTAAGACCTCCTCCAGTGAACATACCTTCCTTCTGAATACCATCCAGGTTTTTTTTATGCCAGCAGCTTTTTCCCCATTCTGGGCTGTGCAGGGGAAACGTCATTCTTATTGATTACTGTTCCTCAGTGCAACAACAGTGGCGAGTTCCCTGACCTCTCATCCAGTGACAGCGACATTGAAGCACGGGTGAGATCTTTGTCTCTTGACAGCAACAAAGTAAAGTTGCAGATGTGAATTGTGATGACAATGTTAGTAAACTTAATATAAAGCAAATATATAAAGTAAAGATAGGTTCTTGTATGGTTTGTTGCATGACAAGTGTGAATGCTCTTGTGTGCAATACAAAACTGTATTGTTGTATGTTAGTGGACAAGCAGGAACAGGTCAATCTTTTTTAAATAATGCAATTAGAGCCATGATCCAAAATGTAATAGATTCCTCTTTGCCATGTATTGTAACTGCTCCAACAGGTTTAGCAAGAAAAACAAAGAGAGGTGCAAGGGAAACAAAGCCCATGCCTAACAATCCCTCAGTATAGGTTGAAAAACCTTTATGTGCAAACAAACATGTTAAAGGGCGAAACAATCTACTGCATATGCCGGATGCCAGATAGAAGAGCAGCAACTTAGAAAAGCATACCACCATAAACAAATTCTAAGGCTGTAGATACAAAATGTAAACAATGTTCAGGGTAATTCATGGAATAAATGTGTGCCGAAAAGGGGAGTGCAAGCGGGAAAATCGCAGCGCATACGTGCCAAAGCTGCGCATGCAGCTGTTCATCGATTCATGGAATGTGCTGCCCTAGTAAAACCTGTTATGTGCGCTAAATCCGTGGATGGTGCACTCGGGCACACACATCACTAAACGGCGTGGCTACGCGCACAGGGAAAGCGCTCATCATGTAGCACACACAAGAAAAGTGGGCGAAACACGGGGCGTACCACGCGGCATGGGGAACAACACGTGAAAATGTGGGCGTTACGGGGGAAGTACAGGAGGTAAATGCTCGCAACGCCCACATGCGCGCTAACAACACGTATTCATGGAATCGAACAGGGCAAATCTGTGCGCCAAAAAAGACGCGCTAATCCGGAAACACGTACGCCAGCAGGAAGCAGGCGTAAGCAGGTCCGCGCAGCATGAAAGTGTGTGCAAACAACAAACAAGCTCAGACGCTACGATGAATATACCGTTCTTCGCAGCAGTGGTGGTGGGACACCGCAGAGGGAGGAGGATAGGCAGGCCCTGCATTTTTTTACCCAAGACCAGCCTTTTTGGGATGCCTGATGACCAGGTGTATGGGAGGCACAGGTTTCCACCACACATAATCCGAGAACTGGTCAGGGAGTGGGAGGATGGCCTCACATCACCCACCCTGTGCTCCCAAGCACTGAGCCCCTTGGAAAAGGTGCTCAATGTACTGCCCTTCTTGGCTACTGGTTCATTTCAGCGGACAAGTGCCATAGTGGGGGGTGTTTCACAGGCCAAGCAATCACGCTGCCTACACCAGGTGTTGGCCATCATGACTGCATGCCCCTCAGTCCGCAGGCACATAAACATGCCCAGAACACCTGCAGAAAGGCAGGATGTTGTCCAGCAATTTTACGGGGTGGCACACATCCCCAAAGTGCTAGGTGCCATTGATTGCACCCATGTGGCTCTATGTCCTCCCAGGGCCACTGAGCATATCTATCGAAACCACAAGCACTGGCATTCCATCAACGTGCAGGTTGTATGTGATGCCCGACCCCCTCCTCAACTGAAACCCCTATGCGCCAGTCATCCTCTGTGCCATCTACCTGCCCAAATGTCACCGGGCAACCCTCTGGAGCTGCCCCTGAGCCAGCGGCCAGGCTGGTGGAGGACACATCCCTGCCACAGTCGGGAGTTGGAGGTCCAGCAGGGGTGGCCACCCCAACAATTGGACACCAGCAGGAGGAGGACGTGAAGGCATCACAAGGCAGGGAACATGCACGGCAGCAGCAGGCTCAATGTGGGAGCGATGATGGCTCGGGGCCATCAACATCAGAGGGGCAAGCATCGGCCCAAGGGCAGGAGGACCCTGGATTGGGAGTGTCTTCTGTGTGGCCGCGGGTGGGCCAGGCAATAAATGTGGAGCGGTGGCGGGCCAAAGAGGCACAGCTCACTATGGTCAGGGCAGAAAACTCCATGCGCAGGGCGCTGAAGCGGGCTGAGTGCCTCAAGGGAATTTGCAGGGATTTGGAGGTGAACATGGCATTATCCCTGCAAGACCTCGGGGCCACTGAACGGGCCCACCTCCAGGACATGGAAGAGGAGTTCGATGATGCCCTGGCCCGGGACATCAACAAGTGAGCCATTGGACTTGTGCACCACCATTGTATACAGTTCATTAGTGTTAAGTTTCCTTTCTATTTTTCTTTCATTGGGACGCATGGACTATGCCCCACATTTTTGTATATAGTTATTTATTAGGTAGGGTTTTTTTGTAGGTTTCCTTTGGATTGTTGGGCTCATGGACCCTGGATTTTTTGTGTACATAGTTCCGGAAAGGATTAAAATTGTTTGCATTTTTTTTACCCATGGAGCAATGTTTTTTTAATTTATTTTTTTATCTTTGGATTTGGTTTGATGGACGTACCCTTAGGAGCCATTTTCATTTGGATTTATTTGGATTCTGCATTTATATTTTTGTATTCATTTTGGACATCTAGCCTTTTTTGTATTTAATTTTTTTCTTGTGTGATTTTCTTTCATTCCGTTGATTTTGTATTTAATACATTTTGATTTCATACTTCTTTTGTGTGGTATTCTCTCATATGTTTTGTGCATGTCCCGATGTGGGTTTTCACATTCACTTGCCCCCATTGTGTGTGTCTGACGGAAATGTATTGATGTGCATACTTCTTATTTGGGATCTATCATGACATGGTGATTTCAATGTGGAATGGATGGAATACTTGTTTGGGTGTTTGGACTGGGGTGGCGTGGGGTGGGATTTGGGTGGCCTTGAGGGCCATGAGTGTTGATCATGATGACGTGTTGGGGGGGACATGAGTCGGGGCCTGCTGGCAGGTACCCATCACTGCTGGGTGGGTGAGTGGGTGGGGGGACATGAGTCGGGGCCTGCTGGCAAGTGCCTGTCACTGATGGGTGGATGGGGGTGCCGGGGGACATGATTCGGGGCCTGCTGGCAGGTGCCTGTCACTGCTGGGTGGGTGGGGGTGCAGGGGGACATGTGTCGGTGCTCACTTGTGCATGGTGACATGTGGGCTGGCTGGGGGGCATGGCCAGGGGTGCACGGTAGTCCCCTGTGTTGTGGGCTGTCTGTAGGGCCTTGGGAGGGGGGAGAGGGCACACCTCAGAATACACGTACTCCGCTTGCACAAGGCCTATCGCGTGTGAAAACTTCCTGCGCACCCCCAAGATACACATACCCCACTCGCACAAGGCCTATCGCGTCTACAGCTTCCCACGCACCCCCCAAATACACTGTACCGGCCCTGTGAACTGGTGCAAGGTTAGCACGGCCATTTGCGCTGCATTGTGGATTTCATAGCCTTATCCTTGCGCAAGGGGTGTTCTTGGGGGGCGTAACTGGCGCTGCAGGATGTTCTCTGCACCAGCGCTCAAAATGGCTTTGATATTCCATGAATACGCCGTGCCCCAGAATGCTGTTAACGCACATGGCTGGCGCACGCTACCTCTCTGCGCTGCTTGCGTGCACTGCCTCTGTGCTGAAATCTATGAATTACCCTAATTAATTATTAAATCACAATAATGCAATCAAATTGCCCAAATTATTCAATTAATAAAAGACCATTAATAGATAATGAGTCGGTCAGTCAGTGTGTCAGGGGAACAGATAGGGTTATTTGATGTGGATTCCATAGAAATTCGTTTATAGATGACCCACAAGAGTCATGTGCTGTGCAAAATCAATCTGTCAAACTGTCATGATGCCTACCTCTAAGGAGCCAGGCCGGGCCCAGCAACCCCAGAGGCAGACATCATTTTCCCCAGGGAAGTCTCAGCGGGCCCAAGTCGGGGCCCTTTGGACTCAGTCCTGGCGCCTTAGGCGCCAGGCTCATAGCGGACCCCAGTCCTGGCGCCTTAGGCGCCAGACTCATAGAAGAGGATATGTGTTTAAGTGCTTGGGTGCACACTTACCTGATGCAGACCTTGCTGCTTCATCCAGGCCCTCTTGAGGCCTGAATGGGACTACTTAACCTGTAGGACTACTTCACCACCCGGGTGTGGTCGGGGAAGGATACATACCTGATTGGTGGAAGGATACATACCAGGAACTTCTTCCAAGGCTATTTAAACCCCACCCGAACAGCCACACATGCTTCGCGTTGTTCTGCACCTAGCAGCTGGACGCTCACCGTGTCAGCTCCTGCATCCTGACTTCAGCCACGCCTGCCAGCACCCTGGAACACCTGCAAGGGGAGAACGGAAGAGAAAAGGAGAAGAAAAGCCCTTACCTGCTAAATCTGCATCCCGGAGTAATTTCTCCAACGGCCCTGAAAAGGAAGACATCATTTTAAAGGCATTTCATTTCGATCGCTGCAGCGCTGCATTTTACTCATCTTTGCAAGGCGCTTCCATCTTCAGGAGCGATCTTCCGGATTCAGCTGCGCCCCGGCGCCTAGAGGAAAAAAGACAAGAACAAAGGTGAGAGGGAGAAAAGGAATAAGGAAAGCTCAGTTTCCTTTTAAGTCTTACCTGTTGGATTATTCCCACTGCATTTCGGGTCCTGCCGCTTCCTGGCATCTTTGGACCCCGGCCCCTATGGGGAAAAAAGACAAAGACATTGAATGAGCGAATGCAAAGACATTACCTGAGCGCTCATCCAGAACTGTTTCACTTCGGGTCGGCGCCATATCTCCGGCACTCCGAACCCCAGCCCCTAAGGGGAAAAAGACATAAGCATTAGCGCTTGCTGCAATTAGACAACAAACATTATTATTAAGCTTGAACTTTTGAACAGAACTTTTACAGCGCCTTACCTGAACAGTCAAGCTTACCTGAACTCCCATCAATCCTCAATCCAGTGAAGTAACTGGGTTTCAACGCGCCCCTGCATCAGAAGCAGGATGGAGAGCTCATCCTTCCAAACCCTAAGGTGAGGCTTCACGGGGAATCGTGGAGGAGGTATCGTGGAGGGTTGGAAGGGAGTGGGAGGCTTGAGCATTGTTCCACAGTTGGTAATACTCCCTTTTCATGCACAGGAGGGATCCAACGAGCCAGGGAAGCCAGAATAGAGGGGCCCTTCCTGTCCATCTTCAGAGTTCTGCGCCTTCGACGCCGCGCCTCCATGGGAACCAGGTGAGCGTTACAGAATGCGAAGCCTCACCACAATTTCCCACCTGGGCGCTATGGAGACTTCCGAGACAGATCAGCTGGCCCATCTCTTAGGGGAATTACGGGCAGAAGTGCACTCAGCCCGCCAGGAGACTAATGCTCTCAGAAGGGAACTAATCCTATCCAAGGAAAGAACTGATGACCTGGCCAAAAGGTTATTGCAGGGCCAGGCAGAGCACACTCCTTTACCTGTTTCCGGAGATATTTCTACAACAATGGGTTCGAATAACCCGGTACAAATCAATCTACCTGGACACATTCCTTTGGCCCCGCCGGAACGTTTTGCGGGGGATCCCAAGAAATATGCCGTTTTTATGAACCAATGCCGTTTACACTTTTTATGCAGGCCCGGGGCCTTCCCCAACGACCAGACCAAAGTAGCCTTTGTACTATCTTACCTCAGTGGCTGTGCTGCCGATTGGTCTATTCCATTGGTAAATCAGGATGATCCCATTCTCCGGGATTTCCAGGGCTTCCAGGCCAGCATGGAAAGATTGTTCGCTCGACACTCGCAGGGACAGGCCCTTGACAACGAACTGCTATCCTTACCACAAGGTAATCAGGATCTTTTGTCCTATATCGCCACCTTTAATAGACTAGTTGTGGAAACCGGATGGCCTGAAAATAAAAGGATCACATTGATTCATCGAGGCCTGCGCGGAGAGCTTAAAGATGTTATAGCTCAGATAGTAGATCCACCCCAGGCCTGCGCAGACTACATAGACTTAGTGGTTCAACTTGATCACAGACTTCAAAATAGAAAAGCAGATCGGCTCAAGTATGAAACCAGAGTACCTATCAAGACCCACTTTAACTCCAAGAGTACTGACGTTTCCGAACCTATGCAAATTGGCAGTGTTAAAGGACCATTAACGCAGAAGGAACGAGAGAGAAGGCGACAAATGCAACTTTGTCTGTATTGCGGAATTTCCGGTCACTTTCTTCAAAGTTGTCCAGTTAAACCACCCAAGAAGGTGGTTGGAGCCACTGATAACGAGTTATTGACACCTGGTTCGGGAAACGACCTAGCCCGACAAGCGTAGGGGTCCGCTTGCCGAGCTTGAAAACAAACTCTTTGACCTCGCATTTTGTCATGCCAATGGTGCTTGTGAACCCAAAACAGCCTCAGCAGTTGCATGCTATAAAAGCATACATAGACAGTGGAGCTATTGGAAATTACATAGACCGTGAATTGGCTTCCAGGATTAAGCTTCCTCTCCGCCCGAAAGTAACTCAAGATGTAATTACTACAGTTGATGGAACCGAAATAGCCTCAGGGCCTGTAACGCATTCCACAGTTGAAATTACTCTGGTGGGTCAGGACGGACATCGGGAAGCAATCGTGTTTGATGTGATCAAGGCCCCACAATTTCAAGTACTTCTTGGAATCCCTTGGTTAGAAACACATAATCCGAGAATAGACTGGCGAGCAAAGAAGATAAATTTTCCTGATTGTGAACCAACCTGTTACCCAAGGAATCCAGCTATGGTTCTAGCCTCTGTAACTTCCACCCCTGTACAGCTACCATCTGAATACCAAGAATTCCAAGACGTTTTTCAGAAAGAGCAGGCTAACACCTTACCTCCCCATCGATCTTACGATTGCCAAATCGACTTGGTACCCAATGCACAACTACCTTGTAGTAGGATTTATGCTCTTACTGAACCTGAGAACCTGCATTTGCGCCAGTATTTGGATCAATACCTGGCCAATGGTTTCATTCGCCCATCAAAGTCACCAGTCTCTTCTGCTTTGTTCTTCGTACCTAAAAAGGAAGGAGACCTTAGGGCCTGTATTGACTACCGCGCCCTAAATCAGATAACGATTAAGAATCGTTACCCTTTGCCCCTGATAACTGAGCTTATCGACCAAGTAAAAGATGCTCGTGTGTACACCAAGCTAGATCTCCGAGGAGCTTACCACCTGGTACGTATAAAAGAGGGCGACGAGTGGAAGACTGCATTCCGCACCAACTTTGGGCTCTTCGAATATCAAGTAATGCCCTTCGGTTTGTGCAACGCACCTGCCGCCTTTCAGTACTTCATGAATGATGTTCTTCGGGAACTTATCGATGTTTGTGTCATCGTTTATATTGACGACATCCTGGTGTATTCCTCCTCAGAATCTGATCACAGAAACCATGTTAGGGCAGTTCTTGAGAAATTGCGCAAGCACAAATTATTTGCCAAGCTCGAAAAATGCGTTTTTCATACCACAGAAGTGGAGATTCTCGGATTCATCCTGACACCTCAAGGAATCCGAATGGACTCGCGGAAAGTGGACGCCATTCTCAAATGGCCATCTCCTAGCTCTGTGAAGGGAGTGCAAAGCATGCTTGGCTTTGCCAATTTCTATCGAAGGTTCATTCCGGAATTTTCTCGAACTGTTCAACCCATCACAGCTCTCCTAAAGAAAAATAAATGCTTTGAATGGACTCTTGAGGCTGAACAAGCCTTTCAGGACCTGAAAACCAAATTCACCTCTGCACCTGTATTGAAGCACCCGCGCCCAGATCTCCCTTACATCGTGGAAACCGATGCATCCAGTTCGGCCATGGGAGCTGTCCTGTCGCAAAGAGACCCAGAAACTAACCAACTACACCCTGTAGCCTTTTGGTCCAGAAAATTCTCTCCACCAGAACTCAATTACGCAATTACCGACAAAGAACTACTGGCTATTAAATCAGCTTTCAAGGCTTGGCGTCACTATCTTCTCGGTGCAAGACACACCATCACCGTAATTACGGACCACAGAAATTTGCAGTATTTAAAGACGGCCAAAGCTCAATCTTCGCGACAACTCCGATGGGCTTTATTCTTTGCGGAATTTGATTTTGTAATTACCTATCGACCTGGCTGCAAGAATGGTAAGGCAGATGCCTTATCCCGGATAGGCATGGAAGAACCCAATTCGAGTTTAGAACCTGTGCCAATCATACCGGAACAAAGAATTCTGGGCTTGACTTCATTGCAAACCATTGAGGACATCCAAGCTCAAGTAAAACAGCTTTTTGACTCTTCTGCCTTACTGGAATGGAGTCAAAAGGGTCCTCACTACACCGTTAAGGATGATTTACCCTACTTCCAAGAGCGGTTATTTCTGCCAAGTAAAGAATTGCAGGAACTTGTCATTACCCGTCATCATGAATCATTAATGGAAGGACACCCCGGTATCGCGAAAACAGAAGAAAAGATCAAACGCCACTTCTGGTGGCCTTCTTGGAGAAAAGACATAAAGTCATTTGTGTTGTCTTGCGGAATCTGTGCCCAAAATAAGAGTCAAAAGAAAAGGCCAGCCGGCCTACTTCAACCTTTGGACATTCCACCAGCACCTTGGCACACCTTGTCAATGGACTTTATAACTGACCTGCCTCCTTGTGGTGGTTACAACACGATTCTGGTAATAGAGGATCTATTCTCCAAAATGGCCCATTTTATCCCTTTAAAAGGATTGCCGTCAGCTTCCACCTTGGCCAAGGAATTTATGGAAAATATAGTGCGGTTACATGGTTTCCCTTCCATATTAGTCTCAGACCGTGGAAGTCAATTTATCTCCCACTTTTGGAAGAAATGTTGCCAACTAGCACAAATAGACGTGCGGTTATCCACCAGCCACCACCCCCAGACCGACGGACAAACCGAGAGAACCAATCAGACTCTCGAGCAATATCTGCGGTGCATGCTACACCAATCCTAGTTGAATTGGAAGGACATCCTTTGGATTGCAGAATATGCATACAACAATTCAGTGCATTCTGGAACCGGACAGACTCCTTTTTATACCCTGTATGGTCACCATCCTCGGACCTCTGACCTAGATCCACCTCTGACCCTGGAGATGCCTGCAGTAAATCACCTACATTCCACAATAACCCAAGCCTTCAAAGAAGCTACAACCCACTTACAGCAAGCCAAGAAAAAGTATAAAGAAAACGCTGATTTGCACCGAAGTAAAACTCCTCCTTACCAAGTAGGAGATCAGGTATGGCTAGCAACTAAACATCTACCCCTCAAGGGTCAGCGAACTTTTAATCCCAGATTCATTGGGCCTTACCCCATCAAAGCTATTATCAACCCAATGGCCTTTAAACTCGATTTACCATCCAACATGCAGATTCATCCCGTTTTTCACGCATCTCTTCTAAAACCAGTACAACCTGGAACCAGACTGTCTGAGCCCCCAGGCCCTGTCCAAATTGATGGAAAATTAGAATTCGAAGTGAAAGACATTTTAGATTCCAAGATAGTTAAGTCGAAACTCTTCTATCTTGCTGATTGGAAAGGATATGGACCTCAGGAAAGATCTTGGGAACCCAGTAACTATGTTCACGCACCACGATTAATTCAAAGATTCCATCGAAGATTCCCGCACAAACCAAGACCCCCGGAGGAAAAGACCTTTGGAGGGGCCTTGAGGGGGGCTACTGTCATGATGCCTACCTCTAAGGAGCCAGGCCGGGCCCAGCAACCCCAGAGGCAGACATCATTTTCCCCAGGGAAGTCTCAGCGGGCCCAAGTCGGGGCCCTTTGGACTCAGTCCTGGCGCCTTAGGCGCCAGGCTCATAGCGGACCCCAGTCCTGGCGCCTTAGGCGCCAGGCTCATAGAAGAGGATATGTGTTTAAGTGCTTGGGTGCACACTTACCTGATGCAGACCTTGCTGCTTCATCCAGGCCCTCTTGAGGCCTGAATGGGACTACTTAACCTGTAGGACTACTTCACCACCCGGGTGTGGTCGGGGAAGGATACATACCTGATTGGTGGAAGGATACATACCAGGAACTTCTTCCAAGGCTATTTAAACCCCACCCGAACAACCACACATGCTTCGCGTTGTTCTGCACCTAGCAGCTGGACGCTCACCGTGTCAGCTCCTGCATCCTGACTTCAGCCACGCCTGCCAGCACCCTGGAACACCTGCAAGGGGAGAAAGGAAGAGAAAAGGAGAAGAAAAGCCCTTACCTGCTAAATCTGCATCCCAGAGTCATTTCTCCAACGGCCCTGAAAAGGAAGACATCATTTTAAAGGCATTTCATTTCGATCGCTGCAGCGCTGCATTTTACTCATCTTTGCAAGGCGCTTCCATCTTCAGCAGCGATCTTCCGGATTCAGCTGCGCCCCGGCGCCTAGAGGAAAAAAGACAAGAACAAAGGTGAGAGGGAGAAAAGGAATAAGGAAAGCTCAGTTTCCTTTTAAGTCTTACCTGTTGGATTATTCCCACTGCATTTCGGGTCCTGCCGCTTCCTGGCATCTTTGGACCCCGGCCCCTATGGGGAAAAAAGACAAAGACATTGAATGAGCGAATGCAAAGACATTACCTGAGCGCTCATCCAGAACTGTTTCACTTCGGGTCGGCGCCATATCTCCGGCACTCCGAACCCCGGCCCCTAAGGGGAAAAAGACATAAGCATTAGCGCTTGCTGCAATTAGACAACAAACATTATTATTAAGCTTGAACTTTTGAACAGAACTTTTACAGCGCCTTACCTGAACAGTCAAGCTTACCTGAACTCCCATCAATCCTCAATTCAGTGAAGTAACTGGGTTTCAACGCGCCCCTGCATCAGAAGCAGGATGGAGAGCTCATCCTTCCAAACCCTAAGGTGAGGCTTCACGGGGAATTGTGGAGGAGGTATCGTGGAGGGTTGGAAGGGAGTGGGAGGCTTGAGCATTGTTCCACAGTTGGTAATACTCCCTTTTCACGCACAGGAGGGTATCCAACGAGCCAGGGAAGCCAGAATAGAGGGGCCCTTCCTGTCCATCTTCAGAGTTCTGCGCCTTCGATGCCGCGCCTCCGTGGGAACCAGGTGAGCGTTACACAAACACAATCACACACTTCATTCATACTACTCTGAAATCACTCATACTTATTCTTACTGATAACCAACATGTTTCTTTCCTATTACAAGTCAAAAAAGAAGTCAGTAGGAAATTTGTCAGGGGCTATCTGTAGTCCGCTGAAAGCACTTCTAAAAAGACACACAACAAAGAGTATTATGCACAGAAATTAAAAAACAATAATCAATCTGAGCACATTTGAGAGCTGTACATGCACTCAAACTTCAATGGCATTAGTACATAGAAACACCAAGGTAGTCAAACATGAAATTCAGTAGTGGAGAGCGCATCAATGGTTCTCCTTAAGGCCTGCAATCAACAGGCATCCCCAATTGTTTCTCGGGTCCTTCCCGTTGGTTGTGGAGGATATGTAATCATGGAAGAAATGGTGTCAAAAATCGACATCTAGCACGGCGCCATGTTAGAAACTGCACCGCCGCCTTATATCAAAGGTGTTTGGAATCACCTCTTAATAAGGGGCACAGTACAAGATGTAATACTATAGTTTCAGCATGAGAAGTCTACTAGGGACTGAGGACTGCCCAAAGCCAAGGGCTGGGGGATTCCTGGTTGCTTGTGACCCAGTATTGGGAAGAGAGAATCAAAGGTATCGCCAATCTTATGGCCAAAATGCCGTCGGTATCTGCGTAAACTGGAGCAGGAAGATGCTCGGCTTCAAATCGCCAGCTACCTTGATGTCTGATTATACGGACTTGGTATCCAGACTTCAGCAACATGCCGCAAAGATGGGAGAATCTGTGTTGTCTGCCTTGATTCAAAGTCCCGGAATCACCTCGCCTACCAACAGGTTTAGCAGCATTTAGGGGTCGATTCATGAAACCAACGTGCGCCGAAAAAAGTAGCGATAGCAGGCGCAAGCGTGAAAAAACAGGCGCACGCGCACGTGTGTGATTCATGGAAGTCCCTGCGCGTGTTTTCCTCGGGATGTGCGCCAAACCCGTGCATGGCGCACACGTCACTGCAACATCCCAAACGGCGTGCGCAACGTGCACAGTGAAAGCGCACAACCTCGGCGCACACACCAAAAAGGGGGCAGAACACGGGGCATAACGCGCGGAATGGGGAACAACACGCGAAAATAAGGGCGTAACTGGGATGTACTGCTGGGAAGCAGACGGAACGCCCACACGCACGCGAACCACACGTATTCATGGAATCGAATAGGGCAAAGCCGCGCACGGCCAAAGACACGCACATGCCTAAACACGTCCGCCACACGAAGGCAGGCGGTAGCGTCCCTGCGCATCACAAAAGCGCCAATATACAGCAATGATGAATGTCCCATACTGCTATTGTGCCTGTGCGAGCGGGCTCCGTGTATTTCAGGGGTTCAGGGGTTTGTGTGAAGTTTTTCATGCGATCGGGCCTGGGGGAGCGGGCTACGTGTACTTCAGGGGTTCTCGTGAAGTTTGGGGAGCGGGCTACGTGTATTTCAGGGGTGCGCGTGAAGTTTTTCATGCCATCGGGCCTAGGGGAGCGGGCTATGTGTATTTCAGGGGTTCGCGTGAAGTTTTTCACGCGATCGGGCCTGGGGGAGGGGGCTACGTGTATTTCAGGGGTTCTGGGGGAGCGGGCTACGTGTATTTCAGGGGTTCGCGTGAAGTGTTTCACGTGATCGGGCCTGGGGGAGCGGGCTACGTATATTTCAGGGGTTCGTGTGAAGTTTTTCATGCAATCGGGCCTGAGGGAGCGGGCTACGTGTATTTCAGGGGTTCGCAGGATTTTTCACACGCGATCGGCACGCACCGCACCCCACGAAAAATACATACAGAGCAATGTAAAGGCACGTAGGATCAACAAGCCCTGCCAGGGAAACGCCCGTGCGCGAAACGTCACAGAAGCGCTTACGCGCTAAGGGCCTTTGGTACAATGAAATCGCGTATGCGTGCTGACGCGCTTACGCGCTAAGGGCCTTTCCTCGAATTACACGCAGACATGCAAGATTTTCACATGCCAAATCACTCCGTATCAAGCTGGCCACGCGTAAGCACACGGAAGACCACGCTCCTGCCCAAAAGGCAGAATTACTGCCCCCCAGAGCCCTGAGCAGCCTCCCACGAGCCATCTGCTGCTGCCTGCCTGCCTGCCTGCCTGCTGCCACCGTGCCCTGCCATTTGGTGCCTGCATATCAGCCATCTGCAGGGGTCCATTTGCTGTGTCCACCCCTGCTGGAACAGAAGACTCCCGACTGGGATACCATCGCTCCACAGCCCAGCCCCAGGACCCAGTTGCCCACCCACTCCTGCCTCTGGGGTTGCCATGTTGGGCACTGCAACATCTGGCACCACTGGCAACCCCGGCCAGAGAGGCAGAGGGGCACCAGCTTCACTGCCTCCGAAGTTGGTGTCCTGGTGGAGCAAGTCCTGGGGCAGTATGATGCCCTCTTCGGAAGTACGCGTGCCAACAAGGAAGGACAGACTCAGATCTGGACGGACATCGTGACTGCCATCAACGCGGAGGAGGTGGCAGTCCGCGAGTACCAACATGTCAAGAAGCGCTGGGATGACTGCAGGTCCAGGACCCTCTTGAAGGCCCGGCGCCTCGTGGAGGGGGCCGGGGCCGCATGAGTACCATCCAGATGAGGGTCCTGGAACGCGTAGGCCCAGCGCTCCACACCCAGATTCTTGAGAGGCAGACCCGTCTGGAGTTGAGTGGTAAGTGGCCAAGCATTGCTGTGTGAGACAGGGCATGTCGCAGTGTGCTGGTTGTCTGATACTTGGCTGTATGTGTGACATAGGCCATGTATGCATGTGTGTGTGCAGGGACGTCATGCATGTGAGACCAGTAATGTGTGAACCACACGGTTGGTGCATGTGTTCAAATGCAACATGGGGTGCCCTATGCGGAATGGCCACATGAGAGCATGCCAGTCTCTGTACCTGGACATGGGTGGGGGTGAGGGATGGGTGCTGATGCCATGTACATGTATGCTGTCCATGTCTGTGTGTCTGACCTGCGTGTCTGTGACTTGTGAATGCCAGGGATGCATGACACATGTCTGTCGCAATGTTCAGGTTCACTGATGCAGCCTAGTCATCCTTGTATCCACTGTGTCTGTGGTGTACGAGGCCAGATGGCTGAAACTAGGGTGAAGTGTGTGCATGTGATAGGCATGGCCCTTGATGCATGTGAGTTCCAAAACAACATTGCATGTTTCAAGAATCCCTTGGACATGTATGCTGATGTCCATAGCATGTGCCATGCCTGTTACTGCATGTGTTTTACCTGCACTGACCCATGTGTTGTGGAGGGACATGATGGAAGTGATCTTTGACAGTGCCACTCATCTGCTATTGCTTCCTGTCTAGGGGACCATTGTACAGTACCCTGATGCTTGTATTCTATGTCTCCCTCTACACAGCGCCAAGTGAAGAAGAGGGCGGAGACGGCGCTGTGGAGCAAAGCGGCGGGGATGCCCCCACGGCTGCAGCAGAAGGGGTGGGTGAGCCCCCACAGGGGCTTGCAATGGCAGAAGATGGTGTGGAGCCATCCAGGTTGGTGGTTTCCACAGAGGAGGAGGAGGCCGCTACTGAGGCTCACATGGGGCCTGGTGGGGGCATCCCTGCTGGTGCAAGTGTTGCAGTCCAGCGGCAGGGGCAGGAGGCAGCAAAGGTTGCCGTGGAGGGGCCTGTGCATGTCACTGTCCCTGACACTGTGACTGCAACACCATGCACCAGCAGGGATGCCCCATCCCAGGCCCGTCCGCAGGTAGGGTGGATGTCCATGTCATCTGACTCCCCTCCACCTGCGGACGAGGGGACCCCTGGCCGTGTGGAGAAGGTCCTGATTGGTGTCGTGTTGCGCACAGGTGCAGTTCGTGATGAGGTGCGTGCTTCCCGGGTGGAGCATGCACGTCATCACGGAGAGCACCGTGCCGACGTGGCCCAGTTGGGATCGGCCATGATCGGCGGGTTTCCTACATGTGTCGGCCAATCTGGCGACCCTCTCCTCCTCTGTGGAGACTATGCACCAGTCGCTCTCCATGCCGTCTTCTGGCCAGGATGCCACCAGGACCCCCTGTGGACCTGCCCCGACCAATGCAGCCAGCTCGGTGGGGATCCCATCCCTGCCACAGTCGGGAGTCGGAGGTCCAGCAGGGGTGGACACACCAGCAACTGGACCCCAGCAGATGGAGGATGTGACGGCATCATCGGTCAGGGTACGTGCACGACGGCGTCGGAGGATTCCATCAGCCTGGATGCCGTCGTGCTGGCACAGGCAGCTGCGTCAGAGGCAGCGGTAGGCTCGACGTGGGAGACACCATGGCTCGGGGCCATCAACAACAGGGGTGCAGGCATCGGCCGGAGGGCAGAAGAACCCTGGAATGGGAGTGGCTTCCGTGTGGGAGCGGTTGGGCCAGCAGATAGGTGCGGAGCGGCAGCGGGCAGAGGAGGAACGGCTCACAATGGTCAGGGCGGAGAACTCCATGCGGAGGGCGCTGATGCAGGCTGAGTGCCTCGAGGGTCTTCGCAGGGAGTTGGAGCTGGACACTGCTTTATCCCTGCGAGACCTCTGGGCCAGGGATCATGCCCGCCTCCAAGCCATTGAACAGGAGTTCGATGATGCCCTGGCCCATGACAACATCCAGTGAGCCGTTGGACTAGCCCGCTGCCTTGTAAATAGTTATGTAGTTAGTGTTAGGTTTCCTTTGCTTTTTTCTTGATTTTGGATCTTTTGGACAATGGCCAACATTTTTGTATATAGTTTTTTTATTACGTAGTATTTTTAGATAGGTTTCATTTCTTAAGTTGGGATCATGGACAGGGAGCAATGGGTTTTGGTTTTGTTTTTCCCTTGGATGTACTTTTTTGAACTGTGACTTTGGACACCGTTCCTTTGGATTATGATTTGTGGTTTTTTATTATTTTACGGAAATGCTGCTTTTTTGTTTTTTGTTTTTAATTCCCATTGTCGTTTTCAATGTGTAGTATCATATCATTGGTTTCATGCATGTCATGATATGGGTTTTGACATTCACTTACACCCATTGTGTGTATGTGAGGGATATGTGTTCATTTACATACTTGCCATTGGGGTTGTATCATGTAATTGGCAATTCTGAGTGGGTGGATGCAATACTTGGGTGGGTGTTTGGCATGTGGAGGCTGCCCATAAGGGCCAGGGATCTAGATTGTGATGACGTGTTGGCTGGGGGACATGTGTCAGGGCCTGCTGGCAGGTGCCTCGCAATGCTGGGGGGTGGTGGTGCAGGGGGACATGAGTGGGACATGAGTGGGGGCCTGCTGGCAGGTGCCTCGCAATGCTGGGGGGTGGGGGTGCAGGGGGACATGAGTGGGACATGAGTGGGGGCCTGCTGGCAGGTGCCTCGCAATGCTGGGGGGTGGGGGTGCAGGGGGACATGAGTGGGACATGAGTGGGGGCCTGCTGGCAGGAGCCTCACAATGCTGGGGGGTGGGAGTGCAGGGGGACATGAGTGGGGGCCTGCTTGCAGGTGCCTCGCAAAGCTGGGGGGTGGGGGTGCTGGGAGACATGTGTGGGGGCCTGGTGGAGGGTGCCCTGCACTGCTGGGGGGTGGGGGTGCTGGGAGACATGCGTTGTTGATCAGTAGTGCAAGGTGACATGTGGCTTGGCTGGGGGGCATGCCCATGGTAGATGGGCTGCCTGCGGGACATGAGCAGGGGTGCAGGGTAGTCCCCGTGGTGTGGGCTGCCTGCAGGGGCCGTGGATGTTGTAGAGCGAACACCTGGGAGAACCCACACGGCCAATTCACGTGTAGTACTCCCCGGAACCCCTGAAATACACGTACCCTGCTGAAATCGCTTGTGAGACTTCCCGCGCACCCCTGAAATACACGTACCCTGCTGAATTCGCTTGTGAAACTTCCCGCACACCCCAGGAATACACGTACCCAGGACAATCGCGTGTGGAACTTGCCACGCACCCCTGAAATACACGTACCATGCTGAATTCGCTTGTGAAACTTCCAGCGCAACCCTGAAATACACGTACCCTGATGGAATCGCGTGTGAAACTTCCCGCGCACCCCTGAATTACACATACCCTGCTTAATTTGCGTGTGAAACTTCCCACGCACCCCTGAAATACACGTACCCTGCTGAATTCTCGTTTGAAACTTCCCGCGCACCCCAGTAATACATGTACCCCGCTCGCACAGGGCCAATTGCATGTGAAACTTCCCGCGCACCCTAGCAATACACGCACCCAGCTGAAATCATGTGAGAAACTTCCCGCGCACCCCAGTGATACAAGTAGCCCGGGATTTTGATGGCTTTTCCCTGCACAAGGTGCGTTCTTGGGGGCGTAACTGGTGCTGCTGCAGGGTCACTGCGCGACTGTGCGCCACGGCTGGTTTTGGTGGCTGGAATCCATGAATACGCTGTGCGCGGAAATGTATTTTAGCGCACGAGGCTGGCGCAGGGATTCGCACATGCACACTGTGCGCCAGCCTTGTGTGCCACTTGTACGCTGAATTCTATGAATTACCCCCATAATGTTGTAGGTGTTACTTTACATCATCTGTTTATGTTACCAGGGGAGCATGACAACAAACTAGAGTATCAGAAACATGTATCAAGTGCAGCACAAAAGTAGGAAGCATTCTTAGAAAATTAAATACCTTGATTGTATGGTGCCTAACCTGACGCTAGCTTTCATATACTTGTGAATTCAAGAGCTTTTGAAGACTGACTACATTTTGTTTGGAGGTAAACATGTACTTGGAGACTTGTTACAATGAACTCTTGTGAAAGATCAACCAGTTTTCAGACAGCTGCAATCAAATTCCAAGAAGTTACCATTGTATGCAGAAATGCTTGATAAGATTTGTGTAGGTGTTCTTGAGGAATATGTGAAAGCAGTTTTAAAGGGAAGATTGATTTCTAACGTTTCATACAGATTGCAGTACGTCTGATGTCATGTTGACTCTTAAGGGAAGCCACATTTCTTGTGTTGCTTTGATGTTACACTTGCAGAGTGTAACAAGCTTAACTGTACAATGTTACTGTCAGAGAAGCAAAATATTGTAGAGATAACATTGTGTGATGTTCTGGATGGTCATGTTATGCCTTTAGAATTGGATAAGAGAGCAAAAGCTTGATTCGGTCAACTAGAGAATTCAATTTGTAAAACAGCAGGATGGAAGGAGTTTTAAAACTGCTAATCAATGCATGAGTAATCTTAAAGAGGAACCTGTAACGCTCACCTGGTTCCCCCGGAGGCGCAGGTCTTGATCTGGCGAGGATACTGTCTTCAGTGGTAGGCGCAGGGTTCGTTTTGCTCCCGGACTGGGCCCCCTTCCCACCGACAGTTTAAGCTGGAGAGTGAGATGTCTGCAAGGGTAAACCAAGGTATAAGTGTTTGGAAGGTTTGGAAAGTTCCTTGCCCCTCTCGCCCTTTCTTTCCCCGTGGAACTGGGTTGATATTGCGCTTACCTTATATAGGTAATTGCCGGGCTCTCCATCCTGCGTCCTGTGCAGGGGCGCTGGGTCCAGTTGCTTCACTGGATGCGAGCTCTGCCTCTTGATAGCAGAGGATTTGCTGAGAGCGAAGACGCCGTTAATGCACGAGCGTGCCTTGTAAGTAATAAAGTTCCTTTTAGATTGTTCTCTTCTCTTTCAAAAGTCTTAAGGTTTAAAGTCTATGTCTTTTCCCTTTTCAGATGCTGTGGCGATGAAGATTATCCTTCTAATGGCACGTAAGTAGAAAGACTGTTCTAGCGCTGTAGAATGCACCGTAATGTCTCTCTTGTCTTTGCAGGTGCAGAGGAGCCGCGCGAACAGATTGGAAGCAAACGTAACACAGGTGAGCAGTCTTGTAACTAAGCGTTACTAACTGAAGTATCTTGCCTTGCAGGTGCCGGAATGCAGCGCGAGCTGAGTTGGTATGATCGTAACACAGGTAAGCAGGCTCTGTAGTTAAATATTACTGACCGATGTTCTTTCTCTTTGCAGATGTCGGATGCCGGAAGAGAAAGGCAGAAAAAGGCGCTTCGGATGCTGCCGTTGGATTAGGTAAGTAGATTCGCTGCCTTTGCTTTAGCCTAACCCGTGCCCTTATCTTGCAGGAGCTGCAGAAGACTGAAGAAGACTGAAGGTTGGATCCCAGCAGGTTATTTCGTATTCACAGGATCTGGAGCTGGAGGTTTCCTGGAGCTGACACGGTGAGCGTCCTGCTGCAGATGCAGACTAACGCGAAGCACGTGAAACCAATCGGGTGTGATTTAAATAGCCTTCCGTAGTGCTTAGGCGTCTTCTTCCACGGCCCCACCCAGGTAAGAAAAGAGTTCCAGATTTCTAGAAGAGTTCCTGTGTTCTGCTTCCAGGGAGTGGCTCCTGCTCCACCCAGACAGAAAAGTAGTCCCAGGCAGAAAAGGATCAGGAGACCAGTTAGCTGGTAAGTAAGCAGCATGGTCTGCTACAGGTAGGTCCACCAAGCACTCTTACCTAATATGAGATATGAGCCCGGCGCTTCCAGTGCCGGGACCGGTCACCATCATGAGCCTGGCGCCACTGATGCCAGGACAAGGTCCAAAAGGTCCCAATCGGGACTGGCTGGTTCCTGGGATCAGGGTATGGGCCTGCTTCCAAGGTCGTGGGGCAAGTCCTGACCCCTTGGAAGCAGGGATCATGACAGAACCTTAATGTAGAAATTGATCTAGTCAATGGAGTGATGGGACGAGTGATTGCATTTCACACTGTTCCTCATAGTACAAATATTGAACATGTTGAATTTAAGTTTGATCGTATAGAAGGAACTCACTTAGTTTCTCAGAGCTCTGCACATTTTATGCTTTTAAGGATACCTTTGTAAAAAGAGCACAGTTTCCATTGTGCTCTGCTTATGCAATAACTATTCATAAATCACAAGGTTGACCTTAGAAGCAGCACTTATTGACATTGGCCATACAGTTTTTAAAGAAGGGATGTCATATGTAGATTTGTCATGTGCGAAAAATATTGAAGGTTTATTTTTAATAAACTTTGATGAAAGTAAAGTGACAGCTGACATTTCTTGCATTTAAGAATATAATAGGTTCCATGTAGTGTGTGCTCCTCACCTGAAACCTATACATGTACCTGCGTAAGCACTCATCCAGGAAACGTAGTCAGTGAAAGCACATTCAAATGAAATCAGTCCTTGTAAGACTAAAAAACAACGGAATTTAACAGAGTTGTAGAGTGTTCAACTATAACATGCTGTCATTGCAGCTTTAGTAATGAAACACGGGTTAAATGCAATTGTAATGCAGCTTTGTGTATGTTTCAAATGACTCCATTGATGCAAGAAATAGCAGAGAAGCAGCTATTTGTTAAACTTTAATTTCTTAAAATATCTGTAGATGAAAATCCACACAGTTTACATTCGGCAATGTGAATCTAAAATGTAGTAGCTATTGCAAGTGGAAATCAACAATTTTCTCAAAATACACAGAAAGAGTCAAGACTTTTTAATGACTGTCTTTGAGTTATTAGTGAAGGAAATGTTAATGTAGAGAGGTATGTTCAAATTAGTTACGAGTGGAATCATATGTATCCAACATGTATTAAAGTTTATTCTACTCCAGATATCTGTGAACGATTTGTGTATCTACATGATATGCAATGCAGTGATTGTGTTTGTAATTTACAATCAACATTGCAAAATCTATATTCAATAAGTATGTATTGATTATGTTTCAAAGATACAGTGTAGATGGTAGGAAAATGAACATGTCAATCATTAATTTTGTAAACAGTCACGTTTATGTTAGTACGAAAGCTTTAAAAAAGTGTGCAGTTATTTTTCATGAGGGGGCATCCATTCAATCTGGACATTTCACAACATGGGTGCGTACAGAAGTAGATTGGCTTGTTTGTGATGCCTCTATAGTCACATACCAAGCTATATTGTGAAAAGGGATAAAGAATGCTTACTTAATGTTGTCAGAAGCAAAGTTTGAAATATATTTGTAACATTCTTTGTGAATATAAACATGCAAAATAAAAGTTTGAAATGGAAAAATAGGCTAATAAGTGTTTTAGGTAAAGTAGGGCATGGATTATTACTAAGATGTTTTTTAAAAACAGTACTAAATAAATGAAGAGGTAATATTGTGATGATTATATTATTTAGAAGAGAAAATAGCACTGTGCAATCTTCCACTTCTGTTTTATTGTGTAAACCACTGTATATTTCAATATGTAAAAGTGTTCCCTATAAGTGATAGGTTGCATAAATGGTTCCATGTACATTATTTTGAATTTGGGGCATTGTAGAAGCTCATGACTGTTTTTAGTAAACAGTAGGTTGCAGATACAAAAACATGACGTGCAATTAAAATACAAAATCAAAATAACGTACTGAAATGGTTAGTTAGTTAAATGTATAAATATGTTTTGTGTGCAGTGTGGAGTTTTTCTGAAAGTCAATCTATTCAGTCATTAAACCGTGCATTTTCTTTCATTTTGTATGGTAGGTTTAAGATAATGGTGATTAGCTTCTAAGGTGTGCAGGGTGCCAAAAGAAATATGCACACCAAATTGTGAAAGAAGTTATGAAATGGCAATGTAGATATACATTTTCTAATTTACAATACATTAGCTATAGTAAAACAAGGTGTGTAGCAGTATCACTGCTAACTGAAGTTTATATAATAATTTGCAGTTTTAATTGTTTTTAAATATGATGTGTACAATGTCATTATGAACATCTCATGTGTGTAGTTGGCCAAACAAAGGAGGCACACAGTTCTTATAAGATGTATGGACATGACATTGGTTATGTTATTAGTGTAGTATTTGTGCTAAGCATGTGTATTCACAACAGTTTCTATTGTCTACCTATAATGTATGTATTTATTTATTTATAATATAGGTATGACTGTAGTTTAAAAAGATCAATACTCAAAATAATGTTACAGTGTTGGCATGTCTTCATTTATTTTTTGTAAAACTGAAGATACAGTTATGTTATATGTCTTGGTTTCCTGGTAAAGGTTGCATAAAGTAATCTGTAAATTAGTCATCATGTAGCATAAAGTAATGTTTGTATAGTATTGTAACATGTGTGCATTGTAGTGAAATGCATTTATTGATGTACAATCTATGGATGGAATAGGCTATTTTTTTTCTAATTTGCTGATGCAAAAACGAGTTCATAATGACTTACATGTTAAATATTTACAATAACAGAGCAGAGGTTTTTTTTTTCTCAGACGAGAAGTTGTTTCCCTCTATAGCATGATTAATGAACACAACTTGGTAATGGTTCTGTACTTGGAATACAATCAGTATTCTTTTAGTATTATTATGAGAAAAAAACATACATCATTTTCTATTTATTTTGTTATGATGAACACCATAGGATCCCTCCAGTGGTAATAGTGCATGGTATAAATGGCCTTTACCATTTATATTAGGTACATTTTAATTTTTTTCAGAGTTCAAATATGGAAGAAAGAGACAAGCACATGTAAAGGTATTTGATAAGACTTTTGATAAATATATGTGTAATGTATATATGCACATTCAAAAAATTGTTTATTTTTATAAATAATATTATTTCTAGCCGTAGTTATGGTATTAGCCAATGAATAGTGGGAAAGGTCTGCTATCGGTAATAGAGGAGTCAGTGTAGTGGATACCACTGCTGATGTAGAGGCTTCATTTCCTTTTGGCGTTGTTGATGCACTGGTGGATGGAGGTTCTGCAGGTGGTGCTGATCTTCGTCTATGCAAGGAACGGACCCCATACATTTTTCTTTTGTGATGTTCATGGGCTTTATGATATTCATCATCGGCATCATCCCAGTAGACTCGCACCAGATGGTTGATCATTATCGATGTTCCTAGAATATGAGACGGGATATCGGAAGGCCCACAGGATAGAGTCTTATTGCAGAAGGTGCACAATATCTCTTATGTCTCTTTTCTGGGGCAGTGTTCCTTCACTTTAAAGAAGTGCCGACTGTCTGAAGTTTTTTTCATTCATGTGTGCTTCTTCCATGATGGTTTAGGATTGTCTACCAAATTGATGAGGTCATCCTCACTGCTCCTACTATCATGGTCAGACAAGTTGGAATGTCCAACCGGGGAGGAAAATATAAAAGAATAAAAATGACAACACAAAAAAGACAATGCTGCAAAAAATGAAAAAGTTAAAAAAAGAAAAACAAAACTAAAACAACAAATAGACAAACCCTTTCACTAGCAAGTACTGAAAGCAGTGATTAATGTAAAGTTATATTTTGTAGATGTGGTCATTATTCGTGGTTACAGACTGCGGTGTCATCTGATTGGACAGTCTTGTATGTGTGGATGTCATCAAATGGCGTGGGCATAGCCGCGTTGATACAATGCAATGTGTCACTGGATAGTTTGTTGATGCATATAGGCGTGGAGCCGCAGCACATTTTATGCTTGGCTAATGCATTATGTGCAAAGAGGCCCAGCTGCGTTACAGGATTCGATGACCCATTGGCTTATTTTGCACTTGCAGGTTATGTGAAATGGCATGGGAGTACTCGCATCAATACGTCACAGCGTGTGATTTGATAGTTTGATGACGTGTATAAAAGTCACATGTATGCAAGAGCTGCAGTGCATGTGCAGTGCATGTTATGATTGGCTGATGCGAAGGGGCATAGCCGCATTACAGGAGTTCGACATCCCATTGGCTTAGTTTGTATGTGCAGGTTACGTCAAACAGCATGGGCGTACTTGTGTCAGTACTTCACAATGTGTGATTGTTTCATTTGTTCACATGTATGATGTATAGGCGGGGAACCATTAGCTAGCGTATTAGACGTGAAGATGCGTAGCCACGTTGAAGGATGTCGACGTTCTATTGGCTAATTTTCCACACACACGTTAGCCCCCTCTCCCAGGTGTTGCTGTATGTAGCCGCGCATGTATCTTTGTTAGACGCGGCTATGAAAACCTTTTTTTACTACATATATCAGGGCAATAGTCTTGTAAATATGTATTTTAAAATATATTGACAGTTATTGTAACACGTTAATAAGTATTTATGAACAGTATATATACATGTAAATACTTTAAAAAGTTAAGTACATATGCAAACTCCTTTTTTTGTAACAACAGGTTTATTTGGGGGGAATGTGGTTGTCCAATTGCTTTTTATTTAACTCTCTAGATATAATACAGTGTTTTGATTAGCTGAAGTGTCTGTATTATTCAAGTTAATTATGTATGGAATAAGAAATTCAGGGGAAAAACCTTTAGTTGCAGGGACGTTAAGGTGAGCAATACATTGTAACAAAACCGTTGAAATTCAAGGAAAAAGCTTTAGTTACAGGACATTAAGGTGAGCATGCAACAAAACCCTGGAAATTCAGCTAAAGCCACTTTAACTTTGTGCCCCCTGTTGCGCAGACTATGTCCACAATGATGACATCACATTTCACATCAATGATGACATTACTAATTACATTACAACAGTAACTGCCGTTAAGCATGGGCTTCAGCCATGGTCAGTGTGCATGGCTAAATATATTTTAACACATGAATGGGTACTAGTCATGGCCTTCAGTTATGGACAGTGGTCACAACCTTCACTCATGTGCACTAAATATTTAAAACCCTAACATGCTATCAACCATATATTTTGGCCTTTACCAGTGGATGCAGCTTTCAACAGTGCCCACTGTATATTACATACCCTGAACGGATACTAGCCATGGACTTTAGCACAACACTGGCCAGTGGCCACAAGGTTTGAATGTGCCCACTATATATTCTAACATATAAAAAGGCCATTGCCTTTGACCTTGAGCAGTTTATATAACTTTTGGCCATGTCCACTGTACATTTTAAAATAATAAAATGCAATACGCGATGGACTTTGGACGTGCTCACTGTGTATTATACAAACTAACCAGCCACTAGCTATGGTCTTTAACTGTGGCCACTGTATATTATGTACAATAACCAGCCATTAGCCATGGTCTTCAGCACAATACCAGCCAGGGACCACAGCCTTTGGCTGTGCCATCTGTATATTCTGACATATTAATGGGCACTAGCTATGGACTTTAGCCATGGCCACTGACTACAGCTTTCAACGTTCCCCACTATATATTCTAAGACAGTGACAGGCTACTAGGCATGGCAGTTAACCATGAACATTGGTATTTTTGAAGTGAACACTAACAAACCACTAGCTATGTCCTTTGGTGCTGGCCAGTGACCCCATCTTTGCCATGGCCAAGTCCATGGCTTAAATTGTCATTAAGGTAATCAAAGTTTTCATGAACTAACATATAAATGATGTTATGTTTAATTCCATTATTGATGAAATCAGTTATATACAATGCAATTACTGTTGTCACCAGGGATGGCATCAGTGATGTGATTTGTAATGTCATAATTGTTCTCATACAACATGTAATTAGTGATGTGATCTGTGATGTCATCATTGTGGTCATAGTCTGCGCAACAGGGTGCACAAAGATAAGGTGGCTTTAGCAGAATATTCCTAAGTTCTCACCTTAACGTCCCTGCAACTAAAGTGTTTACCTTGAATATATATATGTATATATATATATTGCCCCCAGCGTCCTGTCAAGGGTTTTGACCCATGTTGAATCAATAGACTGGGTAGATGTGGGGAGGAGCTGTCGCCGCCCATTATTCTATCCCAGAACAAACTAAATCAATAGACTGGGTGGATGTGGGGATGAGCTATTGCCGCCCACATTCACGCCAGAATAGGAAAACTGCGGAGTTGGCACAAGACCACTCCAAAGATACAACCTTCTTGTGGGGGGGTTCCACATCACCACTCTACTGTACGGATGCCATCAAAACAATGTTAAGCAAGGGTCCTATACTATCAAGCAAAAGACCCCTCTATTGAAATGCAGTAATTCAAGACAACTCAAAAATGGATGCAGTACAGACAAATTCCCCAAGGTGGCGCTAGCGGTCTAAACTCTGACAGGGAAACTGTATTTAGGAGTTGCAAGAGGGGCAGGGACTTCAAAGCTTGTTAGTTAATTTGAAATCTTAGCCACCAGCTGTTCCCAGAGGCTAAGAGGGTGGGAAACCTTAACACCTCAGAGATTCTACACCAGGAGGCAGGATATCACATGACCCTGTGGATTGATTGAGGAGAGAATTCCAGGCAGCCTGCTGGAGCCCACACAAAAGGCTCTTTGTGTTGAATGGGGTATGTTAATTTTGAGTGTTTCCTGTCAACAGCCCTCTGCCAGCAAGGAGAGACATGTGATCACTGACCCACCCGGACTCCTGGAGGCGGACCCAAACACTGGGGGGAGTTGAATTGCAACAAATATATATTTTATAGAGACAGTGATAATTTATTGTAACCAAATGACAGGAATGTACAACTTTGAGAGTCTTAGTTTGAAAATTGCCCTCACGATTTGAGTCCAAACTCCAATTTGTACCATGTTCTGGGGCAAAACCCCGCTAATTATGATTATTGTAGACAATGTGTTTAAGCTAGAGACATGGAAAGTTACTGGGATATATGTGGAAGGGAAATGTACCTTTGTATAATTTTTGATGAAAAACCAATGTTGCAAAACCCACAAAAATCGAAAATAAGTTGCCATTTTTGAATGCAAGCTCCTAGAAACGCCAGAGTCCGGACATGGACTATTTTTAGTAATATATGATGTGTGTATGTGATGTCAAACAACTGTGTACCTGGGAAATATGTATTTGGATCAGGAATAGGTTTGTGTGCACATTGACCAGGGGAGTGTCATTTCTGCAGGTCATAAAAATGACATCACTCTGACACACTATCCCTTCCCAAATCAGGGACCAAAGAATCTATTGACCTATCAAATCAAGAGAGGGGCAGGCTTAGGGATGCTAGCCTCCCCACCCACTTTTTAAAACACATAAAAAGAGACTGCTGGGACAGGTAGGGACATTCAATTCCATTTTCTGGGGGACGCTCTGCCGGGAGACTCCAGACTTCACATCCATCAATCTCCAAAGCCCAGAACTTTATTTCAGAACTTAAAGCAAGGGCCTAAACCCACAAACTGAGAACTCTTCTCAGCAGGCCTCAGCATCCTTAAAATCATCTGCAAACTATTCCACAGCCGGGCGAGCTGTCTGAATTCTGTGCCAAGAACTTTTGCTAGTACCCAGAAAGCAGTGTTACATCCAGAATCCAATTGTTCCGGACCGGAAGCAGACCAGAGATCCGGAGAACCGCAGGCCGCTGTATCCAGAGAGCTGACCCAGATTGCTGTGAAGTGCCGAGACCAGAACCGGAGTCCAGTCCAAAACCAGACCAGATCCGTGGCGAGGCCCATTCCTGCCCAAAATATATTGTGAGTACCGCCAAAACTGTGCAGAACCCAATCTCTTAGTTAAAATAATCTAATCCAAACTATTTTAACCTAAGTAGAACTGCTTCCTAGAAATCGTGTCATCTGTCATTTTTAAAGCTGCACAACTGTCACCTTTCAATTCTGCAGCTGCAAGCTGTCACCTGTCATTTTGAGTTTTACTTAAATCCGAAAAACGACCTTTATTAAATCGTCCGCATGTCTTGAACCGTTTGGGCTAGGAACGAAATTTACCTTTCATTTTAAAGCTGGGATTCTAGGCTACTCTTTATAGTGCCTCCGTAATAGCGAGACACGCACTCGCGAAATTTACCGCGATTTGCGATTTGGCCCGATTTCTTCATCTGTAGAAATCAGCAGCTTTTTGCTTCTCTTTGCTAAAATTTGTTTGCAATCTGCTAATCATTCATAGAGTATTGTTAAAGTGAGCCTGAACTGATATAAAGTAGCCATCACCTACCCTGAACCTCTAGAGGGAATTAAAAGTAATTTTAGCACATTTTCACTTCCTTGCAAACCACATTAAAGTAATTCGCCTGTGTTTAAAACTCATCCCTTTTTTCCCTAAGCCTGCTGGGAGAACTGGAATTGTGTATTGCATTATAAAGTGTGATTTGTTGGGATTCTTGAAGACTGTGTGCTCTCCTTCCATTTCTTGTACTACATAGGGGGGGAGTGAATTGTCAAAAGAAAAAGTGATCATATTACCTTTTGCTAAAATCATAACAAGTTATTTCTGTACTGCATTTTATTCCACATTGCGTTTCCTTGAGCCATATAAAGCATTCTTTCCCACCTTAGTCTTCTGTTCCTATTCATAAGTTACCTCTTGCTGACTACTGCTCATATTCACAAGTGTAATATCCATTATCAATTTATTTATAGAAGTGTGATATATATATATATTGTTTAAATTTTCAAATAAACCTTTTAATTTGCAAAACAAGCCTACTTCTTGGCTCAGTGGGGTTGGGGGGATTCTAAGAGGGGGGTGTTATACAAGGGTTGTCATCCAGAGTACTGAACTGGATATAAAAATACAACAATAAGGGTTTTCCTCAGCATCCCAGACTAGGCATTGACTTAGCTGTAGTGTTGATTGAATATCGCTTACAAAAGTGGGGGCGCATCCAGGATATTCTGGGTTAGATTTACCATTTGTGCAGATTAATACAGTGTGCCAACTGACCAGATACACATATCCGGTTAGATCACCACACTGTGAAAGCATCCCTCAAAGGAACGCTCTAAGGAAATGGTCTGTTTTGCAAAATAAAATACAAACTTCTGTAAGTCAGGAAGGAACTCAAATTCCAGAATGACGACCTTGGTAGATATGAAAATAGCCAGAGAGCACTTCTTACATAAGCTATTTGTGAGAGGTGAGTGGACTCATCAGGACCAAACAGTCTGGTTGCAGGCAATCGCGCAACAGGTCACTGAAACAGCGTCAGATAAATGGAGAGATCAGGGTCCATTACATGTGGCCCTGAGTGAATTATATATGGCTTCTAAGGCCAAAGATGAACACAATAAGATTGCCAGGATAGCGGCATACTTGTATCTATATATGGGAGCCATGCAGGACAAATGTGCTGAAGGCCAAGACCTGGCAAATAGGCAACAGATGGCGTTAGAAAAGTCCCAATCTGACCTGGTCTCTTCTGAGCAGAGGCTGCAGAGGAGCCAGGCGTCAGAAAATGATAGTAGGCAGTATATCATTAAAATAAAAGAGGACATGGATATACTGCAACAGGAAAAGACAGACCAGGATACCAGAATTCTGGCTTTGCAGAAGGAGCACCAACACAGTTTGGACTCCTTACTGCAGAGCCAGAAAAAGCTGGAGCAACAGATCAATTTCAACAGGGCATGCACAGAGCAGGTAGCCACCCTGCAAATCCAACTAGACAGAGAGAAAGAGGAAAGCAAGAAATTGATTTTGAAAGACCTGGATACCCAGGCAGAGTTTGACAAAGAACACCAGAAAGCTGGTGCCTTTCAAAGGCAGAGGGACGACCTGGCGTCACAAATGCAGGCTCTTGGTCAGGAAAGGGATACCTTAGGCCAGGAAGTCTGCCATTTAAAAAGAAAAATTGAAGAAAATCACTTGGCCTTCCAGGGGCTGGGTGACCTCCAAAAAGAGCATCAGGGCTTGCTAGCTCACACCAGGAGGGTGGAGGAGGCTCTGGCAAGAAAGGAGCAGGCCAGTAGGGATGGGACTGAGGAGGTAACCCTCCTGCAGCAGAGACTGGCCCGGTACTCCAGGACCAATCAGGAGGCACAGAGAGAAAATGAGGCTCTCTGTCAGAACAATGATAGGCTCCAGCAACAGGTAGCCATGCAGGAGAGACTGATAGAGTCTAGTAAGGCCTTAACTGAGGAACTGAAAGCGCAGGCTCTTGCATTGCAACAGGAAGCAGGGGCGGAAAGAGATGAGGTTCGCTGGGAAAGAGAAACTCCTGAGCATAACCCAAGGAGCCCGAGTACCAGAGGCCTTCATCTCTCCCAGTCCCTGGACTCTGCCACCCCCATGTCCCCTCGCGCACACGAGCCCAGAGCCACGGGGATGGCAGATTACTATCCAGATAGAAGTATGGGGCTCATGGGCCAGTACCTCCCAAGAATGGATGGGCGGGGATCCGGGTATGGGCACCCAAGCACAGTGCAATTTAGTGGGGAACCCCAGGAGAGTAGGCCCACTAAGGGCATCCTGAAAACCTCTGCCCAGTTAGGTCAGTGGGGGGGATACCCAGCAAATCCTGGTAGCAAGGAGGGATCTGAAGACTCCTCTGAGCGTCACAGGACACAGGAGACCAGGTCCCCACATTCTGCCAGCCATTCCCAGGCTCGCAGAATCCGGGAAAACCTGGAAGATCAGACGGGCACCTCTGGGAGCAGTGCTTCTGAGTCAGAGGATGAATGGACCAGGGTTACCCGAACCAAAAAGGCCAATAAGGCAAAAAGGGCCTTGCTTAAGGACCCATTGAAACAAATAAAGGCAATAAGGAGTGTCATCACGCCTTATCATAAGAACGCCAAGTATTCTGTTTGGGAACACTTGGAGCTCTATGAGCAAATGATGGAGACTTTCCATTTGAAGGACAACCAAAGCTGTATTCGATATGTAAAGTGGACCTTCTCACCAGAATACTCCAGTTTCTTTGCGGGGCTGGAGGATCAAAACCATTCAAGGTGGTCCACATACAGGGCGGCCATCTTGAAACATTTTTCTGTGCACAGAAATCCTCAAGAGGCTCGCAAGGCAGCCTACAATTTGCAATGTGGGGAGGATCAGGCCCCACAAGAGTTTGTGCAAGAATTAAAGCGTGCTTTTGCGCAGACCACCAGAAGGGTGCGCACGGATAGCAGAGAATTTATCAATACGTTTTTCCATGCCTTACCCAAATACATAATGACCCAGCTCGTGAGAGATTTTCATGAGAAAAGATCTTTAGACTGGGTCATTGAACAGGCTACCCGGATCTATGAGGTGCAGAAGCCCATCGAAAATAAAAATAATGCGCCGAAAAACCCCAAAACCAACAGCACCCCTGCTGCTGTCAAGGTGGCAGAGGTAAAGGTTGCCCCCGTTTTAGATTTGAAGATGGGGGGGCTTAAAAACCTGCCTGCACCAAATAATTCATAGCCCAGAAGGCCCTCAGGCCAGTCACAGACAGGGAGTCGAGGACGTAGTCCCACACATGGGGTCCCCCGCTCCACTGACTATGTAAGTCCCCGCTACAAGGGAAACCGACCAATCCTGGGTTATGTGTGGACTCCTCCAGCCCAAGGGGGGGGATCCAGCCAAGCACCTGACCCGGGGAACTTCCCTCCTAACTTCCCCCAGGAGGGCAGAAATTCACCAAATCCTGGGCAGAACTTTTTCCCTAGGTATCCACCCAATTTCCAGCCCCAAAACCATCCATCCTTCTTTCCCCAATTCCCTGAGCCCAGACAACCTAATCCGGGAGAGGGGAGGCCAAGGGTGGAGGGGTACCCAAATCTTCCCAACCAGGGGTACTACCAGAGAAGGGATAGCTACCCTTCCCGGGATCAGCCCAGGGGAGAAAACAGGTCCCCGTATCAGCCTGAGCGGGTTTCCCAGTTAGAATGCCAGGTTCAGAACATGGCACGGGATCTGGGTCACATACTGAAGGCTCAACAGAACCCTCAGATGAGCATGCCACCGCAGAATGACCCAAACTCTGGACCTGGTGCTCCAGAACAATGACGGGGGCAGCACCCCGATAACCCACCGGTTCCCAGGGAGGAGGCACAAGGGGAAGGGGGGTGTAAAGCCTTGGAGGAAGCTTCCTTCCCAACTTGTAAACAGCCCCTGGAAAACCAGGAACCGGAAACAAAATCTCCTGCCCCTGAAAGCCTGCCTCCCAAGGAGCAGAGGGGGGGGTAGGAGAAACAAAGGACCCATCAGACCCACTTTGTGGAGGAGGTACAGGTCTTCCAATTTGAGGGAGAGGGGTCCTCAGAAGATCCTGTGAAAAGGTTCTTCTCCTTCAGAGATGGGGGAACTCCTCCCAAGTAAAAATGGGTCCCCAGGGATGCTAATTCAGACTGGGGAGATGTGGAGACTGAGCTACCGCCGCCCATCATCTCATCCCAGAACCGACAAAAACAAAATCCCAAAGGTTCAAACCCATCCTGATGACTGCTTCCAAAAAGGGGGGGCGGCCCAGAACCCAAAACCATTTCCAGTTGTCAACTTTTTCTTTCAGATTCCCCAGGCTCTTCACAGAATTCTGCCCAAATCTCTTCGCTAGCAATGTCCAAAACCAGAAAGTTAGCCCACCAGTTGTCCAAAAATGTGCATTATCTGTGCCCCCTTGAGGAGAAGGAGGGAAGATATTATGCCCCGGTACAAGTACACGGGCAGGGTACAATTTTGGCACTGGTGGACACTGGATCCCAAGCTACCCTTCTGTCCAAAAGGGCCTTTGATGAACTAAATGCAGGAAGGGGGGATAATTACCGTATTCCTCTCACCTCTCTTCCTGGACAACTGCAGAACTTTGACGGGAAGGAAATTCCTGTCGAGGGGACTGCAGATTTGGACATCAAAATTGGGCGACACAAGGTGAAACACCCAGTCATAGTAGTGACTCCAGAGGGCACCCCTTGTTTACTAGGGAACGACCTCCTGAGAAGGTTGTCACCCCTAATAAATTGTGTAAACAAGGTCCTCTGTACCCAGACTAGCCGACCAATAAAATTAAAACAGAGTGTCAACCATGTTAGTTTAAACGGCACCTGCCACATGGTTGAACAAAAATCTGACCAAGTAGAATTTCACTTCCAGAACAACCAGATTCCATACGTGACAGTAATAGCAGTAGGACAACAGACGGGTGATGGGGGGGTCCTCTCTATTTCTGAAAATCAACCTTCCTTCCAGTTTAAGGTGGTATTCCACACTGGAAGGAAACACTTTACTAAACCACAATCAGAAACTGCCACTCCTATAGTCCAGGAAGATGTGAAATCAGCTCAGAGCCTGGCTGATATTCAGCAAATAGGAGAGCAGTTGTTCATCCCTGTTCAGTTAAATGATGGGAAGGACTCTGTTCTCGCCCGAGTGTGTGTGAACAACGGTAAGAGCTTCATTAGCGAAGCCATGTTCCGCCAACTCCCAAAAGATCCAGCCATTCCCACATTCAAACTGATAGACAAATGAGAAATGGACCTGGAAGCACCTAATTCCAAACATCTCCTGCCAAGCAGGTGTATGCTCAAAATCTCCATTGGCAACAAGAGCATAGTCCATAATTGTTGGGTCGTGCGAGACGTCACTGCCGCCTTTTACTTAGGCAGTGACATTCTCAATCGCTTTGCCATTAGTTTGGACCTAATAAACTTCAAAGCTTGGTCCCGATTAGCGAATAATCCCATGGGCTTTGATGATCCAGAAAAAGCATTTAGGTCAGCTCAATTGCTAACTTATGCAGTTGAAATTCAGATTAAAGAGGAAGTCACCATCCCAGAAAGGACCCGACAATTCTCCCTGGAAGTGAAAGTTAAAAGAGGACAAAAATTGAAAAACCCTGATGCGCATATTCATCTAAATGCTTCTCTCCAACAGCAAGGGTTAGGGGTAAACCCAACACCATTAGTCAACATAGAACATGACACCATTCCAATAGAGGTGGATAACAGTGACTTACAGAGTATTACTCTAGCCGCAGGCACCATCATTGGAATGGCGGTTGATGACCGACATTTTTCCATTGATCTAGGAAATAAACTGTTGGGACCAATCCCCAAGGACTGTTTTGACAGTGACAGTGATGACAACACAACACCAGACAGGATTTTCACCCGGCATGGGGGGAACTTCCTGGTGTACACTTCTTGCCCTTATGGTAAGGAAGATGTGACTTGTGACTTCAGGGGGGATGAGGTGATTTTCCAGGTCCGTGAGGGCTACTTTTCCCACCTGAAGCCTCCAGTCCAAATCTGCACTCTGACCAGGGACTTCTCCACCCAGCTGGAGGAGGCCGCTGAGATAGCCAAATCAGAAGTCTTTCCAGGCTTCAGGCAGATGGTGGAAGAGAGAGTCAACCTAGCTGATGCCTGTGTGACTCTGGAACAGAAGCAAAAGTTGAAACAAGTTTTCTTGGATTTCCAAGATCTCTTTGCGGTAGACTCATATGACTGTGGTCGCACCGACATCCACACAACAACAATTCCCACGGACCCTGGAATGACTCCAGTGTTTGTGAAGCAATATCGCTTGCCTCTCACATCCATGGAGAACCTTACTGAAATAACTAAGAACCTTGAGTCCCGGGGAATAATCCGTCCAGTCCACAGCACTTTCAATAATCTGGTGTTGGGAATATTGAAGCCAAACGGCCAGTGGAGACTCTCTGCCGACCTTAGGGAGCTCAACAAACAGGTCCATACTTCCCGATGGCCTCTGCCCTACATTGACCAAGAGCTGGCCCAGATCCAAGGGTCAAAGGTATTCACAGCAATAGACCTGACCAATGGATACTGGACCGTGCCTGTCAGCAGGGAGGACCAATACAAACTGGCTTTTACCTTTGGGGACCAGCAGTACACCTGGACCCGGACTCCCTTCGGATACCTCAACTCCAGCAATAAATTCAACATTTTCCTACATAAGGCCATGCCCGACCTGGGTGCGAGGGGTAACCTGGCTTATGTAGATGATGTCCTCATCAAAAGTTCATCTGTGGAGGAACACGTAGCGGAGATCCGTTATTTTCTGACACAGTTGAGGGCCGCCGGAGCAAAACTTTCCTTTCAGAAAGCACAGTGGTGTAGAACCCGTGTTAAATTCTTAGGGCATGAGATTACTCCTCAGGGTCTCTGTCCCCAAGAAAAGAAAGTGGAAGCACTCCAGAAACTGAAAGACCACACAACTCTGCGGGAACTAAGGAGCCTCCTTGGACTGACTAATTACAGCAGAAAGTTCATTGAAGGCTTGCAGAGATCACTAGACCACTGATTCATCTCTTGAAGGGGGGGTCAAGTGGGAATGGGGTCCAGAACAATCCCAGGCAGTAAGACAACTCAAGAGAAGCCTCTCACAAGTGCCTTGCCTAGCTTACCCTGTCAGAAACAAGGAGTTCTTCCTGGAGACAGGGTTCTCTAATACGTGCTTGATGGCAGTATTATACCAAAAGCATGACAAGGTCAATAAAGTAATCTCCTATGCGAGCAAAACTTTATCCTCTGTGGAGGAAAAATTCAACGATTGTGAGAAGGCACTCCTGGCGACGGTGTCAGCATTGAAGAATTATCACCCGTTTATCCATGGGGAACACATCATAGTGGAGACTCCCCACCAGCCTCTGCAATATCTCCAGAGTGACAGAATCCGGGCCGGAAATGTGATTAATTCCCGAATTACTTCCTGGATTCTGTCAATGCAAGGCTTTCCTGTAGAGGTCAGATATGGCCAAACAAGAAGAGTCCCCTCGCGCAAGGTCTGGCTGACTTGCAATTATTGTGCCAGAGAAAACTGTCTCGAGGACGAAAGTCTAAAAACCAAGGACAACATGGAGGCATACCTTAATTCCCCACACAAAGTCTTTGAAGAAGACAAGTGTGAGGGAATGCCCACTGTCTATGTGGATGGATGCTCTTACCATGTTGACAACAACGGGGAGAAAGAACTGGTGGCCGGCGTAGGGAATGCATGGGTGAAGGAGTTTCCAGAACCCTCCGCTGGATACAAAATTGGTCCCCGAAGTAGTCAGGTGGCAGAATTGATGGCCGTGCATTAGGCCATCCTCACTGCTGTCCAACATCAACTCCACGAACTGGTCATAATCATAGATTCGGATTATGTACGGAACGGGTTCGTGGAGCACCTGGTTAATTGGAAAACCAGAGGCATGTTATGTGCTAATAACAAACCCTTGAAACATGGGAAGTTAATTCAAAACATTGATGATCTGGTCACATCGAATGGGATGACCATCTACTGGAAAAAGATCAAGGGTCATTCCAAAGTAGAGGGACCAGACAAAACTGGAAATGACTTACCTGATCAGCTGTCGAAAACCGGGGCCATCCAAGGGGATCTAATAGAAATAGAGTCCCTATTGGGGGAAATCCAGGTCACTGCTATCACTAGGTCCCAGACAAATGCTCACAATGATCTTTCAACTGCACAATGGAGTAAGGAGACCTCTGATGCTGATTTAATTAAAGCTCAGAAGGGGGATCCAATTATTGGTAAGTTTTACCAACACATTGAGGACCCTGAGAACTTTCCCCTGACGGATACCGATTACATTGGGAAAGAGGACCTAAGAGTGTTGATGAAATGTCCAAAAAGGTTCCGAATCCAAGACAGGTTGTTGGTAAGGAAATCCCAAGCTGGCCATGATCAGTGGGTGGTCCCTACCTCATTCCGAAGCCTGATGTTAAGTCACGCCCATGATGCGGCCACCGCCGGTCATAGGGGGTTTCACACAACACTGGAAATCTTAAGAGAGGTTGCATACTGGCCACACATGGGGCAGGACCTCGACCAATACTTGAAGGGGTGTCTTGTGTGTGCACAATTTCTGCCATCATCCCTCACACACCGTGCGCCTCTCCAAAAGAGGGGGATGACACTGCCATGGTCAGATTTGCATATTGACTTTGTAGGCCCTGTAATCCGCTTGTCTAGAGGAAACAAGTACATGTTGACCGTTACATGCTTGTTTACCAAGTGGGTGGAATGTCTCCGAGACCCAAATTGCAAGGCAGAAACAGCAGTTGCCCTGATGATTAACCACATCTTTTCCCGTTTTGGTCTACCTCAAAGGATTGAGTCAGACAGGGGTAGCCACTTCACCAGTGAAGTAATGACAAAGATGTGGGAGATACTGGGGGTTAAAAGGAAGCTACACATTGCTTACAGGCCAGCTTCTTCTGGAGCAGTAGAGAGATATAACCGAACCATTGTGAGCATATTAAAAAAGTTTGTGGCAGATTCTGGGCCAAGTTGGGATATCCGATTACCTCTCGTCCTAATGGCCATCAGATCTACCCCTTCATCTGCAACCAAAATGTCACCATTTGAGTTGATGACGGGGCGCAAGATGGTGCTTCCCCAGCATTTGCTCTACAGGACCCAAGAGCAGACACTGATAAATGCCTCCACAACTCATGAGTATGTGGAGAATTTAAGGAAACACCTTCAGCATGCTTTTGCCTATGCTCAGCGGAATCTAGAAAGATCAGCCAAGAGCATGAAGACCCACTATGATTTAAAAACTACCCGAAAGGAATATAAGGTGGGTGATCAGGTCTATCTATACAATTTCCAAAGGAACCAGGCCAAACAGCGAACATTCTTGCCTACATGGAAGGGACCGTTTGAAATTATAGACAAGATCTCCCCTTTTGCCTATAAAATCTGCATCCCCAAAGGCAGTTTGGCAGAGGGGGAAGATAAGTGGGTCCATATAAATCAGCTAAAGTGTTGCCATCCCAGGCACACTCTGCAACAACTGGAGGAATCCTCTGCAATAACAGAGGGGACCGCTCCAGAGTAATTCAATTCCAACCCTACAATATCCCACATATAGTCTCTAAAATATTATGATTTGGAAAAAAAAATGTCTTATAATTGTATCTTGTTTTTTGTTAAAATAAGAACGCAAATGTTTTGACTATAAAATGTATATGCCACCCCACTATATCAATGGTGGGGAAGAAATGTCTACGAATAGGTATTGCCGCTTTCCTTTGTCGTTCTAGGAGAAAGAAAACCTGGAGACTGGCCAAGGAGGCCGATCTGGGGACGGGGAGCAGAGACCCGAGGGGCCTGGGGTACCGCCCAATATTCCCATCAGGACCGGCGAGGAGAACCGATCGATCCAACTGGGTGGAGGAAAAGATGTTGAACTGTGCCATCCACAGAATTGGAAGAAGATAATGGGGACATACCAGCGCAAGGGCTCAAAACCTCCTTTGCACCCGACTTCCCCTCGACCTGAACCAAAGCACAGTCGGGCGGGGGGATTTGTCAAGGGTTTTGACCCATGTTGAATCAATAGACTGTGTAGATGTGGGGATGAGCTGTCGCCGCCCATTATTGTATCCCAGACAAACTAAATCAATAGACTGGGTGGATGTGGGGATGAGCTATCGCCGCCCACATTCACGCCAGAATAGGAGAACTGCGCAGTTGGCAGGAGACCACTCCAAAGATACAACCTTCTTGTGGGGGGTTCCACATCACCACTTTACTGTAAGGATGCCATCAAAACAATGTTAAGCAAGGGTCCTATACTATCAATCAAAAGACCCCTCTATTGAAATGCAGTAATTCAAGACAACTCAAAAATGGATGCAGTACCGACAAATTCCCCAAGGTGGCGCTAGCGGTCTAAACTCTGACAGGGAAACTGTATTTAGGAGTTGCAAGAGGGGCAGGGACTTCAAAGCTTGTTAGTTCATTGGAAATCTTAGCCACCTGCTGTTCCCAGAGGCCAAGAGGCTGGGAAACCTTAACACCTCAGAGATTCCACACCAGGAGGCAGGATATCACATGACCCTGTTGATTGATTGAGGAGAGACTTCCAGGCAGCCTGCTCGAGCCCACACAAAAGGCTCTTTGTGTTGAATGGGGTATGTTAATTTTGAGTGTTTCCTGTCAACAGCCCTCTGCCAGCAAGGAGAGACATGTGATCACTGACCCACCCAGACTCCTGGAGGCGGACCCAAACACTGGGGGGAGTTGAATTGCAACAAATATATATTTTATAGAGACAGTGATAATTAATTGTAATGAAATGACAGGAATGTACAACTTTGAGAGTCTTAGTTTGAAAAATGCCCTCACGATTTGAGTCCAAACTCCAATTTGTACCATGTTCTGGGGCAAAACTCCGCTAATTATGATTATTGTAGACAATGTGTTTAAGCTAGAGACATGGAACGTTAATTGGATATATGTGGAAGGGAAATGAACCTTTGTATAATTTTTGATGAAAAAGCAATGTTGCAAAACCCACTAAAATCGAAAATAAGTTGCCATTTTTGAATGCAAGCTCCTAGAAACGCCAGAGTCGGGACAGGGACTATCTTTAGTAATATATGATGTGTGTATGTGATGTCAAACAACTGTGTACCTGGGAAATATGTATTTGGATCAGGAATAGGTTTGTGTGCACATTGACCAGGGGAGTGTCATTTCTGCAGGTCATAAAAATGACATCACTCTGACACACTATCCCTTCCCAAATCAGGGACCAAAGAATCTATTGACCTATCAAATCAAGAGAGGGGCAAGCTTAGGGATGCTAGCCTCCCCACCCACTTTTTAAAACACATAAAAAGAGACTGCTGGGACAGGTAGGGACATTCAATTCAATTTTCTGCGGGACGCTCTGCCGGGAGACTCCAGAATTCACATCCATCAATCTCCAAAGACCAGAACTTTACTGTAAGAGGATTCAATTCAGCACTACAGCTAAGTTAACGCCTAGTCTAGATTACTGAATGAAAACCCTTATTGATATATCTTTATGTCCAGTTCATGCGTTCTGGATGACTACCCCTATATAACACCCCTCTCTTGGAATCCCCCTGACCCCACTGAGCCAAGAAGTAGTTCTGTTTTGCAAGTTTAAAAGGTTTATTTGATAATTTAAAATATATATATATCACACTTTATAATAAATTAATAATTGAATAGCACACTTAATCTGATATGATAAAGATCAACAACGGAGAATCTGGCACTAGCACACTTCTTATAATCACTAATGAGTTGACATGAAATGGATAAGGTAGCACACTGGTAAATAGGAACAAAAGTATAATGTGGTAGAGGATGCTTTATGTAAGCTCAGGTGGATGCAATATTCAATGAATGCAGTACAGAAAATACTCAATATGATTTCAACCAAACAATGTAATCACTTTTCTCTGGCAATCCCCTCCCCCCCTTTTATGCAATGCAAGGAAGTGGAAGGAAGACACACAATTCTCAGAAATGCAATTCAATGTAATTCAGTTCAATCCCCAGCAAGCTTAAAGAAAACAGATAGGAGTTTTGAAAACACAGGCCCAAATGCTTTTATATGTGCTAGCAATGGATGAGAAAAATGCTGGAAATGCTTTTAATTCCCTTTCAGAGGTTCAGGGTGAGTGATAGCTACTCTCTATGAATTCAGGATCACCTTAACAATGCTTTAGTAGTAACTAGCAGGTAAACGAAGTTTTTGGCAAGGAAAAGCAAAACTGCTGTCTTTTTACACGTGAAGAAATTTGCAAATCGCGGCAAAATTCGTGGATGCGCCGAGCGCTATTACAGAGGAACCACAAGGACTATCTCGTTTTGGGGTCCTAGGAAAGCCTAGGATCTCAGCTTCAAAATGAAAGTTACTGCAAGTCTCTAGCACAAACGGTTACAGAGTTATGACCGATTTAATAAAGGTCGTTTTTCAGATTTGAAATTTTAAAGTTCAAAACGGCAAGTGCAGCTTGCAACTAGAAAATGACAAGTGACAGCTTTACAAATGACAGGTGACAGTTAGGAGACAGTTCTACTTAGATTAAAATAGGATTGAATTATATTATTTTAACTAAGAGATTGGTTCTGCACAGTTTGCTATGTACTCACACTATATTCTTGAGTGAAATGGCCTCATCACGGATCTGGTCAGGGTTTTAAACTCGCCTCTGGTCTCTGCACTTCACAGTGATCTGGGTCAGCTCTCTCTGGTTCTCTGGTCTGGGTCTCTAGTTCTGGATAGATTGAAGTCTCTAGTTTGGCTCTCTGGAGGTTTGATGGAGGTAAAGTATGGATTTTTCCGGCAGAGCGTCCCGCTGCAGATGGAATTGAAGGTCCCTATCTGTCCTGTCTGTCTGCTTTTATGTGTTTAGAATGTGGGTGTGTTCTAGCATCACTGACCCTACCTCTCTCTCAGCTTCTAATTGGTCAAACTTCCATTTATCATTTGATTGGGGAATGAACTGTGAGTCAGAGGGATGTCATTTTATGGCTTGCAGATAGGACACTCCTCTGTCAGATTGCACACATTCTATATTTGATAATAAAAGACATATTTCAGAGTTACACAGTTGTTTGAAATTACATATACATGGTGTGGCTGAATTTAGCCATGTCTCTGTCCAAATCTGCTGTTTCTAAGAGCTTGCATTCAGAAATGGCAGATAATTGACTTTTTAACTGATTTTTCAATTTCTGACATTGACCCAACTTTACATACATGTGCGTAGGGAGTATGGACATTAACTGATGAAGTTTCAGACTTTTAACATGCATACATTTAGAGTAATATCCACTTTTCCGCTAAAACCCCCCTGAACATGCCACCGGGTCGAAAAACCTCTTAAAATGTGGGCAGAAAAATCACAAGAATTATGGTGTCATTTATAAAATTTTCACATGTCCGTACTATGAGTTATTCATCTTTTTCTAAACAATATTCTGGCTACAAAGGGGTGTGGTTTACCCTCAGCACAAGGTTGAATTTCTGGTTTTTCCAGTTCTGCCAAGCCAGCTTGCTCCCACAGGCAGTGCCCCTCCCCTTTCCTCAGGAGGAAGCCACTTTTTACGACCATTTACGACTCCTGTCAATAAAACCTTTGCCTGAGCCAGGACAGGGCTTTGTTCACTTTCCTGCAGAGCACAGGTAATTCAATTATCAGATAGATGGCATATCCTTAGTGTGAGCAGCAAAAGGGCAGCTAGGCCTGGGAACACAGCTGTGACTCAAGTTTCACTCCTGATGGGGGTAGTTGCCAGGCAGAATTCAGTTCCTTAAGCCAGGTTTCAGATAAAATGTCACTTTTTGTTCCCCAGTTCCTGCATTCAAATAAAACTAAACATTTTTACATATGCAGCTAGAATGCTGATTCTAAGTTTAAAACTATGACATTTAAACAGTTACAAAGGCATGTGACACCAAACATAGGTCACTCATTTAATCTAAACATTTTCGATTTTAGTGTCTTTAAATCCAGTGCAACTTAAACTGCTGACTCCATAGCTCAGCCAGTTTTGTTATAAGCATTGTTCTGGGCTCTTCATTTCCCAGATTTTGTAGGCACACAACACTCCATTCTACCAAATGTCTGCTGGTGTCCAGTGAGTTTTTAGATGTGTTGCAATGTTTAAAATAGACAGTTTGAGCCTGCCTTCAGAGAAACACAGGGTGGTTTTAAACTGCCGGCTTTTGGATAGTGGTGAGTACTGGTACTGCACCCATTTTTGGGATTTAAGAAAATGAATTCCCAACAATTCTAGGTTGCATTTGGCAATCAGCATTGCCATTCCCAATGGTTTCAGACTACTGTGCGGGTAGTCCAATGGTGATTTTAAAGCGCTTTGAAGCTAACCGGCGCTACTGTTTTTCCTTTGGCAACCCATTTCCCTCATGGCAACCCGGCCTTTCATTCTCGCACTGGTGGGTGGCAAGTGAGGCAACCATTTTGGTGGGCGCACAAACTGCGCAGCTTTCCTGGATTTCGGCGCACATGTGGGTTTTCCGCCATCTTGAATTTTCTAAGCCCACAGCACCAAATGTTGTGGCATGATAGCTTAAACGTGGGTCAGGACACCCAACAAGCCCCCCCACGCGACTGCACTTTGAATTTGAGTCGATGGGGAGTCGCGTGCCCAAGGGTTTTGACCCACGCACCGGTCTGTCCGCATAATCTTCTTCCTCTTCTGTAGATGGCATAGTTCAGCATCTTCTTCTCCATCCGGTACTGATCGATCAGTTCTCCTCGCCAGTCCTGATGGGAGTATTGGGCGGTACCCTGGGCCCGTTGCGTCTCTGCTCGCGGTCTCCGGATCGTCCTCCTTGGCCAGTCTCAAGGTCTTCTTTCTCCTAGGACGACAAAGGAAGAGCGGCAATACCTACTCATAGACGTTTTTCCACCACTGGGGCAGCATATGCATATGCATTTCATCATAACAAAACATTACATTCTTATTTTGAAAAAAAAAAAACAATATAACTAAGAGACAGTTTCATGCAAATCACAATATTTTAGAGACTAGATGTGGTATGTTTTATGGTTGGAACTGAATTAGTCTGAGACAGTACCCGCTAGGATTCCAGAGGATTCCTCCAGTTGTTGCAGAGTGTGCCTGGGATGGCAACATTTCAACTGGTTTATGTGGACCCACTTGTCTTCCCCCTCTGCCGAACCGCCTTTGGGGATGCGGATCTTGTAGGCCACAGGGGAGATCTTATTGACGATCTCAAAGGGTCCTTTCCATGTAGGCAAAAATTTGCGCTGCTTGGCCTGGTTCCTTTGGAAGTTGTATAGATAGACCCGGTCTCCCACCTGATATTCCTTCCTGGAAGTTTTCAGGTCATAGTGGGTCTTCATGCTATCAGCTGATCTTTCTAGATTCCGCTGAGCATAAGCAAAAGCATGTTGGAGGTGTTTCCTTAAATTCTCTACATACTCATGAGTAGTGGAGGCATTTATCAGTGTCTGCTCTTGGGTCCTATAGAGCAAATGCTGAGGAAGCACCATCTTGCGCCCAGTCATCAACTCAAATGGTGACATTTTGGTTGCAGATGAAGGGGTAGATCTAATGGCCATTAGGACCAGAGGTAATCGGATATCCCAACTTGGCCCAGAATCTGCCACAAACTTTTTTAAGATGCTCACAATTGTCCGGTTATATCTCTCTACTGCCCCAGAAGAAGCTGGTCTATAAGCAATATGCAGCTTTCTCTTGACCCCCAATATCTCCCACATCTTTGTCATTACTTCACTGGTGAAGTGGCTACCTCTGTCTGACTCAATCCTTTGAGGTAGACCAAAACTGGAAAAGATGTGGTTTATCATCAAGGCAGCTGCAGTTTCTGCCTTGCAATTTGGGGCTGGGAGACATTCCACCCACTTGGTAAACAAGCATGTGACGGTCAACATGTACTTATTCCCCCTAGCAGAGCGAATCACGGGGCCTACAAAGTCGATTTGTAAATCTGACCATGGCAGTGTCATCCCTCGCTTTTGTAAAGGTGCCCGGTGTGTGAGGGATGTCGGCTGAAATTGTGCACACACAAGACAACCCTTCAAATATTGGTTGAGGTCCTGGCCCATGTGTGGCCAGTATGCAACCTCTCTTAAGATTTCCAGTGTTGTGTGAAACCCCCTATGGCCGGCGGTGGCCGCATCATGGGCGTGACTTAACATCAGGCTTCGGAATGAGGTAGGAACCACCCACTGATCGTGGCCAGCTTTGGATTTCCTTACCAGCAAACCGTCTTGGATCCGGAACATTTTTGGACATTTCATCAACACTCTTAGGTCCTCTTTCCCAATGTAATCGGTATCCGTCAGGGGAAAGTTCTCAGGGTCCTCAAGGTGCTGGTAAAATTTACCAATAATTGGATCCCCCTTCTGAGCGGTAATCAAATCAGCATCAGGGGTCTCCTTACTCCATTGCGCAATTGAAAGGTCGTTGTGAGCATTTGTCTGGGACCTAGTGATGGCAGTGACCTGGATTTCCCCCAACAGGGACTCAATCTCAATTAGATCCCCTTGGATGGCTCCGGTTTTGGCCAGCTGATCAGCTAAGTCATTTCCAGTTTTGTCTGGTCCCTCTACTTTGGAATGACCCTTGATCTTTTTCCAATAGATGGTCATCTCATTCAATATGACCAGATCATCAATGTTTTGGATCAACTTCCCATGTTTCAAGGGTTTGTTGTTAGCACATAACATGCCTCTGGTTTTCCAATTAACCAGGTGCTCCACGAACCCGTTCCGTACATAATCCGAATCTGTGATTATGACCAGTTCGTGGAGTTGATGCTGGACAGCAGTGAGGATGGCCTGATGCACAGCCATCAATTCTGCCACCTGACTACTTCGGGGACCAATTTTGTATCCAGCGGAGGGTTCTGGGGACTCATTCACCCATGCATTCCCTACGCCAGCCACCAGTTCTTTTTCCCCGTTGTTGTCAACATGGTAAGAGCATCCATCCACATAGACAGTGGGCATTCCCTCACACTTGTCCTCTTCAAAGACTTTGTGGGGGGAATTAAGGTATGCCTCCATGTTGTCCTTTATTTTTAGACTTTCGTCCTCGAGACAGTTTTCTCTGGCACAATCATGCAAGTCAGCCAGACCTTGCGCGAGGGGACTCTTCTTGTTTTGGCCATATCTGACCTCCACAGGAAAGCCTTGCATTGACAGAATCCAGGAAGTAATTCGGGAATTACTCACATTTCCGGCCCGGATTCTGTCACTTTGGAGATATTGCAGAGGCTGGTGTGGAGTCTCCACTATGATGTGTTCCCCCTGGATAAACGGGCGGTAATTCTTCAATGCCCACACCGTTGCCAGGAGTGCCTTCTCACAATCGTTGAATTTTTCCTCCACAGAGGATAAAGTTTTGCTCGCATAGGAGATTACTTTATTGACCTTGTCATGCTTTTGATATAATACTGCCGTCAAGCACGTATTAGAGAACCCTGTCTCCAGGAAGAACTCCTTGTTTCTGACCGGGTAAGCTAGGCAAGGCGCTTGTGAGAGGCTTCTTTTGAGTTGTTTTACTGCCTCGGCTTGTTCTGGACCCCATTCCCACTTGACCCCCCCCTTCAGGAGATGAATCAGGGGTCTGGTGATCTCTGCGTAGCCCTCAATGAACTTTCTGCTGTAATTAGTCAGTCCAAGGAGGCTCCTTAGTTCCCGCAGAGTTGTGGGGTCTTTCAGTTTCTGAAGTGCTTCCACTTTCTTTTCCTGGGGACAGAGACCCTGAGGAGTAATCTCATGCCCCAAGAAATTAACACGGGTTCTACACCACTGTGCTTTCTGAAAGGAAAGTTTTGCTCCGGCGGCCCTCAACTGTGTCAGAACATAACGGATCTCCGCTATATGTTCCTCCACAGATGAACTTTTGATGAGGACATCATCTACATAAGCCAGGTTACCCCTCGCACCCAAGTCGGGCATGGCCTTGTGTAGAAAAATGTTGAATTCATTGCCGGAGTTGAGGTATCCGAAGGGAGTCCGGGTCCATGTATACTGCTGGCCCCCAAAGGTAAAAGCCAGTTTGTATTGGTCCTCCCTACTGACAGGCACGGTCCAGTATCCATTGGTCAGGTCTATTGCAGTGAATACCTGTGACCCCTGGATCTGGGCCAGCCCTTGGTCAATGTAGGGGAGAGGCCATCGGGAAGTATGGACCCGTTTGTTGAGCTCCCTGAGGTCAGCACAGAGTCTCCACTGGCCGTTTGGCTTCAATATTCCCAGCACCGGATTATTGAAGGTGCTGTGGACTGGACGGATTATTCCCCGGGACTCAAGGTTCTTAATTATTTCAGTAAGGGACTCCATTGATGCGAGAGGCAAGCGATATTGCTTCACAAACACTGGAGTCATGCCAGGGTCCGTGGGGATTGTGGTTGTGTGGATGTCGGTGCGACCACAGTCATATGAGTCTACCGCAAAGAGATCTTGGAAATCCAAGAAAACTTGTTTCAACTTTTGCTTTTGTTCCAGAGTCACACAGGCATCGGCTAGGTTGACTCTCTCTTCCACCATCTGCCTGAAGCCTGGAAAAACTTCTGGTTTGGCTATTTCAGCGGCCTCCTCCAGCTGGGTGGAGAAGTCCCTGGTCAGAGTGCTGATTTGGACCGGAGGCTTCAGGTGGGAAAGGCAGCCTTCATGAACTTGGAAAATCACCTCATCCCTCCTGAAGTCACAAGTCACATCTTCCTTACCATAAGGGCAAGAAGTGTACACCAGGAAGTTCCCCCCATGCCGGGTAAAAATCCTGTCTGGTGTTGTATTGTCATCACTGTCACTGTCAAAACAGTCCTTGGGGATTGGTCCTAACAGTTCATTACCAAGATCAATGGAGAAATGTCGGTCATCAACCGCCATTCCAATAATGGTGCCTGCGGCTAGAGTAATACTCTTTAAGTCGCTGTTATCCACCTCTATTAGAATGGTGTCATGTTCTATGTTGACTAATGGAGTTGGGTTTACCCCCAACCCTTGCTGTTGGAGAGAAGCGTTTAGATGTATGTAAGCATCAGGGTTTTTCAAATGTTGTCCTCTTTTAACTTTCACTTCCAGGGAGAATTGTCGGTTCCTTTCTGGGATGGTGACTTCCTCTTTAATCTGAATTTCAACTGCATAAGGTAGCAATTGAGCTGACCTAAATGCTTTTTCTGGATCATCAAAGCCCATGGGATTATCTGCTAATCGGGACCAAGCTTTGAAGTTTATTAGGTCCAAACTAATGGCAAAGCGATTGAGAATGTCACTGCCTAAGTAAAAGGCGGCAGGTACGTCTCGCACGACCCAACAATTGTGGACTATGCTCTTGTTGCCCATGGAGATTTTGAGCATACACCTGCTTGGCAGGAGATGTTTTGAATTGGGTACTTCCAGGTCCATTTCCCATTTGTCTATCAGTTTGAATGTGGGAATGGCTGGATCTTTTGGGAGTTCGCGAAACATGGCTTCGCTGATGAAGCTCTTACCGTTGTTCACACACACTCGAGCGAGAACAGAGTCCTTCCCATCATTTAACTGAACAGGGATGAACAACTGCTCTCCAATTTGCTGAATATCAGCCAGGCTCTGAGCTGATTTCACATCTTTCTGGACTATAGGAGTGGGAGTTTCTGATTGTGGATTAGTATAGAATTTCAGAGTGTTTCCTTCCAGCGTGGAATACCACTTTAGACTGGAAGGAAGGTTGATTTTCAGAAATAGAGAGGACCCCCATCACCAGTCTGTTGTCCTACTGCTATTACTGTCACGTCTGGAATTTGGTTATTCTGGAAGTGAAATTCTACTTGGTCAGATTTTTGTTCAACCATGTGGCATGTGCCGTTTAAACTAACATGGTTGACACTCTGTTTTAATTTTATGGGTCGGCTAGTCTGGGTCCAGAGGACCTTGTTTACGCAATCTATTAGGGGTGACAACCTTCTCAGGAGGTCATTCCCTAGTAAACAAGGGGTGCCCTCTGGGGTCACAACTATGACCGGGTGTTTCAACTTGTGTCGCCCGATCTTAATGTCCAAGTCTGCAGTCCCCTCAACGGGAATTTCCTTCCCGTCAAAGTTCTGCAGTTGTCCAGGAAGCGAGGTGAGAGGAATTTGGTAATTCTCTCCCCTTCCTGCATTCAGTTCATCAAAGGCCCTTCTGGACAGAAGGGTAGCTTGAGATCCAGTGTCCACCAGTGCCAAAACTGTACCCTGTCCCTGTACTTGCACCGGGGCATAATATCTTCCCTCCTTCTCCTCAAGGGGGCACAGATAATGTACATTTTTGGACAACTGGTGGGCTAATTTTCTGGTTTTGGACATCGCTAGTGAAGAGATTTGGGCAGAATTCTGTGGAGAGCCTTGGGAATCTGAAAGAAAAAGTTGGCAACTGGAGATCAGAGCCATTGTGGGTTCCCCTGGCTCCGGTTCTGGGCCCCCCCCCCTTTTTGGAGGCAGTCACCAGGATGGGTTTGAACCAGGGGATTTTCTTGCTGTTGGTTCTGGGATGAGATGGTGGGCGGAGGTAGCTCAGTCTCCACATCTCCCCCGTCTGGATTTGCATTCCTAGGGACCCATTTTTCTTTGGGAGGAGTTCCCCCCTCTCTGAAGGAGAAGATCCTTTTCTCAGGATCCTCTGAGGATCCCTCTCCCTCAAATTGGAAGATCTGTACCTCCTCCTCAAACTGAGTCTGTTTGGGTCTTTTGTTTCTCCTACCCCCCCTCTGCTCCTTAGGAGGCAGACTTTCAGGGGCAAGAGATTTTGTTTCCGGTTCCTGGGTTTCCAGGGGCTGTTTACAAGTGAGGAAGGAAGCTTCCTCCAAGGCTTTACACCCCCCTTCCCTTTGTGCCTCCTCCCTGGGAACCGGTGAGTTATCGGGGTGCTGCCCCCGTCATTGTTCTGGAGCACCAGGTCCAGAGTTGGGTGCGTTCTGCGCCGGCACGCCCATCTGAGGGTTCTGCTGAGCCCTCAGTATGTGACCCAGGTCCCGCGCCATGTTTTGAACCTGGCGCTCTAACTGGGAAACCCGCTCAGGCTGATACGGGGCCCTGTTTTCTCCCCTGGGCTGATCCCGGGAAGGGTAGCTGTCCCTCCTCTGGTAATACCCCGGGTTGGGAAGATTTGGGTACCCCTCCACCCTTGGCCTCCCCTCTCCCGGATTCAGTGGTCTGGGCTCAGGGAATTGGGGAAAGAAGGATGGATGGTTTTGGGGCTGAAGGTCGGGTGGATATCTGGGGAAAAAGTTCTGCCCAGGGTTTGGTGAATTTCTGCCCTCCTGTGGGAAGTTTGGGTGGAAGTTCCCTGGGTTAGGTGCTTGTCTGGATCCCCCCCCTTGGGCTGGAGGAGTCCACACATAACCCAGGATGGGTCGATTTCCCTTGTAACGGGGACTTACATAATCAGGAGAGCGAGGGACCCCATTTGTGGGGCTGCCTCCTTGGCTCCCTGTCTGTGACTGACCCGAGGACCTTCTGGGCCTAGCATTATTAGGTGCAGGTAGGTTTTTAGGCCCCCCTATCTCCAAATCCAAAACGGGGGTGACCTTTACCTCTGCCACCTTGGCAGCAGCAGGGGTGCTGTTGGCTTTGGGGTTTTTCTGGGCATTACTTTTGCTATCTATCGGTTTCTGCACCTCATAGATCCGGGTAGCCTGTTCAATGACCCATTCTAAAGGTCTTTTCTCGTGAAAATCCCTCACGAGCTGGGTCATGATATATTTGGGCAAGGCATGGAAAAACGTATTAATAAATTCCCTGCTATCCGTGCGCACCCTTCTTGTGGTCTGTGCAAAAGCACGCTTTAACTCCTGCACAAATTCTTGTGGGGCCTGATCCTCCCCACATTGCAAATTGTAGGCTGCCTTGCGAGCCTCTTGAGGATTTCTGTGAACAGAAAAATGTTTCAAGATGGCCGCCTTATAGGTGGACCATCTTAAATGATTTTGGTCCTCCAGCCCCGCAAAGAAACTGGAGTATTCCGGGGAGAAGTCCACTTTACATATTGAATACAGCTTTGGCTGTCCTTCAAATGGAAAGTCTCCATCATTTGTTCAAACAACTCTAAGTGCTCCCAAACAGAATACTTAGCGTTCTTATGGTAAGGCGTGATGACGCTCCTGATCGCCTTAATCTGCTTTAAAGGGTCCTTAAGCAAGGCCCTTTTTGTCTTATTGGCCTTTTTGGTTCGGGTAACCCTTGTCCATTCTTCCTCGGACTCAGAGGCACTGCTCCCAGAGGTTCCCATCTGTTCTTCCAGGTTTTCCCGGATTCTGCGAGCCTGGGAATGGCTGGCAGAATGTGGGGACCTGGTCTCCTGTGTCCTGCGCAGTTCAGAGGAGTCTTCAGATTCCTCCTTGCTGCCAGGATTTGATGGGTACCCCCTCCACTGACCTAACTGGGCAGAGGTTTTCAGGATGCCCTTAATGGGCCTACTCTCCTGGGGTTCCCCATTGAACTGTACTGTACTTGGGTGCCCATACCCGGATGCCCACCCCTCCATTCCTGAGTGGTACTGGCCTATGAGCCCCATACTCTTAGCTGGATAGTAATCTGCCATCCCTGCGGCCCTGTGCTCATGTGCGCCAGGGGACATGGGGGTGGTAGAGTCCAGGGACTGGGGGAGATGAAGGCCCCTGGTGTTAGGGCTCCTGCGGTTATGGTCAGGAGTCTCTCTTTCCCAGCGGACCTCATCTCTATCCGCCCCTGCTCCCTGTTGCAATGCAAGAGCCTGCATTTGTGCTTTCAGTTCCTCTGTTAAGGCCTTACTCGACTCTATCAGTCTCTCCTGCATCGCTACCTGTTGTTGGAGCCTATCATTGTGTTGACAGAGGGCCTCATTTTCCCTCTGTGCTTCCTGGTTGGTCCTGGAGAACTGGGCCAGTCTTTGCTGCAGGAGGGTTACCTCCTGAGCTGTGTCCCTATTGGCCTGCTCCTTTCTTGCTAGAGCATCCTCCACCCTCCTGGTGTGCTCTAGCAAGTTCTGGTGTTCTTTTTGGAGGTCACCCAGTCCCTGGTGGGTCAGGTGATTTTCTTCCATTTTTCTTTTTAAATGGCAGACTTCCTGGCCTAAGGTATCCCTTTCCTGACTGAGAGCCTGCATCTGTGCTGCCAGGTCGTCCCTTTGCCTTTGGAAGGCACCAGCATTCTGGCGCTCCTGATCAAACTCTGCCTGGGTATCCAGGTCTTTCAGAATTAGTTTGTTGCTCTCTGCCTTCACTCTATCTAGGTGGCCTTGCAGGGTGACTACCTGCTCAGCACATACCCTGTTGAAGTCCAGTTGTTGCTCCAGCTTTTTCTGGTTTTGCAGTAGGGAGTCCAAACCTTCTTGGTATTCCTTCTGCAAGGCCAGAAATCTGGTATCCTGTTCTACCTTTTCCTGTTGCAGCACATCCATATCCTTCTTTATTTTAATGATGTGCTGCCTACTATCATCTTCTGACTCCTGGCTCCTCTGCAGCCTCTGCTCAGAAGAGACCAGGTCAGATTGGACCTTCTCTAACGCCATCTGTTGCCTATTTGCCAGATTTTGGCTTTCAGCACATCTATCCTGCATGTCTCCCATATATAGGTACAGGTATGCCGCTATCCTGGCAATCTTATTGTGTTCCTCTTTGGCTTTAGGAGCCATATATAGTTCACTCAGGGCCACATGTAAGGGACCCTGATCTCTATATATATCTGACCCTGTTTCAGTGACCTGTCGTGTGATGGCCTGCAACCAGGCATCCTGGCCCTGCTCAGCCCATTCACCTCTCACAAATAGTTTATGTAAGAAGTGCTCTCTGGCTATTTTCATATCTACCAAGGTCGTCATTCTAGAGATTGGTCTCTGTCCTGACTTACAGAAGTTAGTATTTTATTTTTGCAGAACAGAACTTTTCTTGGAGTGTCCCTTTTGAGGAATGCTTCACAGCGTAAAGCAGCGTGGTGATCCGACTGGATGTATGTATCCCGTCAGTTAGCACACTGTATTAAGCTGCACAAGTGGTATTCTAACCCAGACGTCCGGCCCGAGCCCCCAATTTGTAAGAGGATTCAATTCAGCACTACAGCTAAGTTAACGCCTAGTCTAGAATACTGAATGAAAACCCTTATTGATATATCTTTATGTCCAGTTCATGCGTTCTGGATGACTACCCCTATATAACACCCCTCTCTTGGAATCCCCCTGACCCCACTGAGCCAAGAAGTAGTTCTGTTTTGCAAGTTTAAAAGGTTTATTTGATAATTTAAAATATATATATATCACACTTTATAATAAATTAATAATTGAATAGCACACTTAATCTGATATGATAAAGATCAACAACGGAGAATCTGGCACTAGCACACTTCTTATAATCACTAATGAGTTGACATGAAATGGATAAGGTAGCACACTGGTAAATAGGAACAAAAGTATAATGTGGTAGAGGATGCTTTATGTAAGCTCAGGTGGATGCAATATTCAATGAATGCAGTACAGAAAATACTCAATATGATTTCAACCAAACAATGTAATCACTTTTCTCTGGCAATCCCCTCCCCCCCTTTTATGCAATGCAAGGAAGTGGAAGGAAGACACACAATTCTCAGAAATGCAATTCAATGTAATTCAGTTCAATCCCCAGCAAGCTTAAAGAAAACAGATAGGAGTTTTGAAAACACAGGCCCAAATGCTTTTATATGTGCTAGCAATGGATGAGAAAAATGCTGGAAATGCTTTTAATTCCCTTTCAGAGGTTCAGGGTGAGTGATAGCTACTCTCTATGAATTCAGGATCACCTTAACAATGCTTTAGTAGTAACTAGCAGGTAAACGAAGTTTTTGGCAAGGAAAAGCAAAACTGCTGTCTTTTTACACGTGAAGAAATTTGCAAATCGCGGCAAAATTCGTGGATGCGCCGAGCGCTATTACAGAGGAACCACAAGGACTATCTCGTTTTGGGGTCCTAGGAAAGCCTAGGATCTCAGCTTCAAAATGAAAGTTACTGCAAGTCTCTAGCACAAACGGTTACAGAGTTATGACCGATTTAATAAAGGTCGTTTTTCAGATTTGAAATTTTAAAGTTCAAAACGGCAAGTGCAGCTTGCAACTAGAAAATGACAAGTGACAGCTTTACAAATGACAGGTGACAGTTAGGAGACAGTTCTACTTAGATTAAAATAGGATTGAATTATATTATTTTAACTAAGAGATTGGTTCTGCACAGTTTGCTATGTACTCACACTATATTCTTGAGTGAAATGGCCTCATCACGGATCTGGTCAGGGTTTTAAACTCGCCTCTGGTCTCTGCACTTCACAGTGATCTGGGTCAGCTCTCTCTGGTTCTCTGGTCTGGGTCTCTAGTTCTGGATAGATTGAAGTCTCTAGTTTGGCTCTCTGGAGGTTTGATGGAGGTAAAGTATGGATTTTTCCGGCAGAGCGTCCCGCTGCAGATGGAATTGAAGGTCCCTATCTGTCCTGTCTGTCTGCTTTTATGTGTTTAGAATGTGGGTGTGTTCTAGCATCACTGACCCTACCTCTCTCTCAGCTTCTAATTGGTCAAACTTCCATTTATCATTTGATTGGGGAATGAACTGTGAGTCAGAGGGATGTCATTTTATGGCTTGCAGATAGGACACTCCTCTGTCAGATTGCACACATTCTATATTTGATAATAAAAGACATATTTCAGAGTTACACAGTTGTTTGAAATTACATATACATGGTGTGGCTGAATTTAGCCATGTCTCTGTCCAAATCTGCTGTTTCTAAGAGCTTGCATTCAGAAATGGCAGATAATTGACTTTTTAACTGATTTTTCAATTTCTGACATTGACCCAACTTTACATACATGTGCGTAGGGAGTATGGACATTAACTGATGAAGTTTCAGACTTTTAACATGCATACATTTAGAGTAATATCCACTTTTCCGCTAAAACCCCCCTGAACATGCCACCGGGTCGAAAAACCTCTTAAAATGTGGGCAGAAAAATCACAAGAATTATGGTGTCATTTATAAAATTTTCACATGTCCGTACTATGAGTTATTCATCTTTTTCTAAACAATATTCTGGCTACAAAGGGGTGTGGTTTACCCTCAGCACAAGGTTGAATTTCTGGTTTTTCCAGTTCTGCCAAGCCAGCTTGCTCCCACAGGCAGTGCCCCTCCCCTTTCCTCAGGAGGAAGCCACTTTTTACGACCATTTACGACTCCTGCCAATAAAACCTTTGCCTGAGCCAGGACAGGGCTTTGTTCACTTTCCTGCAGAGCACAGGTAATTCAATTATCAGATAGATGGCATATCCTTAGTGTGAGCAGCAAAAGGGCAGCTAGGCCTGGGAACACAGCTGTGACTCAAGTTTCACTCCTGATGGGGGTAGTTGCCAGGCAGAATTCAGTTCCTTAAGCCAGGTTTCAGATAAAATGTCACTTTTTGTTCCCCAGTTCCTGCATTCAAATAAAACTAAACATTTTTACATATGCAGCTAGAATGCTGATTCTAAGTTTAAAACTATGACATTTAAACAGTTACAAAGGCATGTGACACCAAACATAGGTCACTCATTTAATCTAAACATTTTCGATTTTAGTGTCTTTAAATCCAGTGCAACTTAAACTGCTGACTCCATAGCTCAGCCAGTTTTGTTATAAGCATTGTTCTGGGCTCCTCATTTCCCAGATTTTGTAGGCACACAACACTCCATTCTACCAAATGTCTGCTGGTGTCCAGTGAGTTTTTAGATGTGTTGCAATGTTTAAAATAGACAGTTTGAGCCTGCCTTCAGAGAAACACAGGGTGGTTTTAAACTGCCGGCTTTTGGATAGTGGTGAGTACTGGTACTGCACCCATTTTTGGGATTTAAGAAAATGAATTCCCAACAATTCTAGGTTGCATTTGGCAATCAGCATTGCCATTCCCAATGGTTTCAGACTACTGTGCGGGTAGTCCAATGGTGATTTTAAAGCGCTTTGAAGCTAACCGGCGCTACTGTTTTTCCTTTGGCAACCCATTTCCCTCATGACAACCCGGCCTTTCATTCTCGCACTGGTGGGTGGCAAGTGAGGCAACCATTTTGGTGGGCGCACAAACTGCGCAGCTTTCCTGGATTTCGGCGCACATGTGGGTTTTCCGCCATCTTGAATTTTCTAAGCCCAGAGCACCAAATGTTGTGGCATGATAGCTTAAACGTGGGTCAGGACACCCAACATTACTTCAGAACTTAAAGCAAGGGCCTAAACCCACAAACTGAGAACTCTTCTCAGCAGGCCTTAGCATCCTTAAAATCATCTGCAAACTATTCCACAGCCGGGCGAGCTGTCTGAATTATGTGCCAAGAACTTTTGCCAGTACCCAGAAAGCAGTGTTACATCCAGAATCCACTTGATCCGGACCGGAAGCAGACCAGAGATCCAGAGAACCACAGGCCGCTGTATCCAGAGAGCTGACCCAGATTGCTGTGAAGTGCCGAGACCAGAACCGGAGTCCAGTCCAAAACCTGACCAGATCCGTGACGAGGCCCATTCCTGCTCAAAATATATTGTGAGTACTGCCAGAACTGTGCAGAACCCAATCTCTTAGTTAAAATAATCTAATCCAAACTATTTTAACCTAAGTAGAACTGCCTCCTAGAAATGGTGTCATCTGTCATTTTTAAAGCTGCACAACTGTCACCTGTCAATTCTGCAGCCGCAAGCTGTCACCTGTCATTTTGAGTTTTACTTAAATCCGAAAATCTACCTTTATTAAATCGCCCGTATGTCTTGAACCGTTTGGGCTAGGAACGAAATTCTAGGCTTTCCAACGGACCTAGAATCGTCTTGCTACTCTTTATAGTGCCTCCGTAATCGTGAGAAACGCACTAGCGAATTTTACCGCGATTTGCGATTTGGCCCGATTTCTTCATCTGTAGAAATCAGCAGCTTTTTGCTTCTCTTTGCTAAAATTCGTTTGCAATCTGCTAATCATTCATAGAGTATTGTTCAAGTGAGCCTGAACTAATATAAAGTAGCCATCACCTACCCTGAACCTCTAGAGGGAATTAAAAGTAATTTTAGCACCTTTTCACTTCCTTGCAAACCACATTAAAGTAATTCACCTGTGTTTAAAACTCATCCCTGTTTTCCCTAACCTTGCTGGGAGAACTGGAACTGTATATTGCATTATAAAGTGTGATTTGTTGGGATTCTTGAAGACTGTGTGCTCTCCTTCCATTTCTTGTACTGCATAGGGGGGGAGTGAATTGTCAAAAGAAAAAGTGATCATATTACCTTTTGCTAAAATCATAACAAGTTATTTCTGTACTGCATTTTATTCCACCTTGAGTTTCCTTGAACCATATAAAGCATTCTTTCCCACCTTATTCTTCTGTTCCTATTCATAAGTTACCTCTTGCTGACTACTGCTCATATTCACAAGTGTAATATCCATTATCAATTTATTTATAGATGTGTGATATATATATATATACATATATTGTTTACATTTTCAAATAAACCTTTTAATTTGCAAAACAAACCTACTTCTTGGCTCAGTGGAGTCAGGGGGATTCTAAGAGGGGGGTGTTATACAAGGGTTGTCATCCAGAGTACTGAACTGGATATAAAAATACATCAATAAGGGTTTTCCTCAGCATCCCAGACTAGGCATTGACTTAAATGCAGTGTTGATTGAATATCGCTTACAGTCCGAACAAGAATAACCCCATTAGTCCGGGCAATGAAGGTGCCAACCAAAATGCAAGCGGACCACTCGGCTCAAAACATCATTTCACAGAAGACTTCTGGCAGCACTGACAGATTCTAGACACATATATCTAGTGCAAAGTATTTAATTCAAGATGCAAACTTGGGGGAAGGTTGGGGGTCCCTCACTGACAATGCATTTCACCCTACAGATACAGTCCATATATACATAGAGAGAGGGATTGACCCAAATAGCTATACATACTTAAATGTGTCTCTGCATCGTTTGGGACTATCGCTCAAACACATCATATGTTCCTTCATGAATATTGCCACCACATTCCATTTCCTTAAAGACATCAGAGCATTCCATTTGAAGTTGCTTAGTGGAATTTACGTGAGGTGCTATATTAGATGCTTTCCTATGTCGTACGGCTCTGCATCATTACTTCAGCTCAGCTGTTGGGATGAGCATTTTATTTGATTTTGTGCAAGGAGATGCACAGGGAACAGTCGAAATGTTCGTGCAAGGTCATAATGGAACTCCCCTTCTGTTCCAAATCTTAAATTATCATCAAAAGGTTTATGCTTTCATTTTTTTATTTATCATATAATGCCTATAGATGTCATCGTATTATTGGTAAACAACTGAGCAGGAAAAAAAGTTCTCGAATACAAAATTCTGCATGGAAGGTATGTTTTGGGAATGCACCGTTTTGATGGAGTGTTCCTCTTTGTAGAAGAGACTGGCATTATTTTATAGACTATTAAAACGGAAGTACCTTGAGGCAAACGGATCACACAGTGCAGCAATCATTGAATTGTCAAGGCCAAAGTTCCTAAAGTTACAGCGATGAAATGTAGCCCATACAGTTTACATCCTGTCTGGCCTTGAATTAAAAGCAGAGCTGAAAAGATTTCCCCCAAGGATAACTGGAGCACCCGGAAAGAAAGAAGCTAGCCTAGCTCGTGTTGTTTTCCAGACAACATCACACAACCTTCTACATTTTCCATGCCTAAATACAAAGGAAGCACAAAAACGAGTCACACTAGAGCCCACTGTAAAAGGCAATGTAGTGTACGGTGATTTACATGAGCTTGTAAGATTCCTCCCATTATTACACATGTTCTATCAACCGCCTGTCACTGATCATCAGGGGTCATGCAGACGTTGCATGATAGGAAATGTAAAATCAAGCCAGTGACTTTCTCAAAGCATGCAGGCCTATTTCATCAACTTTGCATACGATTTGAGCTGGGATATGTAGGGTGTAATTTGAGTCGTACATCAGTTCCTCTAAGCTGCATGCTCTTCTCACAGTCTATCTCTCTGTGCTCTCTATCTGCGTCGCTCTTTCTCTACCATCCCTTTCCATCTCTCTCACTATCTTCCTATGCCACTTTCTCTCCCTATGCCTCTCCCTGTCTCTTTCCATCTAGACGCGAGTCATGTTGTAAAACCATATATATATTCATGCAGATAGCCTTAGGTTTTGGTTGGGAATAATCTGCTGACTCATCTGCTGAGTGATTGCAGTGGCAAGGCCCTGTTCCTTCTTGCTTCTGGAGAATTGTAGAAGAGGATGGGCTGAGTCTGCCCCTCTGTGACCCTGCACAGACATCATCAGCGAATGATGTGTGTAAGAAATGATTCCCGAATGTAATGCATACTCCAGCTTCAAAAGCATTAGCCACAACGCAACATCATTTTATAATGAAACATGCACCCGACACAACAATGCAAATGCAACACATTTTTGGGGGTCATTTAAATAAAAACCCATATCGCATGCAGAAGACCGGCTATGTTTTCAATTAGATGTAGGGTCCCCTGCAAGTAATTTTGGTTACTACGAAAGCATAGCTCTCAACTCTCACGCTTTTGGCGGGTGTCACCCGCCTTGTAAACAGCTGACTCACGCGCCAAGCCTCCAGCACGCCCATTCATTTCAATGGGCGTCTCACCCGCCAAAACTAAAATCGGGTGTTTTCACCCGCCTTCGCGACCCAAATGGTTGAGAGCTATGCTAAAGTTGTAAGTAAAACGAGAGGAATTTACCTTTACGAGTCGGCATTACTCTCCGCTTTGAGAGATATACCTAAAAGCCTGCAAATACACTTTACTGGTAGTGTTATAAAATGGATTCCCAGGGAGTGTGCATGCATTGTGAGGTGGAATCCATTCACTTTAAGCATGCATGAGATTTCCATCGCAGGAGAAGTGCTCTCCTGAGACACAGGAGGAAAGCCAAGTGAAGATGGTATCTCTGCTTTTCTGCCCACCTGCACCTCACGCAGCTGAAAACGTAAAAACAATTCTACACTTTCATTTAAGCCTTCCATCTTTCTACACAGTAGCCTTTTCTTGTGCATTTTATACAAAACACCACCTCCATAATGAAAGTGGGCCGAAATGTAGATTGCAATACGAAGTGCAATATAAAACCTGAATTCTGGAACATTGGTCACATATCACTAAAGCTTACGGCTTCATAAATGCATTGGACATTGGACATAACACAACACATATGTTTATTCTAAATCTTGGTGATCCGCCATTATGTTGGCCCCGGAGGAGATAACCAGGGGCCCCTTAGGCACGCCACCACATCCACTGCCTAGTTTGTAGGCAATCCCCTGGACTCATAATGGCTCTGCTGTCAACGGGAAAATTAATGTGGAATGGTTGTGAGACAAATATAAAAAATGTCACTCCTGGAGCCACATACCAAGGTGACTGTGAGGTTTAAACATAGAGTTTAGGTTTGCAGGCATCATGTTATGTATGTAGAACATATTGGTTATCGTATGACCCAGCCCTGCAAATTAGAGTGTTATGGTATCCAGGAGAGGGTCAGGTTAGGAGACCCACAATCCCCTTCAGGAAATCTAGAGCCTGCTGGAACAGCTAATAGAAGGGGAGGCAAAGGAGTGAGAAAGTAGATTGGATCTGTAAAGAGAGAGAGAGAGAGAGAGATAGAGAGAGATGGAGAGGGGTATAAGGAGAGAAGGAGAGAGAGAGAGAGCATGGTGAGAAAAAAGGAGCAGATGAGAGGAAAGGACAAAGCTGAGAATTAAGGAGAGAAGGTGAAGGGGAAGCTAAGAGAGAACAAATGAAAGAGGAGTCAAGGAGCAATGGGCAGATTAGAGAGGAGGGGGAAAGAGGAATGAAACTGGAGCTAGTTACAATCCGCAGAATATCAGCCCTAAAATAGGACATACAGTGGTGGACGGACCTAAGATGATGACCAAAGATCTACGGGTCCATGAGTATTGGAACATTGACACCTCTGGTATCTAGACATCTGCTAATTTTCCCAATGCCTGACCCCTGCTAGAAGACCAAAGGTAAGCAGTTGGGGTTACCTGCTTGGAAAGTCCAGATGGACCAATGCGTAACCTAAACAACTTCAGTGATGTACAAGAAAAGCCCAGCAAAGGCCATGAAAGCAGTGCAGAATACCATTAATCCAAGAGACTGTGAGTGACCCCTTGCCAGCAAGAAGCCATACCTGAATTAGAGGAGAGAAGGAGAGTGAAGGAGTGAGGGCCACTGTCCCAAACAAAGCCATATAGATATTTTGTTAAACCCTAATTCCATCCCCTGGGCCCAATCAAATCAAAACCTAATCCCTGTTTTGTGTTACTAAATCTCTGTCAAGTTGGCTGTTTATCCCTTCGCTGTGGCTTATCCAATTTGACATGAAATGTATGCCAAGTACTGGGAGATATAAAATTGATGGTGATGTAAAATAAGTTTGCTTTTAGTAATATGCAAATGCATTTGATTATCCTGATAAGGGGCATGCATCAAAATGGATTGACAGTCAATTCTGTGCTTAATTGCTGTCATGGCAATTATATTAACAATTTAGACATTGGAAAGATGACAGTTTATTAGAATGGCTGCTGTTGGAAGGAACATACATCTTTTAAATCCCCTTGGTACATTGATATCTCTAAATCGCTAAGTATGTCAACTTTAACATTCAATCTTATCTCTGATTCATACATTCTGAATTTAACTACATTAATAAAGAAAACGATTTGGAATTGTGCTGAAGTGGACATGTCTAATGAATTAAGTGGACTTACATTTACAAATGCATTTCAATTCTAATATGTTGCAACTATGCCATTTATTAGTATTTGTTTGAACCTACATCAACATATTTTAGTCACTAAGGAGTCAACAATTAGGCAATACGCCCAAGCGGGTGGGAGATTACCATGTTAGGTAATGTCCTGGCACCCATAGTTAAAAGGCCTGAGCGCAATGAGGGCCTTGATGAAGGCCCCTGGGTATTACCTGGCATGGTAATGCCTCCCCGGTGAGTGGATTATTGCTATTAGTACTCCGACCCGTAAGACCGGAGTACTAACAGTCGTTTATTTCAGTTGTGAGACACTGTGAGCGTTTTTCAACTGAAAAAAAACGAAAATAAATGTCTGCCATGGAATGTGGAGAAGGGACTTTATGCAGTCCCTTCTGCCATTCCAAGGTGACCATTGAAAAAAAAAGTAAACAAAAAAATGCCCGCCATGAAACGGGAGAAGGAACTACACATAGGGCCTCATTCCAAACTTGGCGCAAAGGGATACCGGGCACCGGTAAGGACACCGGTGCTGGTAATCCCTTTGCACCCTATTCCGAGGTCCCCCAAAAGGACCCGTAAGGTACGTTTGGTCGGACCAAATGTACCTTATGGTTCCCGTTAGGGGAACAGGGCGCAAATAACAGCCTTGGCATGCGCCGGGCGGTTATTTGTGCCCTCCCCATTCCCATTGAGCCCTATTGGGGCTCAATGGGAATGGGGATTGCCATTTTCAATGGGGACTTACCGGTCCGGCAAAGGTCGGAATAGACCGTAAGTCCCCATTGAACCAGGGCGGACTCTGTACCGTTATTGGAGGCAGTCATGGCGCTAATAGCGCCATGACTGCCTCCAATCTGGGAATGAGGCCCATAGTCCATTTTCCCTTTCCATGGTGGTGTTTCGCAGATCAGGGGTGAATGCGCTGGGGACATAAGGCTTCCCAACACATTCTGATCCCAAAAAGGATCGAAAAGGAAGGTAAGTGTGGATAGACGGAAGGACGAGGGAGCAAAACACTAACCTTGTTTCTCAGCAGGGAAGATGGCGGCCTCCAGCCCTGAGGAGGCTCAGAGTGGCAGGATTACTATGTGATAATACCCCTTTTCCAAGCCCTCTCGGGAGGATAGCTCAGGGGCAACATGCTCGCCTTGGAAGCAAGACAACACAGAGCAACACAGGTTCGATCCCCAGGTCTGTGCTTAGAAACCTCTGGGTATTAAGCGTGTTATAAATAATCTATCATATCATATCATTGCTGAGAGGCTGCTGCACACCCCTGCCGGGTACTAATTTGGGTTTTACGATTTGAGTCAAAAGAATGAATACATATTGAAGTTGGCCAGCTGACTTTGTTATTTAACTAAACCAGCCTATAAAAAAAAATTTGCATGCAGGGCTGAAGGGGCATATTCCATTCTAACATTGCAATGTAGAGAGTGACATTTACTGTGCAGTCATGTTTGCATTATACATGATGTAACACCTTAGAATTCAAATGCCCACAGCTTACTTTGCACAATCATAGAAATAAACGTGTTACACTCTTAAGACACAGGTAATAATTGAATTTTTAATATCCAACTTGGAAATAGCTCAGATGATATATTTGATTATTATCTCAACAACCCTGCATGTCTGAAAACCTCTAAATCAATGGAGGTCGGAAAGAGGACAAAACTCACGCAAGAAGTTACATACATGTGGTAAGGTGTTTTCTTTAGCAAGCTAAAATTCTATTAAAAAAAGAACATAAGAGTATCATGTCATATCTGGTGGTTACCCAAAAAGGTGTGTTAAACCTTACAATTCTTTACCATTAAATACAACACCTAACCGAATGTTACCGAACTTGCTGTTTCCATGGGTACAGGGGAGGACCTGAATGTGAATATGAGCCTGCTACTTTGTACATTTCCCACTACGTGCCAGTACAAGCAATAGGGTGTTATGGTGAATTCTCCATGTATAATATTATCCAGCTATATACTGCAACAACCTAATGCTATTTTTCTAAAAAGGTAAGTTGAGAGTTCTAGCTAAAACCTGTCTCAATGGGGATAGCAGCATAAGAAACAAGAGAAAGAGACATCAGCAGAAAGGCAGCAATAGAACCAACAAAAATAAAGAAAGTGCTGGGAGAGCACCAAAATAGTTAACAATTATGACCCAGCTAATTAGTCTGCAATCCTGGATCCATGATAGGAGACAACCGTGGTTACCCAGAGGGACATCATACAAACCCCACAATGTTCAGCTGAGCATTTGTGAAAATCATGGCTAAATAATACATCTTATAATGTTTGTTCTCTGCCAAGATGGAGTTAAAAGTGCTGCCTGTCAGTAAACCAAGGCTGACACTCAATTATATCTCAAAATCTCATGTGAAGGAGTTATTTTAAACTAAATCAATGCTTGTTAGATATTGAAACCTGGATGAAATCAGTAAGATTAATTTTTATTAATGCTAAAACCGAATCTATCTGGTTTGGCAAAGGAAGCATATTGCAAATTGTCTGGTAACTATCAACTGTATTCAAACTTAGCTGTGAAATCCTTAGGATTTCTTTTAGACCCCAGGCTTTCTTTAAAAATGCATGTCAACAAGATAGTACAATTATACTCTACTATCAACTGTAACTGCTTTGTAAAATAAAGCCATTTCTTCCCTCTAGCTGTTTAAAATCCCTCACCAAGTCTATGGTTTTTCCACATTTTGACAGTGTGAACCCATTATTGATTTCTGTTCATGATTCCACTTTAAAAAGCCCTTGAAAATAGCTTTTCAGAATCCTGCTTAATTGATTGTAGGAATTCTCAAGAAGCTGTGAAGTGGAATCCAAGGTAATACCCTTTGGATTAAGGAGCAATGTCATTGAGAGACTTTGTTTTTATTCCTTTTACCATTTGAACAATTTTTCAAAACCCGAAGACATTATCCTTTTCACCTCAAGATTTATTTCCTTAGAATATGAGGATCAGAATAGTGCTTTGGTAACGGGATGGTATTGTTTTCTGCTGCTGACAGATCCTTAGTTTTGAGTTTACTAGTGAAATGTGATCTTGTTCTACCAATCCTAAGGTCTTTACATTTGCGTCATCTTCACTCTTGCATTCTTTTTAAACTGGGTTGTCTGACTTTTACTGCACTTCTGTTAGGCAACCTTTCTTATCTATTGAATAAACTTTGCATTTTAGATAGAAATACAAACTCTAGAAATATTGCAAAGGTTCCAGAAAGCTCAAACAAACCAAAAAATAGGCATTTTTCATTGCTAACCTACCTGTTGGACTGTTCTTCCAACTAATATCTACTCAGCAGATTCTTTCCTTCATTTTTTAAAATTACTAAACAGTATCTTTTTCCTGTGAACTCAATCTTGTATAATGGAGTATATTATGTCTTTGTAACGCTCACCTGATTCCCGTAGAGGCGCCGGTCTTGACTGGGCGTATACCGTATCTTCAAAGGTGATGTGTAACACACGGCTGGCTCTTTGGGCTGGACCTCTGTGCACTGTATGTCTGACTCGAAGGGTAAGATGTCTGCAGATAGAAAATATGGGATTAAGGAACTGGGTTATTGAATGTCTCTCTCTTCTTCCCTTTCTCTTCTCCTGTAGAACCCCAAAGGTTAACGCTCTCACCTTAGGTAAGTGAATGCCGTGCGCTCCATCTGCCTCGGGGCAGGGTGCTATAACCAGTTTCTTCACTGGATAAGGGGAGCAGGCCTCTTGACTTCAGAGGACTGCTGTCCGTCGTTTACTGCACGAACGGTAAGTTTCGAGTAATTCTAATGTCTTTAAAGTCTTTAGTAATGATGTTTCTTGTTTTGCAGGGTTCCGGCGATGGCGGATGACGGGCTGAAGTGAGTTGAAGATGGAGCCCGTGTGATGAATAGAAGCGCCTGGAAGCACGTTAGTAAGCGCTTGTTGCCTGCTTCACGATGCGCTCTAACTGTCTTTTTATTTTGCAGGTACAAGTTCGGAGCGGCTGCAGGGTGCCGGAATACCCACTGGGTTAGATGTGGTAAGGAGTAATGGCACATGAGTATTAAAGTTCCCCAATGTCTTTAAACGCACCTTGTTTTGTCTTTCAGATGCGGGATGCAGCGCCGAAGGCCTCCGGAGCGTGCGAAGAGTTGGTAAGCTTTTGTCTTTCAGATGCCGGAATGCAGTGTGAAGACCTCCGGAGCGCACGAAGAGTAGGTAAGCCTTTGTCTTTCAGATGCCGGAATGCAGCGCGAGGCGTTGGTGACAGCCGATGGACCAGGTAAGTGAAGAGCTGTCACTGAAGACCGTAATGCTAACCTGTTCTTTCTTGTCTTTATAGGTGTTGCTGAAGACTGGATTCAGGATGGTAAGCCTTTTTCCTTAGGCCCAGGATCAGATGCAGAAGACACGATGAGCGTTCTGCTGCAGAGGATGCAGAATAACGCAAAGCAAGATTCATCCATCGGGTGTGGTTTAAATAGCCTCCTGTAGTGCTTAGGTGTCTCCTTCCACAACCACGCCTAGGTAAGAAAAGAGTTCCTGCTTTCCAGAAGAGTTCCAGTATTCTGAATCTAGGGAGTGGCTCCTGCCCCACCCAACAGGAAAAGTAGTTCCAAACAGAAGAGGATCAGAGGCTCAACTGGCAGGCAAGTAAGCAGCATGGTCTGCTGCAGGTAAGTCCACCCAAGCATTATGAGCCCGGCGCTTCCAGCGCTGGGACTGGGCATATTTATGAGCTTGGTGCCACTGGCGCCAGGACTGGGTCCAAAAGGTCCCAATTGGGACTGGTTGGCACTCGGAACCTGGGTTATGGATCTGCTTCCAAGGGAGTTGGGAAAACCCTGACCTTTTGGAAGCAGAGATCATGACAGTCTTACCTTTCTGTTACCTAAATGCTTTTTATATTTTATGTTTGTATTGCATTGTATTTCTTTTAACATGGTAAAACTACTTGTATACCATCTTTTTGATCAGGTTCATAGTACATCAATATATCCAATAAGTAAAATAAACATTTATATATGTCCACATTTAAAAAAAAAAATTGCAATACTGTGCCATTTCATTTTGTAGACTATGAATAACAAGGGCTGATACTTTCAATGAAGTGTACATTTTAAACTGAGCATAGCTTTGTCAGTATTACATGTTGTATAAGTGTTAAAAATAAGAATATATGTAAAGGACTAGCTGAGTAGCATGTCAAACTGTCTTAGTTTAATACCACTTGTAAATAAAAGCATTTTTCTGAGTAAATTATACTCATAATCCACATGTCAGTGAATACTGTACAGTCAACGTAAACACGTGTTTTGTGCAAAAGTTTTATTTTGCTTGCAACTTTTTCATTGATGTTTTAACAAAGTAAACATATTCTTAATGCCAAATGACTGTAGGATAAACTTGGACAGAAGTTAGACATGGTTTTGACTAAAGCTTTATTGATAACATGGGTGGGAAAATGCCTTCACTGTCCCTGTGCTAAATGTGTTTCACCCCGTAAACTCAAAACTAAGGATCTGTCAGCATCAGAATGTCAAAAACAGTACTGTGCCATTTCCAAAACTCTAGTCAGGTCCTCACATTCTAAGGAAATTAATCTTAAGGTGAAAAGGATAATGTTGTTGGCCTTCACTGTTTGAAAGATGGTTCAAATTGTAAAAAGAATAAATAACTAAATCTCTCAATGACATTGCTCCACACTTTAGTTGTCTGTCTCTGCAATTTCAGTTTTGACAATTCACCACATTAGCTCTCCTAGCCAATTCTCTTTGTCCATAGATTTCTTTGTTAGTGTTTTGCTCACACTTCCAACTTTGGCAGTTAGCCCTATTAGCGATATTGCCTAAAGAGTAGTCCATGAGGTCCAAGATGTAATGTGCAGGCATTGCTATACAGAAGGTGAAACAAGTCGGCATCCTTTGGCAGCATGTTCGGCATTGAAACTGCTGTATATCAAAGGAGATGGTTGTGCTGGGGCTTCTTTAGAGTTCATAAGCAGGGACCAATTTTGGTCTGATCTGATAGGGGCGGAATCGGTAGTTCACAATTCTGCAGCTTTCTACATGCGGCACATGGTGACTGATTAGATAACCAACTGATACTGGTCGAATATGATATGGTAAAAAGACATAATATTGTCAATTTTCGTAGTGAACATAGGAATGTCTATATATCTGGGATTTGATTGTTTTATTATTTTTCATGTAGCAGGGAAAGCTATTTAAATGTACTTTAAATGTTTTTAATGTGCGAAAGTTTGTTCTTGATTGAATGTAAACTAAATGCATAATAAATAAAATAAAAAATATTGCCTAATTACCATTGTCTGGTAAATATTGACTTGTTACTGTTTTGAATCCTTTGTATATAAGGGCAACCTTCAAGGATCCCCTTTCATGGTAAATTTAATTTTAATTTCAACCTTTCGATATTAACACACAGCTTTCTTTATCCACTTCACGTTGTTTAACTTTCAACATGCCCCAAGCACGCAAATACGCCCTGGTGTCCCCTCATCCCAGCGTGGGCTCACTGGCTCTTTGTGGTATTGTCTGATCTGCTCGTAGCCTGCTGATGAAAGCCAGCATGGATGTTCTCTTCCTCGCGCTCCTTGGCTTTCAGCTTCGCTGCTCTTGTAGTTTCTTTTGGGCTTCTTTTTGCCTCACGGGTAAGCGTAGTGTTGCTGCTTTTCCTGTGTACCTGCTTCTGGCCTTTCTCTGCTTGGCACTTGATCTGGTTGGCTCCAACATTACCAGCAGTCTGCCATTTCTTACAGTGACCAAATCAAAAGGAGGACTATTTTTAGGGTAATGTAACTGTGTATTGCCCAATCTCGTTTTCACACTAATAATAACACAGTTATATCGATTTGTAGAGAGTTTTTCAAAGAAAGGCCAATATGCCTAATTGCGCTTTCCGAATAGTCTCTTTTTGCACTTATGGTGTGCTAAAAGACACATGCTCTATCACCTTGGCTTTGGCATGTGTTAGCTGCCCCCCAAATGAAGATAAACATTAATTTTATTAGGTTTTCTCTGGGTAGGCAGGTGCAGATACAAATTAGTTAAAATTGTGAAGAATTTTCTTCAGCGAAGGTCTCTCTTGAGGTAGGTCGCTTCAGATAAAGAAAGGGTCCCTGGATACTTATAACAGGGTAACCCCGAATGGAACGAACAAAAACTGTGCGGTATGTTTTCTGCACTAGGTTAGAGTCGTTCTCCTAGCCGACCGGTTTCTGTGGTGCAAATAAGTGGGCCACATTCATCAGGGCTTATACATGACATCTTGGTGTGTGCCTGTTGTTAGTCTCATAAAGCAGCTCTGTCTGCTCTGCATATCTTGACGTCCTCTCCCTGTCGGGGTAACAAGAGGGAGGGAGGAGAGAGAGAGGGAAAGCAGCTGTAAATATCACATGCTGTCATTTCGAACTATTAGAAGACACTGCACTGGTGTGTCAAGAGGGGAAAAAGGCTTACCCGCTCCGTGTGATCTGGTGGCTTAATCATGAACGGTGAGACGGCCCGATACCTGGGGGCCAAAGGACAATAATTAATGTCTTACTTGATACCTGAGTACTTCAGATCGGAAAGGTGACAGTACAAAGCGTTACTAATTGTTTTAACCAAATTGAGTAAATCTCCTGTCTAGCGCGACACGCACTCGGCGTTGTCGCTACACGTTAAGCAAACATTTATACAGGACATCCCGGGTGATCACTAGGGCCCGCGTGTCTGACAACAGGGGGAGGGGGGGTGGCTAAACCAGGTGTGCTAAAGGGGGCTTACCTCTGAGCAGAGTTCAGTCCGTATTACGAGCCGCGCGCGAGAGGGCTATGTCTGCGCGGGCCGTAATGGTACACTATTTATGTTGCCATGGGGTAGCGCGTTGTCACGTGATCACGCATGCCTGACTCTGGCATGGCTGTCCCATAGAGAGGAGGCGGCGGCCATCGCCAGGTCAGGCCCCGCAAGCCACGGGTCCCCAGGAACTCAACATCAAGTGTTATGAGTGGAATGAATCCCCAATTTCCCATCATTGTTATTGATGCTAATGCCTATATGTATCATCCTAGGCAGCCATTCACACATACAGCACTTATCACGAACACAATCAGGAACGCCAAGTCGGAGTGCATCAGAATCACCTCCCCGCAACAGTCGATCAGAATGAATGTTAACCAACTGGCAGTTTGATTCATAAAGTAGCCAGGGTTTGCCAGCTGGTTGCTTCATTCAATCCGTCTTTGTCTGTTTTGAGCCAGAATATCCAAAGTTGTTCACGTTTGAACAGTAGGTTCTGTAGGTTCCCACCTCTTGTCGGGATGGGCAATTTTTCAATTATTGTCCATGTGAAATCTTCCGGGGTGTGTTTAGCAGCTAGGAAGTGTTCTACCATAGGTGCCATGATCTTCTTAGTGCGGATGCAAGATCTATGTTCTGCAAGGCGTGTTTTTATAGGACGTGTTGTCATGCCTATGTAGCGTTTGCCGCATGGGCATGTGATCATGTAAATCACGTTGCTACTATTGCACTTTTGCTACTATTAACTGCCAGTTGGTTAACATTCATTCTGATCGACTGTTGCGGGGAGGTGATTCTGATGCACTCCGACTTGGCGTTCCTGATTGTGTTCGTGATAAGTGCTGTATGTGTGAATGGCTGCCTAGGATGATACATATAGGCATTAGCATCAATAACAATGATGGAAAATTGGGGATTCATTCCACTCATAACACTTGATGTTGAGTTCCTGGGGACCCGCGGCTTGCGGGGCCTGACCTGGCGATGGCCGCCGCCTCCTCTCTATGGGACGGCCATGCCAGAGTGAGGCATGCGTGATCACGTGACAACGCGCTACCCCATGGCAACATAAATAGTGTACCATTACGGCCCGCGCAGACGTAGCCCTCTCGCGCGCGGCTCGTAATACGGACTGAACTCTGCTCAGAGGTAAGCCCCCTGTAGCACACCTGGTTTAGCCACCACCCCTCCCCCTGTTGTCAGACACGTGGGCCCTAGTGATCACCTGGGATGTCCTGTATAAATGTTTGCTAAACGTGTAGCGACAACGCCGAGTGCGTGTCGCGCTAGACAGGAGATTTACTCAATTTGGTTAAAACAATTAGTAACGCTTTGTACTGTCACCTTTCCGATCTGAAGTACTAAAGTATCAAGTAAGACATTAATTATTGTCCTTTGGCCCCCAGGTATCGGGCCGTCTCACCGTTCATGATTAAGCCACCAGATCACACGGAGCGGGTAAGCCTTTTTCCCCTCTTGACACACCAGTGCAGTGTCTTCTAATAGTTTGAAATGACAGCATGTGATATTTACAGCTGCTTTCCCTCTCTCTCTCCTCCCTCCCTCTTGTTACCCCGACAGGGAGAGGACGTCAAGATATGCAGACAGAGCTGCTTTATGAGACTAACAACAGGCACACACCAAGATGTCATGTATAAGCCCTGATGAATGTGGCCCACTTATTTGCACCACAGAAACCGGTCGGCTAGGAGAACGACTCTAACCTAGTGCAGAAAACGTACTGCACAGTTTTTGTTCGTTCCATTCGGGGTTACCCTGTTATAAGTATCCAGGGACCCTTTCTTTATCTGAAGCGACCTACCTCAAGAGAGACCTTCGCTGAAGAAAATTCTTCACAATTTTAACTAATTTGTATCTGCACCTGACTACCCAGAGAAAACCTAATAAAATTAATGTTTATCTTCATTTGGGGGGCAGCTAACACATGCCAAAGCCAAGGTGATAGAGCATGTGTCTTTTAGCACACCATAAGTGCAAAAAGAGACTATTCGGAAAGCGCAATTAGGCATATTGGCCTTTCTTTGAAAAACTCTCTACAAATCGATATAACTGTGTTATTATTAGTGTGAAAACGAGATTGGGCAATACACAGTTACATTACCCTAAAAATAGTCCTCCCTTTGCTTTGGTCTAGTTCTTCTTACAGCCACGGGCTGTGGACAAGAGCTTGCAGTATTCAAGTACCCACACCATTTTGCCTGTTTTTTGTTTAGCAAACATACCAAGACATCCTACCTACACCTAACCGCAGTACAACGACGGCTGAAGCGAGATGCGTAGCTTTTGCCGAAGAACTGGTAGATACCATAAGGGCAAGTCCTTCAATTCTGGGAGACGAAATATCCCTTCCCACACCAGGGATAGTAAATAATGAATGGAACGAACTGGAGGTCCTGAAAAAACAGCTGATAAGAACCGAATTGCATGGGGCATTAATGACTGAGTATCTACGAGCCCATGCAGCCCCCTTAGGGTTGATCATTCGGATAGAACCCAGAATCTTCCTAGAACACTTAGAATTCAGGAAGGACTGGAGTTACATCTCCAATAAATGCACCAGGGACTGGCTGATACTAATAATCAATACAGTCAAATCAGTGTCCGAAAAATTAATGAAGGAGATAGAAGAAAAACAAGAGAGCCTTAAATCTTCGAATGTCCTTGCCCAATATAAGAAAAGCCTGGAGGACCTAGAGGCTACAATGAAAGAATTTAGAGACTTCAATCTAAATAAGAAAGTCACTAAACTCAAGAGAGATCTGGCAGCCTACACACAAGAACACAAGAAAAAATTTACCCTTACATCACAGATGCATACTATGAAGACCAGAGTGCTAATAACACCTCCACGCCGGGCCAACAAGTAAACCAACATAACAGAAAAAGAATCCACAATAACCGAGCAAGACCGAACCAATGGACATTCTCAAGTGGAAGCTCGGGGAGTGGATCTAACCTCTCAGGATCTAATAGCTCATTGGGGGGAACAGCCCCAAACATTAATGGTCCATCGAGACCTTTTTGTCCAAGAGGGCAAGGAAAAGTAAAAAACAGAGGGAGAGGCAATTGGCAACCGCAAGTGCAATGGCAGAATAAATCTACCCGAGTTACCCGCAGCAAAGGACGCGGCCAAGGACAGGCACTAGCACTGAACGAATGAACCACCAGCCCGTAGTATGGTCACAGGAAAGCACACCTCGAACAGAAAGCCTAGTGATGAACTTTTCACAATACAGCCTGTCTCCAGAAGAAGAAGCTCTACTTGAGAAAGGACTTTCATTTGTACCCACAGCCGAGCATGACCCATTCCAAACCAGGATCGAAATTGCACAACTTGTCAGAAAAATCAGATTGAAACAATACTTCGGGCAAATGACACCCTCGGAACAAAAGAAGGCCACCACCCTCAGTGGGAAGTTCACATTCTATCCTCCACCCAATGCCATCACACCAGAGTCTATCACGTTTGAGAAAGCGCTCCTGAAGAGACTGGAGGAACTGGAGCGAGAGATTATGCCAGGATTCAAGAACTTGTCCAAGAAAAACAGACAGGCACTCCAATCCTTATCCAATAATGATGCCATTACCATAAAACCAGCCGATAAAGGGGGTGCCACGGTAATAATGGACACCATGGCATACCACTGTATGGTGATGGAGCTCCTTCAAGACCATGCGAGCTATAGACAACTTGGAACGGACCCCACTGAAGCTATCAGACAGCTGATAGTATCAATTCTCGAGGAAGCAAACGCTGAGGAACTCATCAGTAACAAAGAGTATGAATTCCTCAATCCAAAATACCCCAAAAAACCGGCCTTCTATGCCCTCCCCAAAGTGCACAAAGGAAGGAATCCACCACCCGGCAGACCCATAGTATCTGGGATAGGCTCAATACTTGAACCACTGTCACAATTTGTAGATTACTTTTTGAAACCTGAAGTTACAAAGATGCTTTCATATCTGAAGGATACCACAGCTGTGCTAGAACTCATTAAGGGCCGACCGTTTGATCCCACATTGAACATTCTGGTGACACTAGATATTGAATCACTCTACACGAAGATTCCGCAAATGGCTACACTCAGAGTCATTGACAAAATACTACGGGAAAGAGACCCTCCGATGACAACCTCAGTCTCCCTGGTGATGCAATCGGCAGAGATTGCCCTAACTAAAAACCTTTTCATCTACGAGAATTTGTTCTATGAACAAATCTCCGGGACCGCAATGGGAGCTACCTTTGCCCCGAGTCTTGCGAACCTTTATGTAGCAAATTTTGAAAAAGCAATCATCTACAATCTAACCAATCCATGGCTACCCAATTTGGACCTTTGGGCTAGATACATCGACGATGTGTTACTAATCTTTAGAGGTACCGAACCAGAACTTGCAATGTTCATGATATGGCTCAACGGGCAGAACTCTTTTCTCAAATTCTCAGAGACACATAGCACTGAATCTGTACATTTCCTGGATCTCACTCTGGAGATACGGAATGCAACCATCATCAGCACAGTATTTAATAAACCTACGGACAGAAACTCACTTCTTACATATGGAAGTTTCCACCCCACCAGTCTGAGAAAGAACCTACCATTTGGACAATTCCTTAGATACCGGAGAAATTGCTCCACACTAGCAGACTACAATCGGAAATCAGCAAGCCTCGCAGCCAAACTCCGTAACATGGGTTATCCTAAACGAATAATCAAACAGGCACGAAAACGTGCCAGCAACATCCCACGAGAAGTCACTATGGAACATCATGCCAAGCCCAATGAAGCCGAGAACACTATAACTGCAGTAATGAGCTTCTCCGCAATTGCCAACAAAATCAAGAAAGAGATTGTGAAATTATGGCCAATTTTGAACGTTGGCCATCATAGTATTGGAACCCCGAGGTTTGCATTTAAAAGAAGGAAGAATCTACGTGACGCCCTGGTACATTCATATAGAGAAAAAGAACCCAGATTGAACACACTGTGGGGGCAGAACCCAGCGACGGGCCACACCCCCTGTGGCACATGTAATGCCTGCTCAAGTACCAAGAGAACCACCTCCATCAACATAGGGTGGCACTACCCGTGGATCCAGAAAACCCTGACGAATTGCAATAGTAGCAACGTGATTTACATGATCACATGCCCATGCGGCAAACGCTACATAGGCATGACAACACGTCCTATAAAAACACGCCTTGCAGAACATAGATCTTGCATCCGCACTAAGAAGATCACGGCACCTATGGTAGAACACTTCCTAGCTGCTAAACACACCCCGGAAGATTTCACATGGACAATAATTGAAAAATTGCCCATCCCGACAAGAGGTGAGAACCTACAGAACCTACTGTTCAAACGTGAACAACTTTGGATATTCCGGCTCAAAACAGACAAAGACGGATTGAACGAAGCAACCAGCTGGCAAACCCTGGCTACTTTATGAATCAAACTGCCAGTTGTTTAACATTCATTCTGATCGACTGTTGCGGGGAGGTGATTCTGATGCACTCCGACTTGGCGTTCCTGATTGTGTTCGTGATAAGTGCTGTATGTGTGAATGGCTGCCTAGGATGATACATATAGGCATTAGCATCAATAACAATGATGGGAAATTGGGGATTCATTCCACTCATAACACTTGATGTTGAGTTCCTGGGGACCCGCGGCTTGCGGGGCCTGACCTGGCGATGGCCGCCGCCTCCTCTCTATGGGACGGCCATGCCAGAGTCAGGCATGCGTGATCACGTGACAACGCGCTACCCCATGGCAACATAAATAGTGTACCATTACGGCCCGCGCAGACGTAGCCCTCTCGCGTGCGGCTCGTAATACGGACTGAACTCTGCTCAGAGGTAAGCCCCCTGTAGCACACCTGGTTTAGCCACCCTCCCTCCCCCTGTTGTCAGACACGCGGGCCCTAGTGATCACCCGGGATGTCCTGTATAAATGTTTGCTAAATGTGTAGCGACAACGCCGAGTGCGTGTCGCGCTAGACAGGAGATTTACTCAATTTGGTTAAAACAATTAGTAACGCTTTGTACTGTCACCTTTCCGATCTGAAGTACTCAGGTATCAAGTAAGACATTAATTATTGTCCTTTGGCCCCCAGGTATCGGGCCGTCTCACCGTTCATGATTAAGCCACCAGATCACACAGAGCGGGAAAGCCTTTTTCCCCTCTTGACACACCAGTGCAGTGTCTTCTAATAGTTCGAAATGACAGCATGTGATATTTACAGCTGCTTTCCCTCTCTCTCTCCTCCCTCCCTCTTGTTACCCCGACAGGGAGAGGACGTCAAGATATGCAGACAGAGCTGCTTTATGAGACTAACAACAGGCACACACCAAGATGTCATGTATAAGCCCTGATGAATGTGGCCCACTTATTTGCACCACAGAAACCGGTCGGCTAGGAGAACGACTCTAACCTAGTGCAGAAAACGTACCGCACAGTTTTTGTTCGTTCCATTCGGGGTTACCCTGTTATAAGTATCCAGGGACCCTTTCTTTATCTGAAGCGACCTACCTCAAGAGAGACCTTCGCTGAAGAAAATTCTTCACAATTTTAACTAATTTGTATCTGCACCTGCCTACCCAGAGAAAACCTAATAAAATTAATGTTTATCTTCATTTGGGGGGCAGCTAACACATGCCAAAGCCAAGGTGATAGAGCATGTGTCTTTTAGCACACCATAAGTGCAAAAAGAGACTATTCGGAAAGCGCAATTAGGCATATTGGCCTTTCTTTGAAAAACTCTCTACAAATCGATATAACTGTGTTATTATTAGTGTGAAATTTCTTACAGTGATACATTTTTAGAGCTGCTAGAAACAGATGCATGCTACCATCTAGTAGAGCGGTGCCTGAGCTCAGGGAATCCTCCCACTCTGTATTCCTCTATTCCTCGTCCTCATTGCAGTGTTAAGGTGTTTCTGGGATCAGTAGTTCCTTTTAGCTAACTTGCACAAAGATACTGCAGGAAAGGTTTAACCATGTTATTAAGGATGTCAGTGTTTGAAAAGTGATCTGCAGATTGTATTGAGATACATTCCGCACTCCCCTTTGAGGGATCAGGGAAAGTAGCACAATAGACCATTAGGGTGTTTTGTATGGGAGATTCATTTTGCAAGGTGAAGGAAGGATACCATGCCTCATACGTGGATACCGCCACTCTTTCCCAGAGGCCATCTCCTTCCATGTGTTCCTCCCTCATATAGTCACCCCCAGGGTCAGGATCAGGTACCGGATGTGGTCCCCTTACCACATGTGTCAGGAATGCTCAGGTCCAAGGCGCAGGAGCGATGCAGAACCAACCACCCCCTCTATGGTCTTGGAGCCTGCAAGTCAAAGCTTACACAGACCTCGTTGACCAGCGCGGGGAAGGAGGGTTAGGGTCTCGTTGTTTTGGATAGGTTGTGGGATTGTAGGGTAACGGGATTGAGGGATAAGAAGAGGTTATGGATGGGACTGGGGAAATTAGGGTTAAGGCGATATTGCACACTTTTTGTTAAGCCAATATTTTGGCTGGCAGTTTTTGAGGGGTCACTGTTCCAACACCTCTACATGTAAAGGTGTTCCCCTGCACACATGGTTAAAGAATCTAACATGAACATGAACCTGTTAACCCCAACATAAAGGTTGACCACGGTGGAGTATCAATCACAGATTTAGCCCATATACATTAGCACCACAGTTAGTCAACATGCACGTGCACACTTAGCTTTTTCATAGTCTGTAAATCCTGTCCTGCAAGAGCTGTTGAGTCCTGTGCCACGTCCCTGAAGTTTGTGGGTCCTTTTCACACTAGAAGAAAACAAAAGACAGAATTAGCATATGCCTTTAAGTTTGGTGATCACTCGCTCCTCACAACACATTCAATAAACACACATCCTGCACTCGACGTGCGTAAGACTTCCAGGTTCCATTGGTGTGCGCTGTTACATGTGACTTGTAACACCTAATGATGTTTATCTGCCCAACACGGTCTTTCATCAGACCGATCGTACATTAGCAACACGCCCTTCGTCTCATGTGCCCATTGGGCTTAGCGTTTCACAAGGCGAAAACACGTGGGGCTTCAAACGAATACCAAGTTGCCTTGATTGCGCTTATCCTTTGCACCAAAATAATGCTTTCCCAAACACCCACCCACTTAGCTTTAGTCGGCGGTGCAGGGGCTCTGGAGGGGTTGGTAAATGCCCCCTGCGCTTTCCCCTTCTTGCCCATGAACTCCCAAAGTCAAGCGCTACTTATCTTTCAAGAGTGAGGGGCCGGATCGCTGCTCCAGAGGCTCTGGGCCCCTCACGTGTTATTTCCTGGGAGCTCCTGGGCGCACGTCCTGTCTCCTCAGATTCTCGAGCACAAGCCCCGTGCCTCGGGGCTTGCGCATGCGCATCGACCTGCCACTCCCAAGATCGCTTCCCATTGGCTCGGGGGCCCACAAGGCATGCTGGGTAATGTAGTCCTGGCGTGCCTTTTGCTGGGTCTTGTAGTTTTTTAGTGTCTGTTTCCTGCAGAAAGGGCACAACAGCCGTCTATAAGTAATATATGTAAGCCTTTAAACAAAGGTTTCTTCAATGGTTCAGGCCCAACAACCCCAATAGTCCTTGGTCCACGCCCTACCCTGCCCCTGACAGCATGGAAGTCACTCCCAGGAAAACAGTGATGGCTCCATCAGATTCATCACATAACCCTCCCTGCCCTCACCAACCCAAAGAATTGACAATTATAAGAGTACAACAAACTCCCTAAAACACTTGGCAAAGCTAAGGATGTCTGCCATGAAAAGGCCAAAAGTACCTTTTCTGGGTATCACACTGTCAGCACTTTGCCCCTGGCTCCATTAAATGATCCAGTACATTTCATGACAATATAAAAATAGAAAGATGTACTTTGCGAATCAACGTTTGTATTATGTCAATGACATACTAATGATAATGGCTGACTATTTAAACAGACAAAATATTAGAACAATAGTACCTTGGACTTTTCCCTCAGTAAGTAGAGTCTATATTTGAAATTAAAATTAACTACAATACAAAAGTAGTAATATCATTGCCAGTCCATTATCAAAACAACTTATTGTATATTACTGACCAAAATTGGAAATTATGTATTATACGTGTTCTGTATTCTACCACCATGTTATAAATGAAGGTCTGTCATGTTTTATCTATTTCTAAAATGTTCACGAAATGTGATTACTGAGGTTACAATTATTAAAACATTATTTATTGGATGCGTGCTTCATATAATACGTGGTAATCAACAGTCTTCTTTGGGAGTAGTAATTGCATTATTGTCTCTGGCTTTCAAGAGGTTGAAAAATGTCAAGTAGTGAGGGCCACTCGCTCTTCTGTGATGACAGCACCATGTTAGCGTATGAGGCCAGCTCATCACATCAGTTTTCAGGGGAAAGGTGTAATTTATTGGTCGCATCAATAGTATTTTCCTTTTGTTTCCAGGTAATAAGATACGCTTATCAGATTTGTATGGTTGATCACCAAATGATAGCTCACACTCATTGAGAAGGAATGTTCTTGTTATGACTAGTTGTCTAGAGGTATAGATATGTTCCTTGAAGTCTACGTTGAATGGACAAACCTCTTGTGGACTGAGTATACGTGGAAGAAGTTTACTGCAGTCACTTTACAATAGAGTCCCACATATTCCCAGTCCACGTGAAATGTGTCCATTCTGTGTACACTTCGAGGAAACTATACCTCCAGAGAATTAGTCATAACAAAGACACTGAGCTACATGGACAAGAAAACTGGGATTTGTTGGAGTTTTAAAGACAGACTTGTTCAGGCGAGTAGATGCTTTGGTTCTGTGAAGAAAGATGGACATGCATTGGAACTGCATCTGTTTTGCTTGTGTTCAACAATTCATCTTTTACACTAAACCTACAACTTTGATGATTTTTTTTAACATCAATTTTTGAAGTATGCATTCTAGATTCAAAAGTGATGCAACACAGCATTAGAGAATTTCAGTGGGCTACCCACATGGGATCACACAGTTTCTGGTAGAGAGATTACCAGATTACTTTATGCATCCATTTAGGGACTTCCACAATGCGAGGGAACCAGCTGCAATAGGCGGAATATCAACATTATTAAGAATTTTTAACAGAGATTTGAATATTAAAGTGATGCACGCTCTACACAAACCATTTCCAAAGAACATGCCACGCACAATAGGATCTTTTATTGGGATACTGTAAATATAAATAATACATGCCAGCTGTTTTTGGAAACAAACAAAAACAGGAATAAACTTGAAAATATTTGTGGCCGATTCCTCCTCTGCACATAGTAACTAGAAATTATTTCATGCTTATCCTGGATCTGATGTGGATAACCGTTTCACTGCTATGACTTCAATGATTTCCTTTGGAAATGACTACTTATACAAATGACCAACGGGCACTTCACGTCACAATGAATATCAACCTCTTCTCCTTTGCAGTGCAGTGTACTCCCCCATTTATTCTTAGTACTTGCCTTATTCAGTTTCCACATGGAAGCTCTGGAAGTCATGACAGCAAAAATTAACATGCTATCCACCAGTATGGAGATAGTACACAGCACTCCATCTCTTGGTCACCAGTCTGGACGACATTACATCCTTGTGGACTTTTACAATCTGTTACATGCATGGTTATCTTCCTTCAAATTAAAACTAAATGCTATCATGGCACAGGGTCTCTTTACAAGTTTGGACCTATTAGAAGTGCAAATTCCCCCAAGTCAATTTATGTTACATTTATGTTACTACTGTTGGTAACTGGTGAAGCTCCATTCAGTTAGGAGTTCAGTGTATTGCTTATTCTTGAGTCAGGCAGAACATCTTTAGAAATGGAGTAACGACCACCAGAGAGAATTCCTTCTTTTTTGGAAGGTAATAACACTAAGCATATGCTGAGGTTTTATCTCTGTATGTGATTAGATCTCATAATCATGAGAAATACAAAAACAGGAGGTCATTCTCATACCCCTATTATTTTAGTTATGACTACACTTGTAATGATGCTCACTTATAACTGGAGGCCTTCATACAATCCTACGGTCTTATTACTAGTTTGATGGTGTTTACCGTTGGAAATGTCACCAAACTCAGCCACACATTCTTGTACTAAATCGTCCAAATTAGGAGTGGTATTAATGCAATGTTCTTTACCATTCTTGGAGTCTATAGGATTTCATTTGGGATTTGAAGGACCTATTGCAGGTGGTAAATATGCACACGTATTTTACTAACCTTATTTATGGTAGTAAAGTGAAAGGAAGGCTTTCAGCAGATTCTTCAGGTCTTTCTTTCACTTCACCACCAGAGACACAATTTGATTCTGTGGCAAAGTGGCAGTTACACCCTCATTATGGTTACATGTCTTTTCTTAGACATGTAATCATAACATTGAGGGCATGTCTTACCAAGTTATTTTTACCGAAAAATGTTTCACTGAATTTACATACATAAAGTGAAAATAGTTTATACACCGAAACACTTTTACAGTAAAGATCTTCAGTATATAAACACTTTGATTTTTTTTAATCTGAAATCGGTAAATACACTTTATGTAAAAAAGAATTAATGCAATATGCACTCTATATGATGACTTGCATACCGGGCGCTGTCCATTTCTGAAATTACTCGCTGATACTACTGTCAGCGAGTAATTCCAGAACTGGACAGCGCCTGATGACTTGCATACAGTCATCAATCAAGTTCAGCACTGGACAGCGCCCAGTGACTTTTATTTTATTTTTTTATTGGGGGATCACAACCGCAAACCCCCATTTTATGCCCTTAAAAAAACATTCAAGAGCTTACTTATCTGAAAATATTTACTGAAAGACTTTTTCATTGAAAAATTCATTAAATGATTTTTTCGATGAAAAAGTTTTTCAGTAAATATTTTATATGAAAAAGCTCTCAATGTAAATTCATTCAGTGAATAGTCTGTATACCCCTCATTACCAGTATGTTGGTAATGTGATTTTTCTATGCAATTACCATCAAAGCCAGACCAAAATCTTGATGACTACTTTACTTTCAATTGATACCACACCACTAAAGGTATAATGAAACACAAAGACTTGGCTTCCCTCTTTCTCGGCACCATCTATCTGTTTTCTCTCACTATGGATCAACTACCCATCCCTTCTACGTATGTAGCTCTCTATTGTGATGCTCTGAATCTGCTATCTTCACCGTGATTTAACCAATCTTAATTGAATATTATGTCACAGATGACCTCAAGAACATACCAACTCCCAAAGACAGTAAAAGGTATTTTTATTTGTACAGTACTTAAGGAGATCTATATGGGCAAAGCAAAGTAGTAGCCTAAATGTAAACACCTTATCTGTATAAGCCTACCACAGGGAACAATCTAGGAAGTCCATGCTCTAAGATCCCTGGCATGACTTAGGTTGTATATCTGGTGCCGTTCAGATACTCAGGATCCACTTGGTCTTATCCTTATGCCATTCTATTCCTCTCCCTATATTTAGCTCGCACAATCGCTTACACCCTCCTACTCTCCTTGCTACTCCGCCCATCAACTATCCTACCCTTGCTGACACTTCCTCCTCCTTCCATCAGATGTCCCACTCTCTAGTAAATATCTACACTCACTGCTACACTATCTCTATCCTCTACTACCTAAATGTTTCTCACTAATCCATACCTCCATTAATCCTCTCTAATCACTATCACTCCTCCCTTCTCCATGCTACATCTCATCCCCTTACTTCAACAACTCCCCTCTCTGCACTGCACTTTCTCCCTGTTTCTTAATACAACTCATCCCCAGTCCTCACTACAACTTCTCCCCTCTCCTCATTCCAACCAGACCCTCTACTTTAATTCACCTTCCTTTCAATACCCCAGTCACCCGCCTTTCCCTCTCCGCCATTAATATTCTCTTACTCACCTTCCATACAGACTCAAACGCATCAACCGCTGTCTCTCATCAACCAATACCACACCTTGCGCTCTTCTTTAATAAGTCTCGTCCTCAATCCTCTACTCTACTCCTCTACTCTCTCCTTCCCTTGCATGGTCTCTTAGTCCGTCTACTACTCCCTTGTCCACACCCAAAAAAAACACACCTTCCTGTTTCCTTTTGTTCTTCCCCTTCCCCTGCGTTGACTATCTGCCGCTGCTGGTTCCATAGGCCGATCACTGGCTGCTCCTTTCCCATGGAGGTTGTTACAGACATCAAAACATTCAAAAGGAGCTTTGCCCCACCACTTTTTCACACATACGTCCACCTATCTCACACTATAAGAGCTGGATCAGCCCAATTAATATCGCAGTTCATGTGAAGATCTCCTGGTGGGGAGATGCTAGTTTTGCCAAGGACACCACACTGCTGCAGTTCTGCTGGAGAGAAAATTGTCCTGAAAATGGTAGGTGGCTCTGGGCACTCTGTGTCTGGTCTAAATCTGGCTTGGCCCTTGGTTAATGCATTCTTCATGCAGTCTTCATGCATGGTCTGACAAAACAGGCTGGCTCTTGTGTAGGCCCACTCCCCGTCTTGCACGTGCAATACCAATAAATGAGACACACCGCAATGGGGAATGAGACTAAGAGAACAGGCAGAGAGAGTTAAGTTTTGTTTATGTAAGATTTGCATCCAGAGAACTCTGCTGCTCGAGAGCGCTCTGGCAAACAATACACGTACAATTGAGTATATGGTCAAAAAGCGTCATCAGTGATGTCAGATACAAATGTTACACACGTTCATTATGATTGGACACAAGACTACAGGGTATAGGTTCCTTTAGGTGGTGCTCCTCTCTAGTTGGCTGCTTGGTTGGCGGGCGAGTGAGCGTCATGAGGTCCATCTGCTGTATCCAGGCGGGGTGAGGTACAGGTCGCAGTGAGGTAGGACGGGCCCTAGCTAAGCTAACATGAAATACTACCATTAGACATGCACTAAATAATGGTCACTACAAATCCTTTGAATACATTATCATAAACCTATGAATCGCATACATAGAATTACAGCATCACTCATTGGGACTTGTATGAAGTACAGGGCTTAAGGTCTTGGTCAGTGAGAAAACATCGATGGCGGGGTGGGTCCAGGTTCATCAGAAGAGCCTATAAGGCATTTCTGACATTTGTTAGTTCTAGGGTGCAATATACTGTGACAGAGGTCTGATGTTAGTCGGGGGCACACTGGGTGTGGGCTTCACAGCAGGGTCACACATCTTTTACATCAAGAGAATACCTTGCGAGGGCACAGGGTTATAGTGGCAGTAATTTTCCAACAGCGGAGGTAAGAGGGCAAAGGCAGGTTTGTGAAGATGGATGGTCATGTTTCAGGCCAGTTCACACACGGGACAGTGATCTCAGAGGAAGAATGAAATGTTACATTGATGTATTTGTTTCAATTATCTCCAGCTCATCTGTGAGAATAGAGCTGCAAAGGTTTCAGGCACAGAGCAAAAAGGTGGGGGTCATGAGCACAGTATGTGCTGCGCTGCGGAGGGGAGAGAAGCCTTTTAGTATTATCGCAGTGATGCCTAGTCCAAAGATGGAGTCGAGGGCACACACAATGGAAGTCAATTGTCCCGCACAATAACCTCACATCTGCCACTGCCAATGACACTGCTAGTGTGCATGCGAGCAATGGAAGCGTCCCCCATTATTGTACAAGCAAGTGGTTTACATTGTGCTGAATGTATGAGGGGGGCCTAAACAACTCCTTACTCCCACAGATTCCCCCCTTTTGTTACAACTAAAGTAACAAACTATTTTGTATTATTATTCTCATTCCGATAATACTCTGCTTCTGCTACTGCCTTGTCCCATGCAGGTGTACCCTTTGTTGGCATTGCAGCCCTTGCATGTACCTCTCAGGCTCTGCCCTCTTCTCGCGTACTCATCTGGTGTGCATGTCATATATATTCCTCCATCCCCATTCAGGTCCACCCACACTTCCCTGTACCATTGCAGCTCCCGTGGCTCTTTAATTGTTGTGTGATATAAACTATCCACCCTATCCCCGTGTTGGCGATAGACAGCTGTCATGCTGTATTTTGGTGGGCTTTGTTCTCCAGTCTGTATTTGTGCATCTATCATGGTTGCTACCATTGTCTGTTTGCCCATTGTTGCCATCATCATTGTTGAACTAGGCATTGATTTCGCACAACATCGGATTCCTAGTTGGCACACACAGAAAAATAGTAAAAATAGGGTCCCATTATCCGCTTCTTCAGAAGGTACGAATGTACAGCATGTGCTACCAAATTTTTCATTAAACACCTCCGTCCATTGCTGTGAAAAGGTCCGGGACGTACCGGTTCTACATTGTCATCAGGCGCAAGGTGCAAAGTTCCACCTTGATCACATTGAATCCCTCTTCAGTGTCGTTGGCCAATTGGATCAGTTCCCAGCGCACTAGGTTTCTTGAGAGCAGTAATCCACGTAAGTTTTGCAATGTGCTGGGACCAGACTGGAGCACACATTTCTTTGACACATTAAAAGTTTTCTTCAGTTAGTCCTCGTAGTGCCTCAGCCTTGCACTTGATCATCTCATCATGTCACTTATTCCCTGTAAACCGTGTAAACCTTGTCCCTTTGATGACAAAAAATGGTTCTTTGATGCAAATCACTCCTTGCCGCTTGCTCATGCAAGTTTTCCCATTCTGCAGCTTTTCTATTGTAACTGTGTGTGACTGGAAGGTGCTCCAAATTCTACACAATACAAGATGAATTAAACATTGGGCATCCAACAAGGGCACTTCTTGAGGTACAAGTATTTTAGGTGTGCCTGATGCGTGCGGTATGAGAGAGCAAACATAGCAGCTCTCACTTGTGGCTTGTTTTGCTGTTAGATTGGTCTGGGTGGCGGGGGTCTTCAATTTCATCTAATCCCAGGCCATTGTATACATCATAACTTTTCCCTCCTGTACCCCTTTTCTGTCTCCTCCTCCCCCCTTCCCAGTTATTTATCAGTTTCACCCCTCTATAGTTTATGGGAAAGACAGCTGCCCATGTTGTGCCGTTGAGTTCACTAGCAGCTTGCCAGACCTGTGGTTCTGGGGTCTCTTGTGTAGCTGTAGTGGCAGGATTAAAGTGCATTATAGTGCCTTGTGAGGTAGGTTCTGTGGTTATTTGCATATCAGTATTTATGAGGTCTGGCTCACCCTCCCAGGAGTAATCCCCACCCTACTGATTGGTTTCATTATCTTTACTTGATTTAATAGCAGCAAGTGAGAAACGTGGGGTTGTGACAGTACAATTTTTATGCAACGTAGCAAGATTGCTATTTGCAGAATGGTTATGTTTCCACATAGTCTTAATGCCATATGAGCGTTGAGCCCTCTCGTATCAGGTTTACCCTGCTCCCCCCTCTTTCATATCCTTTATTATGAAAGCTACAGACCAGTACCAGGCCGTAAAAGATAACATCACAGAAAACAATATTGCTGCAAATTTAAGGCCACACTCCAGGCTATACCACGTGCTTATTCTACTCTCTACCCTATCTCTATCTATATTTGTGTCATCGTCAGTAAGTGCCCTTCTTTTTGCAATTTTTCCACCTGGAGGGGCGATGTATAATTGTTAAGTGACATGCATACATTTAATTATTACTCATATTAATTTCTTTTTCATTTGCATCACATTACTTCTCAACTTATTTATTATTTAATTCCTAATTATTTTAGTGTGCACACTTCTATTCTATTCTGCAACTGTCCTTTGCATTCTATCAACATAAACTTAATTCTATATCACAGAAAATGTTAGTAATGACAGTCGATTTTCCATGCATAATGTTAATTCAACTATTGCAGGAAATATATAGAAAGAGAGAGGTATAAAAAGAGAGAAAAAAGAAGAAAAGAGAGCCCTACTTCATTTTTACACACACATATCTATTCCAATTTCTACACTTCCCTTTTCTATTCTTATGCAATGTTTTTTATTCATCACTCTGAATTTTGTCAATTTATTGTTGTATACCTTTCTTTTATCCACTTGCAAATTTGTTGCTATTATTTTGTTCACTTTGAGAGATTGCACTATCATGCACTCTTCTCACATCTGACAGATGAACCCAATATTTCGATCCCTTTACCTTAACCGCAGTAGGTGTGCAATAGATAACCTTGTATGGCCCATGAAATCTTGGAGTGTTCCATCTCCGCACAGAGCTTTGCACGTACACATTTTTACCTGGCATTAATTGATCCTTTGGACTGTCTTGTGCTGGCATTGTAGTATCTGTTTCAGCATTTTGCGTAAATGTTGGAGCTATTCGTCTTGCTATGCTACGAACTGCACGTGTCAGGTGGGTAAGGTATTCCTTAAATTCATCCCCAAGCACTGTGGCAGCTCTGTGAGTGTCTGAGGCTCCTCTTACTGGGGAAAGTGGTGTATGGATGCACCAACCGTCACTATTTCGTGCAGGCTCAAATGATGGTCTTTACTTGGTTGCATTCTGAGTTGAAACAGTGGTAGGGGTAAGCAATACACCAGTTTTTCTTAAGGGTGTAACACAGCTTGGATAGTTTGCTTTCGAGCAGGCCGTTGATTTTTTCCAACATCCCATTTGCCTGCAGGTGATAAATCAAACATAACTTGTGCTTAACAACCAGTAATGTGGTTACTTCTTTGAATAGATCATTTAAAAAGTGTGTGCCGTTATCTAACCTTATAACATCACATATGCCCCACCTCGAGCAAACTTCCCAAACTAGTAACTTTGCGGCACACTTTGCGTCTGGCTGGTGACATGGTCCAGCTTCCACCCACCTGGAGAATGGACAAACTATCACAATCAGGTATTTTGCTCCATTAAATCTTTCCCCCATATCCGCGTAGTCGATGTGGAGCTCTCTAAAAGGGCCAGCAGGATGCGGTGGCGTTCCTCACAGCGTTCTTAGGGTAATATCTGAATTGTATGTCTGGAACATTGTGCAGTCTACTGTGAATTTTGACAAGTGTTCCTGCAAATTTGCAACAAACCAATGTTCCTGTATCTCAGCTGCAATGTGTTATTTAGTCACATTTGTTGGGAAGAGTAGTTGTTGAAAAGCTATTTATAATAACTCCACTGGCATTACTACCTTCCTTGTTAGTTCCGTCTCCATATGAAATCTGTCGGGGACTGTTTATAACCTCTCTTCCCCCACAACTCTTGTTCTTCTGGAGGTGTGCGTTTTTGGAGCTCTATGATTTGGGCAATTGGTGTATGGCTGTATCCCTCCTCTTATGTATCGGTACCGGGCATTTTAACAATGCACTTTATTGCTTGCGGAATATTGAAATACGCAGCGTCTTTCACTGCGGCATCGGCCGCTGCGTTTCCCAATGAGATTGCATCTGTTTTGTTGGTATGTGCTTGGCATTTCACCAACGCTACCACTGACGGTTCTGCTAGTGCTTCTATCAGTTTGTTTAGTAGGGCTGCATGTTGTACTAGTGAAACATCTGCCCTTCGAAACCCTCTTCGTCGGCATCGGGACAACCCTGAGTGCACTGTTGTGGTAGCATATGCAGAGTTAGAGTATATTGTGACAGCACATCCTTTTGCTGTATGCAGCGCTTCAATAAGCGCGGTCAATTCCGCTGCTTGAGCTGAGTAATGAGAGGGGAGGCTTTTCTGCACAATAATCTCATACCCTTCTTCCTCCATTCTTATAACTGCCGCCCCTACATGCTTTTCTCCTCTCTCGCTGCCTATTGATGCTGACCCATCTACGAAGTATATTTCCACCTGCTGTAATGCATTTATGCTAGCCTTGGAAATATTATCTTCCTCTCTCTCATATGTAGCGCAATCATGCGCTTGCATGTCCTCAACTGTACATGGTTCAGTAGTGAATATAGCTGGGTTTACTGTCTTGCATCTCACTACATGAACGTTTGGGTTGGAAATTATAATTTCATATGCCGTTGCCCTTTGTGTTGTTAATGTAGATTTTGAACGTTCTAAAATTGCTAAGAGTGAGTGTTCTGCCTATAGTGTCACTGAGCATCCCATTACGATGGTGGCGATTTTTTCTATTGCAAAGGCCACTGCAGCAAGAGCTTGTTCGCATGCATATTGGCCCTGCATAACTGAATCTAATGTACCACTGTAGTAGGCCAATGGCTTGTGGCCTAATGATGTTTTCTGGGTCAAAACTGCAGTCATTAAAATGCCATTGCAGTGGGAAAACAGGTAAAAACTCCTGATCATGGTCAGGATTCGCTAGAACTGGTGCGTGTGCAATAAGGTGTTTCAGTTTGAATATTGTGTCATCATCTCGTCTGTCCACTTTAGCAGGACATTATTCTTTTGTGCTTCCTTCTGGGCCTGTAACAGTGGATGCGTGGATGCTGCATAATCAAGTATCCAGGCATGGCAGTAATTGCAGATGCCGAGAAATGTTTGCATGTCCTTCACTGTCTTTGGTATCGTCAGGTGGCGTATTTCTGCTGCTCTGTCTGGTAACATTCCCTTTCCATCTTTTGAAATTAGCTGTCCTAAATAGAGCACCTCTGCTAGGCAATATTGCAGCTTACCTCTGCCCACCTTCTATCCTTTTGTGGCTAGTAAATTTAGCAAATGTTATCGAATCGGCCCTGCACTGTTCTTTACTTTTACTGCAGACGAGTAGATCGTCCACGTACTGTATTATCGAGCTCTCTACATCAATGTTGCCAAGATCTTCTTGCAAGATTCTATTGAAAATGATTGGGCTTTCACAATATCCTTAGTAACCTACAATGTTCATATCTTTTCCCCCCTAGCGGGAACGCTGTGAGGTACCGACAGCTTGGGTCAAATGGTATCAAGAAGAAGGCGTTCTTTAAATTCACTACTGTGAAACAAGTAGCATCTTTAGGTATGCTACACAAAATGGATACAGTGTTTGGCACTAATGGAAACTCCTTCTTTATGACGTCATTAAGTGGGCGTAGGTCCTGGATCATCCTCCAAGCCCCACCCCTGGCTTTCTTGATTGGAAAAATCGCTGTGTTGCATGGTGAAGTGGATGGCCTATTATCCCTTGTTGCAGTAATGCATTTGTTGTCTCTCGTATCCCTTCCTCTGCCTCCCTTGATAGTGGCCATTGTTTTACTGTAGGCGGTATTGCACCCGGTGTCAGTTTTATTTTGATGGGTGTGACCTCTTGTAAGAGCCCTATATCATCGGGGCCTGTGGTCCATATTTCTGGCAGGACCTTTTCCATATCTTCCTCAAATATAGTGGGTGGCACACTAACACTTGCCATGAGAGGGTTGTGTATTTCCCTGTGTTGGACCATGATGTCACATGGTACACTTATTTCCATTATTATTTCCCCATCACGCTTATTGTCAGTGAACAGATCTTCATCAGTTAAATTGCGCAACATTATATTTGGGTCTATGCAATATACTGTTCTCCATTCGCATCCATGTGTGTCTGTCTAGTCCTATCACTGCAATATGTTTACTTGAAACCTGTACGGCTTCTAGATCAATAGACACAATGGTCCCTGGGAGATTATCTGTATTCAGAATTGGGCTGAAGACAAAATCTGAGGGGACTTTCCATTCCTTTCTTGTTATCTCTGGCACCACTCTGGCAAGTACCCGGATCCCATATACGAACATGTCCATGTTTATGGGCATCCCTCTTACAGCAATTTCATTGGTAACAGTACTAATCATCAGCATTACCCTTAATGGGCACACTCCTGGGTTTGAGCACACTATTCCCCACTCGGTAAAGGAAATGGTCATATTCAATTTACTCAGGAGGTCTCTTCCCAACAAATTTATTGGCGAGTCTTCATGATATAGTAGAGGTGCTCGCACTGTTTTCCCCCCCACCATTATGTCAAGATCTTTTGTGTAAGGAACTTTTAAAATAGCCCCAGAGAACCCTTACATTTCCAATTTTTTTCCCGAGAGCGGGAATCGGCCTTCCATGAGACATGCTTTTTCAGCTCCCGAGTCCACCATAAAGATGAACTGCTTGTTGCCTATCGCCGTCCCCACTAGTGGTTCCTCTTCTACACGTAGGGTAGTGGAACGGACTGGACCTGCAAGTGCTTTCTGTGGGCTGTCCTAGTCTGCATATGTCTCTGTTCCTGGAACAGAGAATACATTGTCCCCCACTACCTCTGCGCCGCGAAAAGGTGCCGGCACGCCATTTGCAGACGTTGCAAAAATGTTAGTGTTTACATTACCCATAGTGTTCTGTCTTGCAATTGGTTGCTGTATACCTCTCTGCTGTGGTTGTTGTCTTTGTTGCATTTGTGGTTCATTATAGCATTGTTCGTTCTGCCTATTCCCTCCCATAGGTAACCCATAGGGACTTCCTTGGTGTGGGTGCCCATACTGCTGCTCATTTACCATGGGGGGCTGCCCTTAATAATAACCCATTTATCGCATTCTGCACTCTCTCTAAAAATGTCCCCACCTCCCGCAATTCCAACATGACCTTTGTGTTCCTCCCCTCATCCCTGGCCCTCCAAATCCCCTATTTCCCATTCCTCCAAATCTCCCTCTTGATCCTCTTGTGGGCCTTCCTTGCCACTGGGGCCCTCCGTACTGCTCCTCTCTGTCCCATTGTTCCTCTCCATTTGCAGCCCAAGTTGCGGCCATCCTTCTGGCGTATTTCCTACCCCCTCCTCTCCTTCCCCCTGTCTGTCAGTTGATGTTGTGGCATTTATTGCTGCGACCTTTACTAATTTATTTTGTACTAACTTTGATTCATCTGCCAACCTTCTCTGTACTATCTCTCTTTCTCTTTCTTTGATCCTCCTACAATGGTGCACAATTATACTCTGAATCTCTGGCCAGCCTTTGGGTTCTATCCCAAGTCCTTCTGTACCTCCTTCGGGAGCCCTTTTTTAATTATAAAGTAGAACAAGGCGGTGGATTGGTCCCACGCCGTTCCCGTTTCAGATCTCCACAGGTCTTGCACCCCTGGAGGATCAATTGTGTAGGCTCCTCCTCCTCCTCCTCTCCCATAGTGCATTGCATTACTAAGTGTAAATCTGGAGTGTCTGGAAAAGTTCTCCGCAATACATCCCATACTTGTGCTCTGACGTTATTGAATGGTGACCAATCATGGCAGTCACAGTTCATTGTAACTCCCGGGAAGCCTGCCTTCACCCACACTGCATCTGCTTGATCACTGACTGCAGACACTAGTAAACATTTTATATCCCCTACGGCTAAGGGCACTCCTGCTGTGTTCTTTTCAAATGCATGTAACCACTTTGCCGCCCCACCTGAAAGTGGAGGAAGAAGTTTCAATAGGTTATTCTTATCCATCTGTATACATGGAATGTAGTGTGGCCTCCCTGCTCCCTTGTGTATCAGTGGTATTTGTAGCTTTGTCTTTCCTCCTTTTTTACTTACTGTTCCCTTTTTTGTTTTACTTACCAGCATGTTCCCTGCTCTTTGTCTTAACCTCCCTGGCCACCTTGGCACGGCTCTTTCATCCTCTTGGTCGAATGGAAATGGCAGCGGAGATCCCACCACTGCCACTCCCTCTTCATATTCATCTAGGTCACTGATACTTCCTCTATCTCCCCTTCTGACTCCCTTTCTCCTTGTCTCTCCCCTCCTTGGCTGTCTGGGGTTGCAGGTCTTAATATTCTTACGGGTTTACCATTTAAATGGAACAGGAACTCTCCAGATTGCTACTCTTGCTCCTGCCCCTTCGGTATGGGTGGCGGTGGGGATGGTGTGGATCCTCCTGCGACACATCATTTGGCCCCTATCACACAAAGCTCTTAATCGCATTATTTCCATTTGTGCATGTGCAAGCTGTCTGTCTAAGTCTCCAGTTGGCCGCGCTAAGTTCACTGGAAGGACGCTAGTTGGCCCATATAACCCTCCTGTTTCATATGGTGGCGGGGTGGTCGCTGATGCAGTTGCTGGGGTAGTTGGTGTGGTGGGTGCTGGCACATACAGGGGCTCACTGTAGCCCACTGCGGGCCTTGTAAACAGCAGGTAGTTTCTAGTGAGGTCATTCTCTCATGTTGTTATTGTGCATTCTTCCCCTGCAGCACCCTCTCCCACCTCCGGGGCCTTTTCTTTTTCGGTGTGTCTTTATTTACCTCGCCGCTAGGCACTAGTTCCTCAAACATTTGCCATAGATCTAGTACCTCCCTTCTGTTCTGCAATTGTTTCCCCCTATATGTTGCTAGCATATGTGTTGATACAAGATCTAATACACGTTTATCAAACAACCCTCCTTCAGGCCATATAGGCAACACACCCTCTCCTTTATTTCCGACACCCATTGTGTGTGGTATTTCTGTATTTTCTCTACAAAGGGAGATGTTGACAGAAATGTGCTAATGGTGTAGTCCCTCCCATAATACTGTAATTCTTGCTCTTATTTGTGTTCACTTCTTTATTCTAGGTATAATTACACAATGTCAATCACCAAGTAACCTCCTTTCTTTAACACCTCTGTTCAATCTTATTTCACTGTCAACATCAGAAAATATCACAACCTCTTTTACTTACACCCCTTTGCAGGAATCACAAATTGTTCACCAACATAAATCACAAATTAGTTACCAATATTTCTCATCAAACCTTATTTTGGTAAATACACAGATACATATGTACTTAAAGACAAACCAACACAAAACACTTTAACATATTGACGAAAAACATTTAGCATGTTAAACATGTAACATATACTCCCTTTCTCTTTTACCCCCTCCTTTCAATTACTTTATTGTCCCTTGTTCTTATTTTCTCAGGCGCTCCCCACCTCTGAGCCCCCTTAGGCTACCTCTCCAAGAATTCTGCTCACATGGAAAAAGAAAATTATAAATTACTACTCCGAGTCTACTAAATATATGAGACTTCTACTTTTTTTCTCTTTATCTCCACTTATTCCCTGCACTGGTCAGGACAATGTTATGCGGCGCAGCCTTCTACCCCGCTTCGGAGCTAGGATCCCGTACTCTTTTTATCTCTATTTCCACAACAACCTAATGGCCATATAAAGGATCGGTAAGAGAAAGCCTCAATCACATTCCACAGATCCTAAACTATACCCTCAGTTTCTGTTTTTATTTTCCCCTATTTTATCCCTTTATACCTTTTTATACCCCTTTCCCAATTTTTATTTCCTCCCCTGAGAGTCTCGCAACCAGTACTCACGTGTTCAGTAGGGTGGTCCGAGAGCCACCGTTCACGGTCTATCCACAATCTGGTCCGCACCCCAACCAAGCTGTGTCCCGCCTTGGCGAGCAGTTTTAGTTGGGTATTTGGAAAACGGGAACCCTTGGAACCTCTTGTTTGTGCGCGCAAACTGGTCAACCGCAGAGGCAATGGTTTTGCTGGGAGCGTCCCGGATCTCACCGCACAGCACAGGGCCTCGGTGCAGCTGTCCCAAAAACATTGCTGGGGTCACCAAATGTATAGGCCCACTACCCATCTTGCACGTGCAATACCAATAAATGAGACACACCCCAATGGGGAATGAGACTAAGAGAACAGGCTGCAAGAGTTTTGTTTATGTAAGATTGGCATCCAGAGAACTCTGCTGCCGCGAGCGTTCTGGCAAACAATACACGTACAATTGATTATATGGTCAAAAAGCGTCATCAGTGATGTCAGATACGAATGTTACAAAAGTTCATTATGATTGGACACAAGACTACAGGGTATAGGTCCCTTTAGGTGCTGCTCCTCTCTGGTTGGCTGCTTGGTTGGCGGGAGAGTGAGCGTCATGAGGTCCATCTGTCTGTATCCAGGTGGGGTGAGGTACAGGTCGCAGTGATGTAGTGCAGGCCCTAGCCAAGCTAACATGAAATACTACCATTAGATTTGCACTAAATAATGGTCACTACAAATCCTTTGACTACATTATCATAAACCTATGAATCGCATACATAAAATTACAGCATCACTCATTGGGACTTTTATGAAGTACAGGGCTTAAGGACTTGGTCAGTGAGAAAACATCGATGGCGGGGTGGGTCCAGGTTCATCAGAAGAGCCTATAAGGCATTTCTGACATTTGTTAGTTCTAGGGTGCAATATACTGTGACAGAGGTCTGATGTTAGTCGGGGGCACACTGGGTGTGGGCTTCACAGCAGGGTCACACATCTTTTACATCAAGAGAATACCTTGCGAGGGCACAGGGTTATAGTGGCAGTAATTTTCCAACAGCGGAGGTAAGAGGGCAAAGGCAGGTTTGTGAAGATCGATGGTCATGTTTCAGGCCAGTTCACACACGGGACAGTGATCTCAGAGGAAGAATGAAATGTTACATTGATGTATTTGTTTCAATTATCTCCAGCTCATCTGTGAGAATAGAGCTGTGAAGCTTTCAGGCACAGAGCGAAAAGGTGGAGGTCATGAGCGCCGTGTGTGAGGTGCTGCAAAGGGGAGAGAAGCCTTTTCGTATTATCGCAGAGAGGCCTTGTCCAAAGATGGAGTCGAGGGTACACAAAATGGAAGCCAAGTGTCCCGCACAATATCCTCAGATCTGCCACTGCTAATGACACTGCCAGTGTGCATGCGAGCATTATTGTACGAGCAAGTGGTTTACATCGTGCTGAATGTATTAGGGGGACCTAAACTACCCCTCACTCCCACACACTCTGCACCGGCACTCTAACTCTCATGGCAGTTTGATGTTCCAGAGTTGGTTCACTAGATCTTCTGGTGTGCTGTTTTCTGGCATTCTCTTCCTTTGGTGGTGCTTCAGTTGTCACAGGTGATGCATTAGTTGTAGAATGGAGTACCCTGATGCATATTTTCATTAGTATACAGTAATGATTCAAGAGTATTGATTCTGTGTCCTCAAAGGAAATGCACAATGGGCATACCTACTTAGATGTATGTTCTATTATGCAATTATTGACTATTATTGGAAGATCTCATATATCAGTTAACTGACAGGCAAGGATAAGATCAGGACTTTGTGTTGGCAGGGGCTTCTCACCCAGTGAAGGGTTTTGAAATAATTGTACATTCTGTTTCAAGCCAGGGACCTGCCCGGGCCCACAAACATGGGAAAAGATTCACCGACCCTCGAAGATTGACCCCTTCTCCTGCGAGTGGGTTCTGCCTCTAGTGCATAAGGGATGACCTTGAGGGACTGAAGTCATTGAAACACACACAGGAGCCAATGAATACATTGAAACCTTAATGTCACAAATCACTGCACAGTGCTCTAAGAAGTAAACATTTTGTTTTGGTAGAACACAACTTTAACCTTTCCAAGAAATTACATTTCAAATATTGGTTTTCTTTCAAAAGCAGTATATTAGACAAACTGATTCTATTTTTGCATGTGAGAGAGTTACCTGGAGTAGCTAAAGAAAACACACAGTTCTTACATATTGAAGGAAGGAACTGCTACCCATCATCCATCCCACTAACATCTTGCATTGACTTACTGGGATGGGACATATACATCTACAATGTAGGTGAATATCTCTATAGAAGGCTCTTTGATACCTGAGCTATCTTTTAAGGACTGAAAAATGAATAGTCATATTTTAATTCCATTTTTTTCATCGTTTGGATTATTAGTGTATCTGTGAATTTTACCACAGTTTATACACTGTCACGCAGCTTTTTAAATAGACTTTGCTACTTTTTATGCAGCTACGAAAACTTGACTACATTGATTAGATTAATAGTGTAGTTGCTTAGGCCATAACTTTTTAAAACTTGCCCTGGATACCTATGTTATTTAGTTAATGGCAGACACTTCATAGGCACATCCCCAAATACTGCTTGCTGACTCATATATCACCCTCTCCTTTTTTTATTCCCACCCCCATTAAATGACTTGATAGTTCCCCTCCAATCAAGATATTTCATTCTCAAATAAAAATGTTTCAAAATACTTTACGAAGAAATGCTTGAAGAAGAATCTATGAATCACATACATTGGGGATTGGTTTTCTGGGAAATTTTGTATTATGGTATTTGCCCATACACCTCTTACAAAATCTATATGCATAGCGTACACTCCTTTCAGGAACCAGCAGGTAAATGGACACACATTTCCCTGAACAATCTCAGGACCAAGTAGGGAATCAATTGTTTCTTCTGGTGCCTTTGTCACCGTTTTGGGCAAGTCTTTACACCATCCGGCGGGACCTTGGATGCAGTGGATCCCGCATGTCTTTCCTTGTGATTTCCTTTCATAAATCATACAGCCGAAAAGGAGATTTCATTGTTATATTATATTGTTAATGAGAATAATTGTCATGTTGTGGGTATAGGTGAGGAGAGTGAAGAGGGTGCACCATTCATTTTTGTCACAATGTATATATTTTAATTACAATGATCAGTGAGTTATGACTGTAACACTGTATTTTAGCTATGGCAATAAAAAGAATAAAATATATTTAAAAACATTGCACACAAAATGGACCATGTCTTTAATCTGTTAGGATGAATGCAAAGAAACATAAGGTATATGACTTTCGCAGGTATAATGTTAACTAATCTAATATATACATTGGGCAGATTAGAATGAGGAGGAGTTGTTGGTTTGTTGTGAAGAAGTAGTAAGACTCGTTTTTATAAGCTGTTATCGGAATTTCATAAAATACACAGTCACATTTCAAAGGCATGGGATAGAAATATAATTGATGATAACACTTGAGTTAAACTGATATTTTAAAAGAAAGTTTTTTTTAATGAAGAATATGTGACAGTGTAATAAATATAACTGCACAACGGGGTAGACGACATATATAGAAATTGCTGGATTTTCGGGGGCATTTTGGGTAGAGACCAAGATAATTAAATTATAATATCAATATAGTCCTCATTAATGTGCACAGGATGTTTGCTGCACCTTTTGTCAAGTGATTGAAGTGATCCTTAGATCTACAGTTGAAGACTGAAATGTAGCCCAAGTCGGTGACACAGAGGTCATCCAATACATTGGTAAAATAGTTCGCCAGCATTTCGAATGTAGAAAGTGAATTATTTTTCCTAATTGGCATGACATTTGTTAGCACCTCAATGAGTACACATATTTATCTGTGGTACTTGTGTTTAGAGATATTTTCCATTAACTACAGGCACATTTAAGGTGCTCAGGAAATTAGCATCCCTCACTTTATTGACAAGCATTTCAGAACTGGGAACATGGAGGTATCAATATTTGTGTTGGTGTTGACTACACACATTTCTACACAAATGATAAACAGTCAATCCAGATTTGAACTCCAGGCCAGATGGGACTGTCCAAAAAATCAGGATGTTTTTCATCACCAATATGTCCACAAGATTGTTGACTTCTATATTTATTAATTCCCATTAATACCATGGACAGATTTGAATGTACATGTGGTGCCAGGTATTGAAGGTATTAGCTAAGCGCTGTGCCAATCTTGAGGTCAAGGAGAAAAGCTTAAATAACGGCTGGGAAAAAATCCTTTCATTCTTCATCCTGCATGGATGTCTTTTTGGGAACAAGCTTTACTACCTACGCTACTCTTTACGCCTTCAAATGACATCTACCATATGTTCTGGAAGGAGCTTTCTCGCCTCCTACTCCTTCAGTTATGACACAAGAAGCATATCAAAATCTAAGCTAGGAGCAGAATGGCTTATCCTAAATTTACATGAAGCACTGTGTACAGTTTATTTAGGCCTCCGGTTTCAAGCAAGTAAATGCACTCACTGTTTTTTTTAGAACGTGTAGCAGAAGGCCAACTTGCTTCCAAGGGCTCCAAAGGGCATAGGCTTGGTTTGCTCTGATAATCAGATTATGTTAGGCCTCTTGGATTCTCTAATGTAACACTCCTTTTTTAAGTGAAGAACGCCCAGAATGGCCAAATACATAGTCCATCAAATTAGGAGGGGACGTGTGGTTTCCTTTGCACATCTCTTAAAGGAACATGAATTGTACACATGAAAAATGGAGATTATTCTGCAATGTTCACATATCAACCTCAAAGGTCCTGACACAAAATGTATGAAATGGTCAGATAAAGTCCTACTCGGGAATAGGTATTCAGGGAAAATCCCAGGCATAACTCAGTAGTCACCTGAACTGAAGTCCTTGGGAAAGGAAATGCTTTATTACATCTCAAATATGTGTATTCCCTGCAGAGGCCCAAGAGCCAATCAGACATGTATTGATAGCCATATATTATGGAATAGATATCAAGTCTCTCAGTTTCTACAGTATTCTTCATTGTTTTCTACCGTTCTGTAGCATAGGAAGTGGTTTTTCATTGTATTATTCCATCATCCGAGATACTGGCATTGAGCCCTGAGAAATATGCACCTTCTGAAGCCATTCTATATCAAAGAGAAGGGATTCACTAGACTACGTATCAGCGGGCTACCATCAGGGTGCTGGACAGGCTGCATATAAGAACTGAGAGTATACTATGCATACAAAGTGCAATAGGTTCCTGGGGAGAGGCAGATTGAAACACAATGGCACAATTGATATAGATGGTAAACCATACAATAAAATCAATATTACATAAGTAGATATCCAGGCTGATCTTGTTGTCTAGTGTGCTAGGGAATGATCTGATTGAGGTTTGCAGGATGGGGGGCCATGACTCGTACTTGAGTGTGTTCTGTGGAGTGTTCTACTGTAACAAAATAGCTGTCAGATGCTACTGTCTACAGATATGGACATTCTTACACTAATGTTGATGCAAGTGATCAAAAACGATAATAGCCTGTTCTGTGGGCTACTCTTTGCCAGACCGGAATTTAATATGGAATGTGAATCACCTCTAATAACAAATATTACCAATACCAATTAATTCATGTTTCTGCCTCATTCAGACGTGGCTGAGCTGCAGAAGCTTCTCCATACCATACTCAATTGAAGCCCTTATCATTGACATTTGTGATATCAACTGACCCATGAGTTACATTTTAATGATGCAATGCTTCTCGGAATGCCATCTCCCACACATGTATTTCATTTTTCTGATTGCTAATATGCCCAAAAGTGAACTAAACTAAACTCAATATGTCCACTCGTTGCATGGTGTGGCAATACATGCAAACTGCACTGCTCAATTTGCATTATCTACTGCACTGTAATGTAGGCACTCAATTTTCTCCTCAAGATCGTGCTGAGCACACATTGACATACTGTCCTGAGTGAGTTGTACTCATTCTAAGGCCTCAGCAATGTAGAGGACTAAACACATAATTTGTAAAAGGGCGTGGCTATGGGAGCTGATATTGAACCCTTCATGATGTTCTTTTTTCGTATGACTTCAAATGGCATATCATGTGCCACAATGGCCTAAATTTAAAACATGTTATGCATATGATCAGTCCAACTCAGAATCATTTTACATTTTAACCAAGGATGGCACAACTGTTGTGTTTTATTCATGTTCTGTTGTTCAGCCAGTGCGGATAAATAAAACACTCTGCTTGACTGAAATATGTGTTATTGTTTTTGAATGGATTTGCAAGTAAAACAGAAAACAAATGTTACAAAAGATCAAAGTATGGCAGGCTTACAATTATAGAAATAAAACAGAGGAAGGGGTGAGGTCTCACTTTGGGATGAACACCTTCCAAGGCATCAGGGAGCAAATAGTGGGGTAAAGATAGGAATGGACCCATAAGATTGTTTGAATTAATGTAGAAGTTAGATGTAGCTCATAAGATATTGAATGTGAAAAACGTCTAAAAAAAACCTCTAATTCTTGGGCCAATCACTCTGGCCTTTTCACATATTACATAGTTTCCCAAAAAGCCATTACTTGAGAATTTCCACCATGCGTGTCCAAGCGCTTAGACATGCGGAATCCCGCAGGAAAACCCATTAGGGTGTTGGGCACAATCCACCCGACTAATTGTAACTGCATAGGAACTTTAAAACCATGGTGGACATTTTCAAGTAATTGCATTTCGAGAAACTACACTATATGAGATAAGGCCAAAGTGATTGTCCCAAGATTAAAAAGTTGTTTTAAGCGTTTCACATTACTGCTTTTTCGTGACGAGCAACAGTCAAGATTGGCTGTGAAAAAGATCTCTTATGGTTGAAACACGTGTTGACTGTTAGAGAAATAAACTATAACATTTCTAATGAACTTAACAAAAAATTCCAAGTTATTTCATGCAGAGACCAATAGGCCTCTTTGAGTTGTGTCACTCAGTTTGAGAGTTATGGGGTCAAGCGCATTCGGTCAGACCCCCAGGACTATTTTTTTGTGTGATGATGGGTTTTAGTCACATCTCTGTGTAGACCAATGAGGCTAACTTTTTTAATTGTATGTTGGACTGTATAAAATATCCGAAAGGGTTCTTGTAGTTGAATAGCTCAAACTTGGAATTACCCCATGTTTGTTTATGTACCTCATAAGATGTCTTGAATTTTAATTTCTGTCATGATATTTGTTTGTTTTTTCTCCATTTTTGCAGAGATGCTGTTGATTAGGAGTTTTGTTTCGGGCTTAATAATACTATTAAAGGAATGTATTGGCCAGTGTTACTTGCTTTATTCAATGAAATAGACCAAAGATCTATAAGGGATTTGCTGGAGATATTAAAGCCTAGCCCACTGTAGTAGATGTGTACACCCAGAGCTACTGCCAAACACTCTCTAGTGTTTCATACAGACAATTGGATATCTTGGGCAAACATGAAATCACATTATTGAAAGGAGAGATGAAAGACATAAAGAAAAATGAAGTAAAAATTAAACAAACATTGTAGACTCAGAAAAAAAAAACATTAAAGGGACCCCACCATTTCTTGGGGTGCCTAGACAAAGGCTGAAACATCTGGTACAGCAATTCTGTGGCTGTGATTCATGCTTGAACACTTGTGCCCCTGAGTGTTCCTCATGTTCATGTTATGGCTTGCTCCATTCTAACCCCAGATAGAAATGCAAATAGACATTCATGTGATATATACAGCCACGTCTGAGGCTGCTGATCAGCTCTTGCCCCCTCTTGATATGGAAATGCATATAACAAAGGGTGAATGAGATGAGCAGTGACCAGCCACGCATTTCTGTAGAGTATTATATCCTCAAATGTTTCAAGTGTTTAGTGCACAAGAAATATGCCTGCATGAAATATTTTTGGGGAATGTCCACGTATTATGAATCATTATTTATAACTAGCAGAGTACAATGATAGACATATTTATTAGAGCATTGCTTGGGCTGATATTACTTACTGTGGTGAATTTTGTTACACTTATGATAGTGCATTGTGAATTTTGTTACACATATGATAGTGCATTTGTGGATTGATTGGTGTATATAGACTCAACTGATACTTTATTCTATGATTGGTTAGCCAAATAAATTATGATATGAACTGTGTTTGTTATGATCTACACAGCCCCATCATCATTTTAAATAATGTAATTTCATGATCTTCCCCTTCCTTAAACACCAATTGGACATCTGTACATGAGTGTTTTCTCGACAATTTAGAATCTACTGTTATTTTAGGATTCTTATTGGGTTGAACATTCATTTCCGAGTTGCTGCTTAGGTGGTCCTGTTGCTTTCTTCCCTCACATCCTTTCAGCTTCTGTCCAGCTGTTGGTCCACAAGCCCACAGATATGATCAGGAATTGGTCTCCCAGATTTTGACTCAATCCTGTGAGCAAGCTTGCAAGATGTGCTTGCTCCTAATGGAATAAACTGTATACTACCTCACGCAAGTTTTCACCTTGTTCTCCCAAATCTATACTTTCATTATGGCCACTTTCTGAAAAAATTCCCAACTTCTACTATGTCCCTTTGGTGTCTCAGAAACCTCTTAGAAATGTTGTTGGCCTACATCTGAACATCAGACCTACCTCACAGAAACATCCTCACTTTCAACTTCAGGATTTCTATTTGAGAGGATTTACCGCCTATGAAATGCTTGATTTTCCTGCAGCGGAATTACCGCTTAAGGTAAATCTGACAAAAACCCCATGGAGTCCAATGGAAATAAAATCAGGATTAATGCCTGTTACCCCCACTTGTTATCCTGCCATAAATCCATGGGACTTAGTGTCAAAAATTGTAACTTATCTTGAAACTCATAATAAGGACTAATGACTCACATTGCAATGGGTGGCTGAGTCATCCTTGCTCAGATACAAGCCTATGACTGGCAGGTTGCATACAGATCTAAACTTTAAGTACCTTTACCAACTAAGCTACATTATTGAAGGCCACAGAGAGGAAAACAAGATCGGGCCTTTTGGTTATTCATGTAGTGTGCATGAAAACCAGAATTGTCTTTGGAAATGTATAGGAAAGGTGTCATTATGAATCAACCATATCTACTTTTTCTAACTTTAGAAACATGATGGTTGTTGTTCTATCAGAGGTTACCCTGTAGCTTGCAAATTACCCATGTTGGCAACTAAAAAACCTATGTTGACAGATGTCAGTCTGATAATAAAGAGCACCAAAATGTGTTTAAAGATATGTAAACTATGCTGTCAAGGGGTGAACCAAGAGCTACTACCCCTTTCACTGGTGATGGACAAGTGAGCATGTCACTTAGAGCTCTTGCCCCTTCCCTGGTCTAATATTGTAAAGGTGAAGAGGCATTGGCCACTGCAACAACCATTTCACTCATACTTCACTGTAACCAAAGATGAAAACAGCAAAGTGACAGCACGGCTAGGCTGACACACGCAGCTGCACAAGAGAAGAAGAAGACATGCATTCTTCACGAAGATGCACAGACACTAGGTCAGACTCGCATTTAGAAATGAAGAATGTTACCTACACCCAATAGATACTAGAGAAGATATCACAAACAAAGTATAAGCAGAATGCACCACTGGCTAGGTGTGAATCCTGCTCACTGGTATGGAAATATAGCAGTGGTAAGCAGCCATTTTGTCCAAAAAGAAAAGCTACATGCAGCCTCTTAATGCACAAAATCTCCTAAGACTTTGCGAAGAGCAGAGCAAAGTGAATACATTACATAATAGATCCACACAGAGTTCAAGCAGTAAAATTAAGGCTTCGGACTATGTTGCTAAATACATTAGGGAGGGTTTGTTTAAAGGATGCACACCAGGTGCAGATGTTGGAAGAGAAAATATAACATAAAATAGAATTCAATTGTAAGAAAATACAATATTAGCACTGCGGGAGTTCGAAGTAAAACCAGACAAGCATACAGAGTAAGGGCATCCAATCAGAGGAAGGGAAACTATGAACTGGCCTTGGCACAAAGCGCTATCTTTTTTTCATTTTCAGTAAGAAATACCTGGTTTGAACCAGTGTGTCTGAAAGCTAAAGTCCTATCAGTCAGCCGTGAGAGGAAGCGGATGTGTGTGTTTGTGCGTGTGTGTGTATGTTAAATGGCTGTCTGCACATTTCACAATGGCCTGACCAATTCGAGACCTAGCCCCTTGTATAATCTGTGCTTAGCCATGTTACTCACCGAGGCCTTTCCGACCTTAGGTTTTTGTGCTTTAACACATCACTCATGAGGAGTCAGACCTTCAAGATGCCTTGCTGAGTTTAGAACTGTGAGAGACATGGAGATGTTTGCCTGATGCTGATGTCGTCCCTGTTTTATGTGGATTTCGTTAAATAAAACATCAGTTTGTCAAGTTGTTGGTCTCCTCTGTTTTTTGGGGCAAGGGATTTGTTCTGACCTGATTCTGCTTATCCCATGGGTTATTTTTTCCATTTCACAAAGAAGGAAAAACAGTCAAACCATGTTTACGAAATGATTGGCATGAAAAAAAAATGAAAACTAGTGTTTGAAGGGTAAGGATTGGAAGAATCAAAGACATGGACTAGTGAATAACAATAGCAGAAAACAGGACAGGAAAGCAAATTGCAGATGATGTGGAGGAGTTGAAGTTGCAATGACAGGGTGGGGTTGGCAGCCACATCAACAGGAGAAGGGAAGGATTTCATAGCGCCATGGGAAATGTGTGAATATGGCAGGTGCTGTGTTAAGAGATGTTGTGGTGGTGGTGGGATATCCCCTGGAAGAGGTGAGGAGTAGAAACAGAAAGCCAGTGATGTTCCTACAGTTACAAGAAATGGGCGAGATGAGACCTTGTGTCAGGCTGAGGTTTTTTGTAGTTTTATTTTTGTAAAGAAGCCACAAACTTGGTAAGTGAAAGCCAGTTTATTTGGAACAGCTTCAGTAACTCACTTAAGACCCCCAACACAGGCAGCATCCAGGGTATAACTGACTTCACTCCAGAGTAAACATCTCCAAGCACACATCATTCCAGAATGGCACAGTAGGCTTAAATCCATTCTGGAATTACAGATGATGTGCTTGGCATAAACACAGCTGAAAACCATAGCAACAAGAAAGCATACAAAGGTTTAGCTTTATACAACAAAGCATACAAAGGTTTAGCTTTATACAACACATCCCCCTCCCTTATGAAATAAATGCCTTTATTGTGGGATATGTACCCACTGAACAGATATATACTTACATCATTTTACTATCGCGATTCTGGACAAAGACCAGACTTGACCACTTTCTACACACACAGTGTTTTTAAAGACTCGTGTAACCCTAACAGGCTCTGTGTATAATGGTTCCCCTTTCTTGGTAACAACAGCCTTCCTTATCGGTACCCAATCTCCAGCTTTGACCACGGTTATTCTCCTTGGGTGCTTCTTATTGACTCTTTCCACCCACTTGTTTTTTCGGGCTTCCATCCCTTTCTTTACATCATCCACAACCGCATCTGACGCTCTCGCCCTGCCCAACCAAGCTGGCGCAACACAGGTATTTGCCTTTCGCCCTCTCATAAGTTCAAATGAGCTAATCCCTGTTTCTACTCGCGGAGCCATCCTCAAAGCATACAGCCTGTCTCTTACTGCAACCTTTTTATCAAGACCACATGCATTAGCTCCACGAATAGCATCCATAATACTTAGATTTACTCTCTCAACCATACCGTTTGCTTGGGGACAATACAAAGGAGTGTTTTTGTGTTTGATTCCACATTTGTATAGATACTCCAAAAATAGTCTTCCCATGAATTGTGGACCATTATCCGTGAGAATGCTCCTGGGCAAACCCTCCCTTTCAAACACATCCTCCATGAATTCAATTATGCGTTGACACGTGACTTCCCTCAGGATCTTAAACTCTGTCCATCTCAAAAAGGTATCAACCATCACCAAAATGAACCTACCTCTACTTGCACCCATGTCTACGGGACCTAGAACATCCATGGACAAATCTTGCCACACACTATCAGGAATGGTAGTTTTACCCATTGGTTGGGACACAGCTATCACGTTCTTCCCTGATTTGGTTCAGTCACTGCACGCACCAACCACTTTCTCAATTTCGCGATCAATTCCTGGCCACCAGTAATCGGCTTTTATTACTTCTTTCGTTTTACAAATGCCAATATGTCCCTGATGGGCACAATCAATCAATTTCCTCCGCAGACTCCCTGGAACCACCAACTTGTCCCATCTGTACAACAGCTCTCCTTTTACGGATAGTTCATTCCTTACTTCCCACATAGCCCTCTCTTCACTTGATAGTAGCCTTTTCTCTGGCCACCCATCCGCCACAAATACCATAATCCGCTTCCACATTTCATTGGCCCTTAACACTTGAATACACTCTTGTTTCTGAATTATACCCTCCACAGTTGCAAAAACCATTTCATGTTCACCATATACATTACTTCCTTTTTCACCAGCATCATTCTCCAACTTCACTCTCGAAGCGTGATCAGCTTGCACATTCTCTTTACCAGCAACTACTTCTATTTCAAATTTATGACACTGTAGCCTGGTTACCCAGCCTGCCACTCTCCTTGAAACCTTGTCGAGGCCTTTACTTTCAAAAATCGCCTTAAGGGGTTTGTGATCTGTTCTCAAGGTAAACTCTTGACCCCAGACAAAATTTTTCATCTTTTCAATGCCCCAATGGCACGCCAGGGCTTCCTTTTCCAACACGGAATAGTTCAATTCTGCACCTCTTAACAGGCGGGATGCATGCATTACAATCATCTCCGTACCATCAACATCTGGCTGCAACATCACCACACCTATACCTGTCTCACTGGCACCCACGGCCAGAATGGTTTTCTTCCTAGTATCAAACATCGATAGGGGTTTTCCCATATCAATTTTTCTTTTCATTGCTTCAAATTCTTTTTCACATTCCTTGCTCCATTCAAACTCAGCACCCTTCCTTAATAATGCCCTCGATTTAGTTATGGAATCGGCATAGTTCTCAACAAACCTATGATAGAACTCAATAGCATCTAGAAATGATCTCAACTCAGCCTTATTCTTTGGGGGCTGTGTTTTCAAAATGCACTCCACTAAATTCCTTTTTGGTTTGAGTCCCTGCTCAGAAATTTCATGACCTAGATAATCAACCGCTTGAGTCAGAAATACACATTTTTGCCACGCAAAGTTATTCCTCTTGCTTTAAAGATCTTGAGAACTCAATCCAGTCTTGTTTTTAACTCACTCTCGTCCTTCCCACATATCAGGACATCATCCTGAAAGCACCATACACCGCCGACATCCTTCAACAATTTGTCCATAACCTTTTGGAATACGGAAGACGCTGACACCAGCCCAAATGGCATGCGCTTGAATTGATATATTCCCTCATAAGTGATGAAAGCAGTGAATTTGCGTGACTCATCATCTAAACCTGATGATACGCATCGCCATGTCAAGCTTTGCAAAATATTTTGCACTCCCTATCCTACTTAATAACTCCCCCATATTGGGAAGAGGATGGCGATCTGCTACCACACACCGATTAAGCTCCCTCAAATCAATGAATACCCTCAAATCCCCATTGCTTTTCTTTACCACCACCACAGGAGATATCCACTCCACAGCCCTAGCTGGCTCAATAATTCCTTCTCTTTCCAATTTCATTAATTCCTCACGCAGAGCATTCCTCATAGACAGGGGCAGCGGTCTAAGCTTGGACGCAACAGGATTGCTTCCTTCTTTCACCTCAATCTTGTACACCATCCCTTTGCGACACCCCACTCTGTTACAAAATACCTCAGGATATCTAGTCACCATTTCACATTTTGTTTTGTCACTATTAACCTCAGAAGAATTAACCACATTGAGGACTTGCTCTTCACTGTTAGGATCCAGCTTGATTCCCAATTCCCTTTGTTCCTTCCAACCTAACAAGGTTTCACCTCTTTTGGTAACATATATTTTCCCACGTGTGAACCTCCATTTGAATTTGAATTCTGTCTCATAGCACCCCAGAATTTGTATTTTGTCTCTGTTATATCCGCCAGGCATTTTATCTGAAGGAATCAAACATCTGACGTCACCTCCAATTATATTCTCAAAAAACATTTTTAGAAATTAATGTGATTTTGGAGCAGGAGTCAGCAAGCATTTTAACCATATGACCATTTACCTCTATCCATGCTGATGGATGCTCGCACTCATCAGAACCTGAACACTTTACCATATGAAGGGTAATTATTTCATTCTCAGAAACATCAGCTTCTTCAGAAGATACACCGTCATATTCTTCAATCAAGAGGGTTCCCCTTCCACCTCCAATTCGATAGTTTTTACAACAATTCTCGAAGTGCCCCCACTTCTTACATAAACCACAATTCACTTGCCTCCCAGGGCAAATGGGAGATGTAGACAAATGTTGTGAGCTCCCATAGCGAAAACATAACCTATCTTCCTTTTTCACATTAAATTGAGCGGCGTCCTTTTGAAACTGCCTATTGTTCTGCTCACCACCCCCACCTTTGGCTTGGGTATTCTCATAATGTTTATTGGGCTTGGTTCTATGTTTTTTCTTTTCCTTTGGGCACCCTCCCTTCTTATCTCCAATTCTTAGTACCTCAACACTTGGTGCTGATTTATTTTCCTTGAGGGACAGCTTCGCTACACACTGTAATGTGTGCTCAATTCTTTTCTCTATACTAATGACCTCCTCTAAGTTTGGATCGTCCTTTAACCAAATTTCCTCCCTTATTTTATCATTAGAGCAGTGAATCATAAATTGATCTCTTATGTGTTCCTCTAATCCACCACAGAACTTACAATTGAGGGATAAATGTCTCAAAGAAGTTATATGGTCTTCAGCAGTTTCTCCTACATGTTGACATCTCATGCCAAAATGATATCGCTCCAATACCGTGCTAGTTTTTGACTCAAAATGCCCATCAAGTTTGGTCAATGCCAGGTCAAAATCATTTGTTCCCTCTTCTGAATCTAATTCGGAAATATCAAGAAGTGTGTCTTATATCCTCTGACCTTCATCCCCCAGAAAATGCATTAACATTGCTACTTTACGTTCTACAGACATTCCATTCCCACATGTAGCTTTAACCCTTTAAGTGCCAAGGACGAGGTATCTCGTCCTTGGAAGTGCACACGCAGTGCCAAGGACGAGATAGCTCGTCCTTTTTGGCACCTTGTTTTGAGCGATCCCTGCAAAGCAGGGATCGCTCAAAACTGTAATCCAACCCCCGGGCTATGCGAGGGGGAGGTCCCCCCTCACTGCCCGGGGGTTGGATTTCCTTCAGTTTCACGCCGACGTGCGTGACGCACGTCGGCGTGAAACGGAAAGCAATTCCACCGCAGCAGCCATTTTCGGCTGCTGCGTTGGAGAGAGAAGGTGAGTGCCCTTCTTCTTCCGCCTCGATCTCCGGCTGTATTTCAAGCCGGAGATCGAGGCGGGTACCGTTGGAAAGGGGAGATTCTCCCCTTTCCAACGGTACCCATTGTGTGGCTTTGCTGCCCGCAGATCCTTTTGTGACGCGTGGGGGAGGGGGGGCTGCTTACTAGGTAAGCGGCCCCCTTCCCCCGTGGCCCCAAAGCATGGGGCCACAGCGCCAGGGACCCCTGGGGGCAGATGATCACAGCCCCCAGGGGTGGGGGGAAAAAAAAAAAAAAAAAAAAATCGAGGGAAGGAGGGAGGTGGGAGGGGGTTTTGGGCCCTGGGGCCCACTGGGCCACCAGGGATTGAGCTAAAAGTGGTGTCCCTGGAAAGGGGACTTTCTCCCCTTTCCAGGGACACCACTCATATGCCGCATTGCTGGTCACGGATCCGCGCAGAGCGCTGATCCGTGACCAGCAACCCACTGAACCACCATGGATCTGTTTGTGAGTTGGGGGGGAGGGGGGCTGCTTCAGGTAAGCAGCCCTCTCCCCCCCCCCCCGGCCCCCAAAGCATGGGGACACATGAAAATGTACCCTGGGGGCAGATGGCTGGCCATCTGCCCCCAGGGAAATATATATAAAAAAAATAATAATAATCTGAGGGATGGGGGGAGGTGGGAGGGGGTTTGGGGTCCTGGGGCCCACTAGGCCACCAGGGATTGAACAGAAAGTGGTGTCCCTGGAAAGGGGACTTTCTCCCCTTTCCAAGGACACCACATATGAGGCATTGCTGGTCACGGATCGGCGCAGAGCGCTCGATCCGTGACCAGCAACCCACTAGACTACCATGGATCTCTTTGTGAGGTGGGGGGGGAAGGGGGCTGCTTCAAGTCAGCAGCCCTCTCCCCCCTCCCGACCCCAAAGCATGGGGGCACGTGCATGTGAACCCTGGGGCAGATGGCTGACCATCTGCCCCAAGGGAATGTAAAATGAAAAAAAAAAAATTGAAATGATGGGAAACAGGGGTGGGGGAAGGGGTGGGGGCCACTAGCCACCATGGATTTTTTTACTGAATGAAAGGGGGGTGTCCCCCCATGGGAGGGTACCCCCCCAACCGAAGTAGAAAGGGGGCACCCCTTGTAACCCTCCCTGGGGGCAGATATCTGCTCCTAGGAAGGGGCATCTGACCCCAGGGAGGGATGCATGAGGTGGGCCCCCCCCTATCTGCCCCCAGGGAGGGTTGCATGAGGTGGGGCCCTCCATTTGGGGTGGGGGGGGGTTGAGGGTCACCCCCCGTTGCGGTACATCAGGCGCTGCCAATTTAGGGTGGCCCTCAGCCCCCCCTAAAAAGCAGCCTGTGATTTTGCATTTTGTTTTTTGTTTACCCAACTTGGCTTGGTGCAGATGGCCACATTAGTGTGGCTATCTGCCCCCAGGGTGCCCAAACCCTACTGGCCCATCTGTTGGGGGTCCTGCCCCACCTTTTGGGGTGGCCCTCTCCCCCCTCACCCCAAATGGAGGTGGGGTGTACCTCACGCAGCCGTTTGGAGGAGGCCCAGGGAGGCCTGCATGAGGTGTGTCCCCCAGCCATTGGGGGTGGGGCGGGGGGGGGCACCCCAAAAGGTGGGGCAGGACCCCCAATAGATGGGGCAGTAAGGTTTGGGCACCCTGGGGGCAGATAGCCACACTAATGGGCCCATCTGCACCAAGCCAAGTTGGGTAAACAAAAAAAAATATACAAAATCACAGGCTGCTTTTTAGGGGGGGCTGAGGGCCACCCTAAATTGGCAGCGCCTGATGTACCGCAACGGGGGGTGACCCTCAACCCCCCCCACCCCAAATGGAGGGCCCCACCTCATGCAACCCTCCCTGGGGGCAGATAGGGGGGGGCCCACCTCATGCATCCCTCCCTGGGGTCAGATGCACCTTCCTAGGAGCAGATATCTGCCCCCAGGGAGGGTTGCATGAGGTGGGGCCCTCCATTTGGGGTGGGGGGGGGTTGAGGGCCACCCCCCGTCACGGTACATCAGGCGCTGCCAATTTAGGGTGGCCCCCAGCCCCCCCTAAAAAGCAGCCTGTGAATTTGCATTTTGTTTTTTGTTTACCCAACTTTGCTTGCTGCAGATGGGCCCATTAGTGTGGCTATCTGCCCCCAGGGTGCCCAAACCCTACTGGCCCATCTATTGGGGGTCCTGCCCCACCTTTTGGGGTGGCCCTCTCCCCCCTCACCCCAAATGGAGGTGGGGTGTACCTCACACAGCCGTTTGGAGGAGGCCCAGGGAGGCCTGCATGAGGTGTGTCCCCCAGCCATTGGGGGTGGGGCGGGGGGGGCACCCCAAAAGGTGGGGCAGGACCCCCAATAGATGGGGCAGTAAGGTTTGGGCACCCTGGGGGCAGATAGCCACACTAATGGGCCCATCTGCAGCAAGGAAAGTTGGGTAAACAAAAAACAAAATGCTAAATCACAGGCTGCTTTTTAGGGGGGGCTGGGGGCCACCCTAAATTGGCAGCGCCTGATGTACCGCAACGGGGGGTGACCCTCAACCCCCCCCACCCCAAATGGAGGGCCCCACCTCATGCAACCCTCCCTGGGGGCAGATAGGGGGGGCACCACCTCATGCATCCCTCCCTGGGGTCAGATGCCCCTTCCTAGGAGCAGATATCTGCCCCCAGGGAGGGTTGCATGAGGTGGGGCCCTCCATTTGGGGTGGGGGGGGGTTGAGGGCCACCCCCCGTTGCGGTGCATCATGCGCTGCCAATTTAGGGTGGCCCTCAGCCCCCCCTAAAAAGCAGCCTGTGGTTTTGTATATTTTTTTTTGTTTACCCAACTTTGCTTGGTGCAGATGGCCACATTAGTGTGGCTATCTGCCCCCAGGGTGCCCAAACCCTACTGCCCCATCTATTGGGGGTCCTGCCCCACCTTTTGGGGTGGCCCTCTCCCCCCTCACCCCAAATGGAGGTGGGGTGTACCTCACGCAGCCGTTTGGAGGAGGCCCAGGGATGCCTGCATGAGGTGTGTCCCCCAGCCATTGGGGGTGGGGTGGGGGGGCACCCCAAAAGGTGGGGCAGGACCCCCAATAGATGGGGCAGTAGGGTTTGGGCACCCTGGGGGCAGATAGCCACACTAATGGGCCCATCTGCACCAAGCCAAGTTGGGTAAACAAAAAAAAATATACAAAATCACAGGCTGCTTTTTAGGGGGGGCTGAGGGCCACCCTGAATTGGCAGCGCATGATGTACCGCAACGGGGGGTGGCCCTCAACCCCCCCCACCCCAAATGGAGGGCCCCACCTCATGCAACCCTCCCTGGGCGCAGATAGGGGGGGCCTCACCTCATGCATCCCTCCCTGGGGTCAGATGCCCCTTCCTAGGAGCAGATATCTGCCCCCAGGGAGGGTTGCATGAGGTGGGGCCCTCCATTTGGGGTGGGGGGGGGGGTTGAGGGCCACCCCCCGTTGCGGTACATCATGCGCTGCCAATTTAGGGTGGCCCTCAGCCCCCCCTAAAAAGCAGCCTGTGGTTTTGTATATTTTTTTTTGTTTACCCAACTTTGCTTGGTGCAGATGGCCACATTAGTGTGGCTATCTGCCCCCAGGGTGCCCAAACCCTACTGCCCCATCTATTGGGGGTCCTGCCCCACCTTTTGGGGTGGCCCTCTCCCCCCTCACCCCAAATGGAGGTGGGGTGTACCTCACGCAGCCGTTTGGAGGAGGCCCAGGGAGGCCTGCATGAAGTGTGTCCCCCAGCCATTGGGGGTGGGGTGGGGGGGGCACCCCAAAAGGTGGGGCAGGACCCCCAATAGATGGGGCAGTAGGGTTTGGGCACCCTGGGGGCAGATAGCCACACTAATGGGCCCATCTGCACCAAGCCAAGTTGGGTAAACAAAAAAAAATATACAAAATCACAGGCTGCTTTTTAGGGGGGGCTGAGGGCCACCCTGAATTGGCAGCGCATGATGTACCGCAACGGGGGGTGGCCCTCAACCCCCCCCACCCCAAATGGAGGGCCCCACCTCATGCAACCCTCCCTGGGCGCAGATAGGGGGGGCCTCACCTCATGCATCCCTCCCTGGGGTCAGATGCCCCTTCCTAGGAGCAGATATCTGCCCCCAGGGAGGGTTGCATGAGGTGGGGCCCTCCATTTGGGGTGGGGGGGGTTGAGGGCCACCCCCCGTTGCGGTACATCATGCGCTGCCAATTTAGGGTGGCCCTCAGCCCCCCCTAAAAAGCAGCCTGTGGTTTTGTATATTTTTTTTTGTTTACCCAACTTTGCTTGGTGCAGATGGCCACATTAGTGTGGCTATCTGCCCCCAGGGTGCCCAAACCCTACTGCCCCATCTATTGGGGGTCCTGCCCCACCTTTTGGGGTGGCCCTCTCCCCCCTCTCCCCAAATGGAGGTGGGGTGTACCTCACGCAGCCGTTTGGAGGAGGCCCAGGGAGGCCTGCATGAGGTGTGTCCCCCAGCCATTGGGGGTGGGGTGGGGGGGGGCACCCCAAAAGGTGGGGCAGGACCCCCAATAGATGGGGCAGTAGGGTTTGGGCACCCTGGGGGCAGATAGCCACACTAATGGGCCCATCTGCACCAAGCCAAGTTGGGTAAACAAAAAAAAATATACAAAATCACAGGCTGCTTTTTAGGGGGGGCTGAGGGCCACCCTGAATTGGCAGCGCATGATGTACCGCAACGGGGGGTGGCCCTCAACCCCCCCCCTCCCCAAATGGAGGGACCCACCTCATGCAACCCTCCCTGGGCGCAGATAGGGGGGGCCTCACCTCATGCATCCCTCCCTGGGGTCAGATGCCCCTTCCTAGGAGCAGATATCTGCCCCCAGGGAGGGTTGCATGAGGTGGGGCCCTCCATTTGGGGTGGGGGGGGGTTGAGGGCCACCCCCCGTTGCGGTACATCATGCGCTGCCAATTTAGGGTGGCCCTCAGCCCCCCCTAAAAAGCAGCCTGTGGTTTTGTATATTTTTTTTTGTTTACCCAACTTTGCTTGGTGCAGATGGCCACATTAGTGTGGCTATCTGCCCCCAGGGTGCCCAAACCCTACTGCCCCATCTATTGGGGGTCCTGCCCCACCTTTTGGGGTGGCCCTCTCCCCCCTCACCCCAAATGGAGGTGGGGTGTACCTCACGCAGCCGTTTGGAGGAGGCCCAGGGAGGCCTGCATGAGGTGTGTCCCCCAGCCATTGGGGGTGGGGTGGGGGGGCACCCCAAAAGGTGGGGCAGGACCCCCAATAGATGGGGCAGTAGGGTTTGGGCACCCTGGGGGCAGATAGCCACACTAATGGGCCCATCTGCACCAAGCCAAGTTGGGTAAACAAAAAAAAATATACAAAATCACAGGCTGCTTTTTAGGGGGGGCTGAGGGCCACCCTGAATTGGCAGCGCATGATGTACCGCAACGGGGGGTGGCCCTCAACCCCCCCCACCCCAAATGGAGGGCCCCACCTCATGCAACCCTCCCTGGGCGCAGATAGGGGGGGCCTCACCTCATGCATCCCTCCCTGGGGTCAGATGCCCCTTCCTAGGAGCAGATATCTGCCCCCAGGGAGGGTTGCATGAGGTGGGGCCCTCCATTTGGGGTGGGGGGGTTGAGGGCCACCCCCCGTTGCGGTACATCATGCGCTGCCAATTTAGGGTGGCCCTCAGCCCCCCCTAAAAAGCAGCCTGTGGTTTTGTATATTTTGTTTTTGTTTACCCAACTTTGCTTGGTGCAGATGGCCACATTAGTGTGGCTATCTGCCCCCAGGGTGCCCAAACCCTACTGCCCCATCTATTGGGGGTCCTGCCCCACCTTTTGGGGTGGCCCTCTCCCCCCTCACCCCAAATGGAGGTGGGGTGTACCTCACGCAGCCGTTTGGAGGAGGCCCAGGGAGGCCTGCATGAGGTGTGTCCCCCAGCCATTTGGGGTGAGGGGGGAGAGGGCCCCCAAAAATGGTGGGACAGGCCCCCCCAGTGGGTGGGGCAGTAAGGTTTGGGCACCCCGGCGCCAGATTGGCACACCAATGTGACCCTCTGCACCAAGGGGAGTTGGGTTACCAAAGGAAAAAAATGAAAATGGTGGAACGCTTTTTAGGGGGGGCGGTGGGGCACCCCAATGGGTCAGGGAATTTTCTAATGGGATGGGGCGTTGACCCCCCCCCCCCCACCCGCAATGGAGTGGGTGCCAAGTCATGCAGCCCTTCCTGGGACCAGATATCTGCTCCTAGGAACGGACGCCTCAGCCCAGGGAGGAGTGCAGGACAACCCCCCCCCCTATCTGCCCCCGGGGAGGGCTACATTTTGCTGGTGTGACCATAGGTAACACATGTTCTTTGTTTTGTTTACAGCTTTTTCTACCCGAGCAGCTGCAACGTTATGTGAGTACTGTTTTTTATTATTCTATGGTTAGGGCCCACTGTCAGTGGGGTGGGTGAGACTGGGGCTGGATTGTTGGTGGTGTGGGTGGGAATGGCCCGTCTGGGCAGATCACCTCCAACTGTCCTGGAGTTGCGGCTTGGCTGCATTACAGCTTTTCCCTTCGGGGAGGTATTGGCACACTGCCGAGACTCCTTGGTGGGGAGAAGCTGTAACGCAGGGCAGCCAGGGCTCCAGCAAAGTCGGCGGTAATATCCCTGGCCTTGGGCACCCTTCTCCCATGTGGGTCTTTGCTGGTGGTTCTGGGTATTACATTCTGGGCCGATTTGCGTAAGTCAGACCTCTGTGGATTCCCACGGGTGTCCTCTTTTGGGAAATGCATGGGGTTCCCTGTTTCCCTTGCTGGCTGCGACACCCTAGGCCCAAATCTGTAGGTTGCCCACATGAACAAAATGGGCAGTGGCGAATGGCTTGGGGTTCCCAGTCGGTTACCCTTTTCCTTTTGCGCCCCCGGTAGGTGCACCCACACATGTGAGGTACCGTTTTCATCGGGACACGTGTGGGGACACGGGAAGGTAGGCCACGTGTTGTGGGGGGCGTGTTTCGATGGGTGCGGCGAGCGAAATGTGCGGAAAAAGCGTTTTTTCCCCACATTTCTGACTTTGCAGGGCTGTCTGGGTAAAAAAATCTGGGGCGATGGGCGCAAATCACACCTCTGCGGATTCCCACGGGTGTCCTCTTTTTGAAAATGCATGGGGTTCCCTGTTTTCCTCGGTGGCTTGGACACCCGAGGCCCATATCTGTAAGTTGCGCGGGTCGGCAGAATGTCGGAGATTTCCCTCTGACAACAGACTTGGGGTTACTTGTGTTTTAGGCTTTCCCCTTGGCGGCCAGGTAGGTGCACCCACACATGTGAGGTACCGTTTTCATCGGGACACCTGTGGGAACGCGGGACGGTAGGCCATGTGTTGTGTGGGGCGCGTTTCGATGGGTGCGGCGAGCGAAATGTGCGGAAAAAGCGTTTTTCCCCACATTTCCGACTTTGCAGGGCTGTCTGGGTAAAAAAATCTGGGGCGATGGGCGCAAATCACACCTCTGCGGATTCCCACGGGTGTCCTCTTTTCGAAAATGCATGGGGTTCCCTGTTTTCCTCGGTGGCTTGGACACCCGAGGCCCATATCTGTAAGTTGCGCCGGTCGGCAGAATGGACAACAGACTTGGGGTTACTTGTGTTTTAGGCTTTCCCCTTGGCGGCCAGGTAGGTGCACCCACACATGTGAGGTACCGTTTTCATCGCGACACCTGTGGGAACGCGGGACGGTAGGCCATGTGTTGTGGGGGGCGTGTTTCGATGGGTGCGGCGAGCGAAATGTGCGGAAAAAGCGGTTTTTTCCCCACATTTCCGACTTTGCAGGGCTGTCTGGGTAAAAAAATCTGGGGCGATGGGCGCAAATCACACCTCTGCGGATTCCCACGGGTGTCCTCTTTTCGAAAATGCATGGGGTTCCCTGTTTTCCTCGGTGGCTTGGACACCCGAGGCCCATATCTGTAAGTTGCGCCGGTCGGCAGAATGTCGGAGATTTCCCTCTGACAACAGACTTGGGGTTACTTGTGTTTTAGGCTTTCCCCTTGGCGGCCAGGTAGGTGCACCCACACATGTGAGGTACCGTTTTCATCGGGACACCTGTGGGAACGCGGGACGGTAGGCCATGTGTTGTGGGGGGCGTGTTTCGATGGGTGCGGCGAGCGAAATGTGCGGAAAAAGCGTTTTTTTCCCCACATTTCCGACTTTGCAGGGCTGTCTGGGTAAAAAAATCTGGGGCGATGGGCGCAAATCACACCTCTGCGGATTCCCACGGGTGTCCTCTTTTCGAAAATGCATGGGGTTCCCTGTTTTCCTCGGTGGCTTGGACACCCGAGGCCCATATCTGTAAGTTGCGCCGGTCGGCAGAATGGACAACAGACTTGGGGTTACTTGTGTTTTAGGCTTTCCCCTTGGCGGCCAGGTAGGTGCACCCACACATGTGAGGTACCGTTTTCATCGGGACACCTGTGGGAACGCGGGACGGTAGGCCATGTGTTGTGGGGGGCGCGTTTCGATGGGTGCCGCGAGCGAAATGTGCGGAAAAAGCGTTTTTTTCCCCACATTTCCGACTTTGCAGGGCTGTCTGGGTAAAAAAATCTGGGGCGATGGGCGCAAATCACACCTCTGCGGATTCCCACGGGTGTCCTCTTTTCGAAAATGCATGGGGTTCCCTGTTTTCCTCGGTGGCTTGGACACCCGAGGCCCATATCTGTAAGTTGCGCCGGTCGGCAGAATGGACAACAGACTTGGGGTTACTTGTGTTTTATGCTTTCCCCTTGGCGGCCAGGTAGGTGCACCCACACATGTGAGGTACCGTTTTCATCGGGACACCTGTGGGAACGCGGGACGGTAGGCCATGTGTTGTGGGGGGCGTGTTTCGATGGGTGCGGCGAGCGAAATGTGCGGAAAAAGCGTTTTTTTCCCCACATTTCCGACTTTGCAGGGCTGTCTGGGTAAAAAAATCTGGGGCGATGGGCGCAAATCACACCTCTGCGGATTCCCACGGGTGTCCTCTTTTCGAAAATGCATGGGGTTCCCCGTTTTCCTCGGTGGCTTGGACACCCGAGGCCCATATCTGTATGATGTGAGAGTGTGACATTTCCGGTGTGAAAACAGACTTGGGGTTACTTGTGTTTTAGGCTTTCCCCTTGGCGGCCAGGTAGGTGCACCCACACATGTGAGGTACCATTTTCATTGGGACACCTGTGGGAACGCGGGACGGTAGGCCATGTGTTGTGGGGGGCGTGTTTCGATGGGTGCGGCGAGCGAAATGTGCGGAAAAAGCGTTTTTTTCCCCACATTTCCGACTTTGCAGGGCTGTCTGGGTAAAAAAATCTGGGGCGATGGGCGCAAATCACACCTCTGCGGATTCCCACGGGTGTCCTCTTTTCGAAAATGCATGGGGTTCCCTGTTTTCCTCGGTGGCTTGGACACCCGAGGCCCATATCTGTAAGTTGCGCCGGTCGGCAGAATGGACAACAGACTTGGGGTTACTTGTGTTTTAGGCTTTCCCCTTGGCGGCTAGGTAGGTGCACCCACACATGTGAGGTACCGTTTTCATCAGGACACCTGTGGGAACGCGGGACGGTAGGCCATGTGTTGTGGGGGGCGCGTTTCGATGGGTGCCGCGAGCGAAATGTGCGGAAAAAGCGTTTTTTTCCCCACATTTCCGACTTTGCAGGGCTGTCTGGGTAAAAAAATCAGGGGCGATGGGCGCAAATCACACCTCTACGGATTCCCACGGGTGTCCTCTTTTCGAAAATGCATGGGGTTCCCTGTTTTCCTCGGTGGCTTGGACACCCGAGGCCCATATCTGTAAGTTGCGCCGGTCGGCAGAATGGACAACAGACTTGGGGTTACTTGTGTTTTATGCTTTCCCCTTGGCGGCCAGGTAGGTGCACCCACACATGTGAGGTACCGTTTTCATCGGGACACCTGTGGGAACGCGGGACGGTAGGCCATGTGTTGTGGGGGGCGTGTTTCGATGGGTGCGGCGAGCGAAATGTGCGGAAAAAGCGTTTTTTTCCCCACATTTCCGACTTTGCAGGGCTGTCTGGGTAAAAAAATCTGGGGCGATGGGCGCAAATCACACCTCTGCGGATTCCCACGGGGGTCCTCTTTTCGAAAATGCATGGGGTTCCCTGTTTTCCTCGGTGGCTTGGACACCCGAGGCCCATATCTGTAAGTTGCGCCGGTCGGCAGAATGTCGGAGATTTCCATCTGACAACAGACTTGGGGTTACTTGTGTTTTAGGCTTTCCCCTTGGCGGCCAGGTAGGTGCACCCACACATGTGAGGTACCGTTTTCATCGGGACACCTGTGGGAACGCGGGACGGTAGGCCATGTGTTGTGGGGGGCGTGTTTCGATGGGTGCGGCGAGCGAAATGTGCGGAAAAAGCGGTTTTTTCCCCACATTTCCGACTTTGCAGGGCTGTCTGGGTAAAAAAATCTGGGGCGATGGGCGCAAATCACACCTCTGCGGATTCCCACGGGTGTCCTCTTTTCGAAAATGCATGGGGTTCCCTGTTTTCCTGGGTGGCTTGGACACCCGAGGCCCATATCTGTAAGTTGCGCCGGTCGGCAGAATGTCGGAGATTTCCCTCTGACAACAGACTTGGGGTTACTTGTGTTTTAGGCTTTCCCCTTGGCGGCCAGGTAGGTGCACCCACACATGTGAGGTACCGTTTTCATCGGGACACCTGTGGGAACGCGGGACGGTAGGCCATGTGTTGTGGGGGGCGCGTTTCGATGGGTGCGGCGAGCGAAATGTGCGGAAAAAGCGTTTTTTTCCCCACATTTCCGACTTTGCAGGGCTGTCTGGGTAAAAAAATCTGGGGCGATGGGCGCAAATCACACCTCTGCGGATTCCCACGGGTGTCCTCTTTTCGAAAATGCATGGGGTTCCCTGTTTTCCTCGGTGGCTTGGACACCCGAGGCCCATATCTGTAAGTTGCGCCGGTCGGCAGAATGGACAACAGACTTGGGGTTACTTGTGTTTTAGGCTTTCCCCTTGGCGGCCAGGTAGGTGCACCCACACATGTGAGGTACCGTTTTCATCGCGACACCTGTGGGAACGCGGGACGGTAGGCCATGTGTTGTGGGGGGCGTGTTTCGATGGGTGCGGCGAGCGAAATGTGCGGAAAAAGCGTTTTTTTCCCCACATTTCCGACTTTGCAGGGCTGTCTGGGTAAAAAAATCTGGGGCGATGGGCGCAAATCACACCTCTGCGGATTCCCACGGGTGTCCTCTTTTCGAAAATGCATGGGGTTCCCTGTTTTCCTCGGTGGCTTGGACACCCGAGGCCCATATCTGTAAGTTGCGCCGGTCGGCAGAATATCGGAGATTTCCCTCTGACAACAGACTTGGGGTTACTTGTGTTTTAGGCTTTCCCCTTGGCGGCCAGGTAGGTGCACCCACACATGTGAGGTACCGTTTTCATCGGGACACCTGTGGGAACGCGGGACAGTAGGCCATGTGTTGTGGGGGGCGTGTTTCGATGGGTGCGGCGAGCGAAATGTGCGGAAAAAGTGTTTTTTTCCCCACATTTCCGACTTTGCAGGGCTGTCTGGGTAAAAAAATTTGGGGCGATGGGCGCAAATCACACCTCTGCGGATTCCCACGGGTGTCCTCTTTTCGAAAATGCATGGGGTTCCCCGTTTTCCTCGGTGGCTTGGACACCCGAGGCCCATATCTGTATGATGTGAGAGTGTGACATTTCCGGTGTGAAAACAGACTTGGGGTTACTTGTGTTTTAGGCTTCCCCCTTGGCGGCCAGGTAGGTGCACCCACACATGTGAGGTACCGTTTTCATTGGGACACCTGTGGGAACGCGGGACGGTAGGCCATGTGTTGTGGGGGGCGTGTTTCGATGGGTGCGGCGAGCAAAATGTGCGGAAAAAGCATTTTTTTCCCCACATTTCCGACTTTGCAGGGCTGTCTGGGTAAAAAAATCTGGGGCGATGGGCGCAAATCACACCTCTGCGGATTCCCACGGGTGTCCTCTTTTCGAAAATGCATGGGGTTCCCTGTTTTCCTCGGTGGCTTGGACACCCGAGGCCCATATCTGTAAGTTGCGCCGGTCGGCAGAATGGACAACAGACTTGGGGTTACTTGTGTTTTAGGCTTTCCCCTTGGCGGCCAGGTAGGTGCACCCACACATGTGAGGTACCGTTTTCATCGGGACACCTGTGGGAACGCGGGACGGTAGGCCATGTGTTGTGGGGGGCGCGTTTCGATGGGTGCGGCGAGCGAAATGTGCGGAAAAAGCGTTTTTTTCCCCACATTTCCGACTTTGCAGGGCTGTCTGGGTAAAAAAATCTGGGGTGATGGGCGCAAATCACACCTCTGCGGATTCCCACAGGTGTCCTCTTTTCGAAAATGCATGGGGTTCCCTGTTTTCCTCGGTGGCTTGGACACCCGAGGCCCATATCTGTAAGTTGCGCCGGTCGGCAGAATGTCGGAGATTTCCCTCTGACAACAGACTTGGGGTTACTTGTGTTTTAGGCTTTCCCCTTGGCGGCCAGGTAGGTGCACCCACACATGTGAGGTACCGTTTTCATCGGGACACCTGTGGGAACGCGGGACGGTAGGCCATGTGTTGTGGGGGGCGCGTTTCGATTGGTGCGGCGAGCGAAATGTGCGGAAAAAGCGTTTTTTTCCCCACATTTCCGACTTTGCAGGGCTGTCTGGGTAAATAATCTGGGGCGATGGGCGCAAATCACACCTCTGCGGATTCCCACGGGTGTCCTCTTTTCGAAAATGCATGGGGTTCCCTGTTTTCCTCGGTGGCTTGGACACCCGAGGCCCATATCTGTAAGTTGCGCCGGTCGGCAGAATGGACAACAGACTTGGGGTTACTTGTGTTTTAGGCTTTCCCCTTGGCGGCCAGGTAGGTGCACCCACACATGTGAGGTACCGTTTTCATCGGGACACCTGTAGGAACGCGGGACGGTAGGCCATGTGTTGTGGGGGGCGTGTTTCGATGGGTGCGGCGAGCGAAATGTGCGGAAAAAGCGTTTTTTTCCCCACATTTCCGACTTTGCAGGGCTGTCTGGGTAAAAAAATCTGGGGCGATGGGCGCAAATCACACCTCTGCGGATTCCCACGGGTGTCCTCTTTTCGAAAATGCATGGGGTTCCCTGTTTTCCTCGGTGGCTTGGACACCCGAGGCCCATATCTGTAAGTTGCGCCGGTCGGCAGAATGTCGGATATTTCCCTCTGACAACAGACTTGGGGTTACTTGTGTTTTAGGCTTTCCCCTTGGCGGCCAGGTAGGTGCACCCACACATATGAGGTACCGTTTTCATCGGGACACCTGTGGGAACGCGGGACGGTAGGCCATGTGTTGTGGGGGGCGTGTTTCGATGGGTGCGGCGAGCGAAATGTGCGGAAAAAGCGTTTTTTTCCCCACATTTCCGACTTTGCAGGGCTGTCTGGGTAAAAAAATCTGGGGCGATGGGCGCAAATCACACCTCTGCGGATTCCCACGGGTGTCCTCTTTTCGAAAATGCATGGGGTTCCCTGTTTTCCTCGGTGGCTTGGACACCCGAGGCCCATATCTGTAAGTTGCGCCGGTCGGCAGAATGTCGGAGATTTCCCTCTGACAACAGACTTGGGGTTACTTGTGTTTTAGGCTTTCCCCTTGGCGGCCAGGTAGGTGCACCCACACATGTGAGGTACCGTTTTCATCGGGACACCTGTGGGAACGTGGGACGGTAGGCCATGTGTTGTGGGGGGCGCGTTTCGATGGGTGCGGCGAGCGAAATGTGCGGAAAAAGCGTTTTTTTCCCCACATTTCCGACTTTGCAGGGCTGTCTGGGTAAAAAAATCTGGGGCGATGGGCGCAAATCACACCTCTGCGGATTCCCACGGGTGTCCTCTTTTCGAAAATGCATGGGGTTCCCTGTTTTCCTCGGTGGCTTGGATACCCGAGGCCCATATCTGTAAGTTGCGCCGGTCGGCAGAATGGACAACAGACTTGGGGTTACTTGTGTTTTAGGCTTTCCCCTTGGCGGCCAGGTAGGTGCACCCACACATGTGAGGTACCGTTTTCATCGGGACACCTGTGGGAACGCGGGACGGTAGGCCATGTGTTGTGGGGGGCGTGTTTCGATGGGTGTGGCGAGCGAAATGTGCGGAAAAAGCGTTTTTTTCCCCACATTTCCGACTTTGCAGGGCTGTCTGGGTAAAAAAATCTGGGGCGATGGGCGCAAATCACACCTCTGCGGATTCCCACGGGTGTCCTCTTTTCGAAAATGCATGGGGTTCCCTGTTTTCCTCGGTGGCTTGGACACCCGAGGCCAATATCTGTAAGTTGCGCCGGTCGGCAGAATGTCGGAGATTTCCCTCTGACAACAGACTTGGGGTTACTTGTGTTTTAGGCTTTCCCCTTGGCGGCCAGGTAGGTGCACCCACAAATGTGAGGTACCGTTTTCATCGGGACACCTGTGGGAACGCGGGACGGTAGGCCATGTGTTGTGGGGGGCGCGTTTCGATGGGTGCGGCGAGCGAAATGTGCGGAAAAAGCGTTTTTTTCCCCACATTTCCGACTTTGCAGGGCTGTCTGGGTAAAAAAATCTGGGGCGATGGGCGCAAATCACACCTCTGCGGATTCCCACGGGTGTCCTCTTTTTGAAAATGCATGGGGTTCCCTGTTTTCCTCGGTGGCTTGGATACCCGAGGCCCATATCTGTAAGTTGCGCCGGTCGGCAGAATGGACAACAGACTTGGGGTTACTTGTGTTTTAGGCTTTCCCCTTGGCGGCCAGGTAGGTGCACCCACACATGTGAGGTACCGTTTTCATCGGGACACCTGTGGGAACGCGGGACGGTAGGCCATGTGTTGTGGGGGGCGTGTTTCGATGGGTGCGGCGAGCGAAATGTGCGGAAAAAGCGTTTTTTTCCCCACATTTCCGACTTTGCAGGGCTGTCTGGGTAAAAAAATCTGGGGCGATGGGCGCAAATCACACCTCTGCGGATTCCCACGGGTGTCCTCTTTTCGGAAATGCATGGGGTTCCCTGTTTTCCTCGGTGGCTTGGACACCCGAGGCCCATATCTGTAAGTTGGCCGGTCGGCAGAATGTCGGAGATTTCCCTCTGACAACAGACTTGGGGTTACTTGTGTTTTAGGCTTTCCCCTTGGCGGCCAGGTAGGTGCACCCACACATGTGAGGTACCGTTTTCATCGGGACACCTGTGGGAACGCGGGACGGTAGGCCATGTGTTGTGGGGGGCGTGTTTCGATGGGTGCGGCGAGTGAAATGTGCGGAAAAAGCGTTTTTTTCCCCACATTTCCGACTTTGCAGGGCTCTCTGGGTAAAAAAATCTGGGGCGATGGGCGCAAATCACACCTCTGCGGATTCCCACGGGTGTCCTCTTTTCGAAAATGCATGGGGTTCCCTGTTTTCCTCGGTGGCTTGGACACCCGAGGCCCATATCTGTAAGTTGCGCCGGTCGGCAGAATGGACAACAGACTTGGGGTTACTTGTGTTTTAGGCTTTCCCCTTGGCGGCCAGGTAGGTGCACCCACACATGTGAGGTACCGTTTTCATCGGGACACCTGTGGGAACGCGGGACGGTAGGCCATGTGTTGTGGGGGGCGCGTTTCGATGGGTGCGGCGAGCAAAATGTGCGGAAAAAGCGTTTTTTTCCCCACATTTCCGACTTTGCAGGGCTGTCTGGGTAAAAAAATCTGGGGTGATGGGCGCAAATCACACCTCTGCGGATTCCCACGGGTGTCCTCTTTTCGAAAATGCATGGGGTTCCCTGTTTTCCTCGGTGGCTTGGACACCCGAGGCCCATATCTGTAAGTTGCGCCGGTCGGCAGAATGTCTGAGATTTCCCTCTGACAATAGACTTGGGGTTACTTGTGTTTTAGGCTTTCCCCTTGGCGGCCAGGTAGGTGCACCCACACATGTGAGGTACCGTTTTCATCGGGACACCTGTGGGAACGCGGGACGGTAGGCCATGTGTTGTGGGGGGCGTGTTTCGATGGGTGCGGCGAGCGAAATGTGCGGAAAAAGCGTTTTTTTCCCCACATTTCCGACTTTGCAGGGCTGTCTGGGTAAAAAAATCTGGGGCGATGGGCGCAAATCACACCTCTGTGGATTCCCACGGGTGTCCTCTTTTCGAAAATGCATGGGGTTCCCTGTTTTCCTCGGTGGCTTGGACACCCGAGGCCCATATCTGTAAGTTGCGCCGGTCGGCAGAATGTCGGAGATTTCCCTCGGACAACAGACTTGGGGTTACTTGTGTTTTAGGCTTTCCCCTTGGCGGCCAGGTAGGTGCACCCACACATGTGAGGTACCGTTTTCATCGGGACACCTGTGGGAACGCGGGACGGTAGGCCATGTGTTGTGGGGGGCGCGTTTCGATGGTTGCGGCGAGCGAAATGTGCGGAAAAAGCGTTTTTTTCCCCACATTTCCGACTTTGCAGGGCTGTCTGGGTAAAAAAATCTGGGGCGATGGGCGCAAATCACACCTCTGCGGATTCCCACGGGTGTCCTCTTTTCGAAAATGCATGGGGTTCCCTGTTTTCCTCGGTGGCTTGGACACCCGAGGCCCATATCTGTAAGTTGCGCCGGTCGGCAGAATGGACAACAGACTTGGGGTTACTTGTGTTTTAGGCTTTCCCCTTGGCGGCCAGGTAGGTGCACCCACACATGTGAGGTACCGTTTTCATCGGGACACCTGTGGGAACGCGGGACGGTAGGCCATGTGTTGTGGGGGGCGTGTTTCGATGGGTGCGGCGAGCGAAATGTGCGGAAAAAGCATTTTTTTCCCCACATTTCCGACTTTGCAGGGCTGTCTGGGTAAAAAAATCTGGGGCGATGGGCGCAAATCACACCTCTGCGGATTCCCACGGGGGTCCTCTTTTCGAAAATGCATGGGGTTCCCTGTTTTCCTCGGTGGCTTGGACACCCAAGGCCCATATCTGTAAGTTGCGCCGGTCGGCAGAATGTCGGAGATTTCCCTCTGACAACAGACTTGGGGTTACTTGTGTTTTAGGCTTTCCCCTTGGCGGCCAGGTAGGTGCACCCACACATATGAGGTACCGTTTTCATCGGGACACCTGTGGGAACGCGGGACGGTAGGCCATGTGTTGTGGGGGGCGTGTTTCGATGGGTGCGGCGAGCGAAATGTGCGGAAAAAGCGTTTTTTTTCCCACATTTCTGACTTTGCAGGGCTGTCTGGGTAAAAAAATCTGGGGCGATGGGCGCAAATCACACCTCTGCGGATTCCCACGGGTGTCCTCTTTTCGAAAATGCATGGGGTTCCCTGTTTTCCTCGGTGGCTTGGACACCCGAGGCCCATATCTGTAAGTTGCGCCGGTCGGCAGAATGTCGGAGATTTCCCTCTGACAACAGACTTGGGGTTACTTGTGTTTTAGGCTTTCCCCTTGGCGGCCAGGTAGGTGCACCCACACATGTGAGGTACCGTTTTCATCGGGACACCTGTGGGAACGTGGGACGGTAGGCCATGTGTTGTGGGGGGCGCGTTTCGATGGGTGCGGCGAGCGAAATGTGCGGAAAAAGCGTTTTTTTCCCCACATTTCCGACTTTGCAGGGCTGTCTGGGTAAAAAAATCTGGGGCGATGGGCGCAAATCACACCTCTGTGGATTCCCACGGGTGTCCTCTTTTCGAAAATGCATGGGGTTCCCTGTTTTCCTCGGTGGCTTGGACACCCGAGGCCCATATCTGTAAGTTGCGCCGGTCGGCAGAATGTCGGAGATTTCCCTCGGACAACAGACTTGGGGTTACTTGTGTTTTAGGCTTTCCCCTTGGCGGCCAGGTAGGTGCACCCACACATGTGAGGTACCGTTTTCATCGGGACACCTGTGGGAACGCGGGACGGTAGGCCATGTGTTGTGGGGGGCGCGTTTCGATGGTTGCGGCGAGCGAAATGTGCGGAAAAAGCGTTTTTTTCCCCACATTTCCGACTTTGCAGGGCTGTCTGGGTAAAAAAATCTGGGGCGATGGGCGCAAATCACACCTCTGCGGATTCCCACGGGTGTCCTCTTTTCGAAAATGCATGGGGTTCCCTGTTTTCCTCGGTGGCTTGGACACCCGAGGCCCATATCTGTAAGTTGCGCCGGTCGGCAGAATGGACAACAGACTTGGGGTTACTTGTGTTTTAGGCTTTCCCCTTGGCGGCCAGGTAGGTGCACCCACACATGTGAGGTACCGTTTTCATCGGGACACCTGTGGGAACGCGGGACGGTAGGCCATGTGTTGTGGGGGGCGTGTTTCGATGGGTGCGGCGAGCGAAATGTGCGGAAAAAGCGTTTTTTTCCCCACATTTCCGACTTTGCAGGGCTGTCTGGGTAAAAAAATCTGGGGCGATGGGCGCAAATCACACCTCTGCGGATTCCCACGGGGGTCCTCTTTTCGAAAATGCATGGGGTTCCCTGTTTTCCTCGGTGGCTTGGACACCCAAGGCCCATATCTGTAAGTTGCGCCGGTCGGCAGAATGTCGGAGATTTCCCTCTGACAACAGACTTGGGGTTACTTGTGTTTTAGGCTTTCCCCTTGGCGGCCAGGTAGGTGCACCCACACATATGAGGTACCGTTTTCATCGGGACACCTGTGGGAACGCGGGACGGTAGGCCATGTGTTGTGGGGGGCGTGTTTCGATGGGTGCGGCGAGCGAAATGTGCGGAAAAAGCGTTTTTTTTCCCACATTTCCGACTTTGCAGGGCTGTCTGGGTAAAAAAATCTGGGGCGATGGGCGCAAATCACACCTCTGCGGATTCCCACGGGTGTCCTCTTTTCGAAAATGCATGGGGTTCCCTGTTTTCCTCGGTGGCTTGGACACCCGAGGCCCATATCTGTAAGTTGCGCCGGTCGGCAGAATGTCGGAGATTTCCCTCTGACAACAGACTTGGGGTTACTTGTGTTTTAGGCTTTCCCCTTGGCGGCCAGGTAGGTGCACCCACACATGTGAGGTACCGTTTTCATCGGGACACCTGTGGGAACGCGGGACGGTAGGCCATGTGTTGTGGGGGGCGTGTTTCGATGGGTGCGGCGAGCGAAATGTGCGGAAAAAGCGTTTTTTCCCCACATTTCCGACTTTGCAGGGCTGTCTGGGTAAAAAAATCTGGGGCGATGGGCGCAAATCACACCTCTGCGGATTCCCACGGGGGTCCTCTTTTCGAAAATGCATGGGGTTCCCTGTTTTCCTCGGTGGCTTGGACACCCGAGGCCCATATCTGCAAGTTGCGCCGGTCGGCAGAATGTCGGAGATTTCCCTCTGACAACAGACTTGGGGTTACTTGTGTTTTAGGCTTTCCCCTTGGCGGCCAGGTAGGTGCACCCACACATGTGAGGTACCGTTTTCATCGGGACACCTGTGGGAACGCGGGACGGTAGGCCATGTGTTGTGGGGGGCGCGTTTCGATGGGTGCGGCGAGCGAAATGTGCGGAAAAAGCGTTTTTTTCCCCACATTTCCGACTTTGCAGGGCTGTCTGGGTAAAAAAATCTGGGGCGATGGGCGCAAATCACACCTCTGCGGATTCCCACGGGTGTCCTCTTTTCGAAAATGCATGGGGTTCCCTGTTTTCCTCGGTGGCTTGGACACCCGAGGCCCATATCTGTAAGTTGCGCCGGTCGGCAGAATGGACAACAGACTTGGGGTTACTTGTGTTTTAGGCTTTCCCCTTGGCGGCCAGGTAGGTGCACCCACACATGTGAGGTACCGTTTTCATCGGGACACCTGTGGGAACGTGGGACGGTAGGCCATGTGTTGTGGGGGGCGTGTTTCGATGGGTGCGGCGAGCGAAATGTGCGGAAAAAGCGTTTTTTTCCCCACATTTCCGACTTTGCAGGGCTGTCTGGGTAAAAAAATCTGGGGCGATGGGCGCAAATCACACCTCTGCGGATTCCCACGGGTGTCCTCTTTTCGAAAATGCATGGGGTTCCCTGTTTTCCTCGGTGGCTTGGACACCCGAGGCCCATATCTGTAAGTTGCGCCGGTCGGCAGAATGTCGGAGATTTCCCTCTGACAACAGACTTGGGGTTACTTGTGTTTTAGGCTTTCCCCTTGGCGGCCAGGTAGGTGCACCCACACATGTGAGGTACCGTTTTCATCGGGACACCTGTGGGAACGCGGGACAGTAGGCCATGTGTTGTGGGGGGCGCGTTTCGATGGGTGCGGCGAGCGAAATGTGCGGAAAAAGCGTTTTTTCCCCCACATTTCCGACTTTGCAGGGCTGTCTGGGTAAAAAAATCTGGGGCGATGGGCGCAAATCACACCTCTGCGGATTCCCACGGGTGTCCTCTTTTCGAAAATGCATGGGGTTCCCTGTTTTCCTCGGTGGCTTGGACACCCGAGGCCCATATCTGTAAGTTGCGCCGGTCGGCAGAATGGACAACAGACTTGGGGTTACTTGTGTTTTAGGCTTTCCCCTTGGCGGCCAGGTAGGTGCACCCACACATGTGAGGTACCGTTTTCATCGGGACACCTGTGGGAACGCGGGACGGTAGGCCATGTGTTGTGGGGGGCGCGTTTCGATGGGTGCGGCGAGCAAAATGTGCGGAAAAAGCGTTTTTCCCCACATTTCCGACTTTGCAGGGCTGTCTGGGTAAAAAAATCTGGGGCGATGGGCGCAAATCACACCTCTGCGGATTCCCACGGGTGTCCTCTTTTCGAAAATGCATGGGGTTCCCTGTTTTCCTCGGTGGCTTGGACACTCGAGGCCCATATCTGTAAGTTGCGCCGGTCGGCAGAATGTCGGAGATTTCCCTCTGACAACAGACTTGGGGTTACTTGTGTTTTAGGCTTTCCCCTTGGCGGCCAGGTAGGTGCACCCACACATGTGAGGTACCGTTTTCATCGGGACACCTGTGGGAACGCGGGACGGTAGGCCATGTGTTGTGGGGGGCGTGTTTCGATGGGTGCGGCGAGCGAAATGTGCGGAAAAAGCGTTTTTTTCCCCACATTTCCGACTTTGCAGGGCTGTCTGGGTAAAAAAATCTGGGGCGATGGGCGCAAATCACACCTCTGCGGATTCCCACGGGGGTCCTCTTTTCGAAAATGCATGGGGTTCCCCGTTTTCCTCGGTGGCTTGGACACCCGAGGCCCATATCTGCATGATGTGAGAGTGTGACATTTCCGGTGTGAAAACAGACTTGGGGTTACTTGTGTTTTAGGCTTTCCCCTTGGCGGCCAGGTAGGTGCACCCACACATGTGAGGTACCGTTTTCATTGGGACACCTGTGGGAACGCGGGACGGTAGGCCATGTGTTGTGGGGGGCGTGTTTCGATGGGTGCGGCGAGCGAAATGTGCGGAAAAAGCGGTTTTTCCCCCACATTTCCGACTTTGCAGGGCTGTCTGGGTAAAAAAATCTGGGGCGATGGGCGCAAATCACACCTCTGCGGATTCCCACGGGTGTCCTCTTTTCGAAAATGCATGGGGTTCCCTGTTTTCCTCGGTGGCTTGGACACCCGAGGCCCATATCTGTAAGTTGCGCCGGTCGGCAGAATGGACAACAGACTTGGGGTTACTTGTGTTTTAGGCTTTCCCCTTGGCGGCCAGGTAGGTGCACCCACACATGTGAGGTACCGTTTTCATTGGGACACCTGTGGGAACGCGGGACGGTAGGCCATGTGTTGTGGGGGGCGTGTTTCGATGGGTGCGGCGAGCGAAATGTGCGGAAAAAGCGGTTTTTTCCCCACATTTCCGACTTTGCAGGGCTGTCTGGGTAAAAAAATCTGGGGCGATGGGCGCAAATCACACCTCTGCGGATTCCCACGGGTGTCCTCTTTTCGAAAATGCATGGGGTTCCCTGTTTTCCTCGGTGGCTTGGACACCCGAGGCCCATATCTGTAAGTTGCGCCGGTCGGCAGAATGGACAACAGACTTGGGGTTACTTGTGTTTTAGGCTTTCCCCTTGGCGGCCAGGTAGGTGCACCCACACATGTGAGGTACCGTTTTCATCGGGACACCTGTGGGAACGCGGGACGGTAGGCCATGTGTTGTGGGGGGCGCGTTTCGATGGGTGCGGCGAGCGAAATGTGCGGAAAAAGCGTTTTTTTCCCCACATTTCCGACTTTGCAGGGCCGTCTGGGTAAAAAAATCTGGGGCGATGGGCGCAAATCACACCTCTGCGGATTCCCACGGGTGTCCTCTTTTCGAAAATGCATGGGGTTCCCTGTTTTCCTCGGTGGCTTGGACACCCGAGGCCCATATCTGTAAGTTGCGCCGGTCGGCAGAATGTCGGAGATTTCCCTCTGACAACAGACTTGGGGTTACTTGTGTTTTAGGCTTTCCCCTTGGCGGCCAGGTAGGTGCACCCACACATGTGAGGTACCGTTTTCATCGGGACACCTGTGGGAACGCGGGACGGTAGGCCATGTGTTGTGGGGGGCGTGTTTCGATGGGTGCGGCGAGCGAAATGTGCGGAAAAAGCGTTTTTTTCCCCACATTTCCGACTTTGCAGGGCTGTCTGGGTAAAAAAATCTGGGGCGATGGGCGCAAATCACACCTCTGCGGATTCCCACGGGGGTCCTCTTTTCGAAAATGCATGGGGTTCCCCGTTTTCCTCGGTGGCTTGGACACCCGAGGCCCATATCTGCATGATGTGAGAGTGTGACATTTCCGGTGTGAAAACAGACTTGGGGTTACTTGTGTTTTAGGCTTTCCCCTTGGCGGCCAGGTAGGTGCACCCACACATGTGAGGTACCGTTTTCATTGGGACACCTGTGGGAACGCGGGACGGTAGGCCATGTGTTGTGGGGGGCGTGTTTCGATGGGTGCGGCGAGCGAAATGTGCGGAAAAAGCGGTTTTTCCCCCACATTTCCGACTTTGCAGGGCTGTCTGGGTAAAAAAATCTGGGGCGATGGGCGCAAATCACACCTCTGCGGATTCCCACGGGTGTCCTCTTTTCGAAAATGCATGGGGTTCCCTGTTTTCCTCGGTGGCTTGGACACCCGAGGCCCATATCTGTAAGTTGCGCCGGTCGGCAGAATGGACAACAGACTTGGGGTTACTTGTGTTTTAGGCTTTCCCCTTGGCGGCCAGGTAGGTGCACCCACACATGTGAGGTACCGTTTTCATCGCGACACCTGTGGGAACGCGGGACGGTAGGCCATGTGTTGTGGGGGGCGTGTTTCGATGGGTGCGGCGAGCGAAATGTGCGGAAAAAGCGGTTTTTTCCCCACATTTCCGACTTTGCAGGGCTGTCTGGGTAAAAAAATCTGGGGCGATGGGCGCAAATCACACCTCTGCGGATTCCCACGGGTGTCCTCTTTTCGAAAATGCATGGGGTTCCCTGTTTTCCTCGGTGGCTTGGACACCCGAGGCCCATATCTGTAAGTTGCGCCGGTCGGCAGAATGTCGGAGATTTCCCTCTGACAACAGACTTGGGGTTACTTGTGTTTTAGGCTTTCCCCTTGGCGGCCAGGTAGGTGCACCCACACATGTGAGGTACCGTTTTCATCGGGACACCTGTGGGAACGCGGGACGGTAGGCCATGTGTTGTGGGGGGCGTGTTTCGATGGGTGCGGCGAGCGAAATGTGCGGAAAAAGCGTTTTTTTCCCCACATTTCCGACTTTGCAGGGCTGTCTGGGTAAAAAAATCTGGGGCGATGGGCGCAAATCACACCTCTGCGGATTCCCACGGGGGTCCTCTTTTCGAAAATGCATGGGGTTCCCCGTTTTCCTCGGTGGCTTGGACACCCGAGGCCCATATCTGCATGATGTGAGAGTGTGACATTTCCGGTGTGAAAACAGACTTGGGGTTACTTGTGTTTTAGGCTTTCCCCTTGGCGGCCAGGTAGGTGCACCCACACATGTGAGGTACCGTTTTCATTGGGACACCTGTGGGAACGCGGGACGGTAGGCCATGTGTTGTGGGGGGCGTGTTTCGATGGGTGCGGCGAGCGAAATGTGCGGAAAAAGCGGTTTTTCCCCCACATTTCCGACTTTGCAGGGCTGTCTGGGTAAAAAAATCTGGGGCGATGGGCGCAAATCACACCTCTGCGGATTCCCACGGGTGTCCTCTTTTCGAAAATGCATGGGGTTCCCTGTTTTCCTCGGTGGCTTGGACACCCGAGGCCCATATCTGTAAGTTGCGCCGGTCGGCAGAATGGACAACAGACTTGGGGTTACTTGTGTTTTAGGCTTTCCCCTTGGCGGCCAGGTAGGTGCACCCACACATGTGAGGTACCGTTTTCATCGGGACACCTGTGGGAACGCGGGACGGTAGGCCATGTGTTGTGGGGGGCGCGTTTCGATGGGTGCGGCGAGCGAAATGTGCGGAAAAAGCGTTTTTTTCCCCACATTTCCGACTTTGCAGGGCTGTCTGGGTAAAAAAATCTGGGGTGATGGGCGCAAATCACACCTCTGCGGATTCCCACGGGTGTCCTCTTTTCGAAAATGCATGGGGTTCCCTGTTTTCCTCGGTGGCTTGGACACCCGAGGCCCATATCTGTAAGTTGCGCCGGTCGGCAGAATGTCGGAGATTTCCCTCTGACAACAGACTTGGGGTTACTTGTGTTTTAGGCTTTCCCCTTGGCGGCCAGGTAGGTGCACCCACACATGTGAGGTACCGTTTTCATCGGGACACCTGTGGGAACGCGGGACGGTAGGCCATGTGTTGTGGGGGGCGCGTTTCGATGGGTGCGGCGAGCGAAATGTGCGGAAAAAGCGTTTTTTTCCCCACATTTCCGACTTTGCAGGGCTGTCTGGGTAAAAAAATCTGGGGCGATGGGCGCAAATCACACCTCTGCGGATTCCCACGGGTGTCCTCTTTTCGAAAATGCATGGGGTTCCCTGTTTTCCTCGGTGGCTTGGACACCCGAGGCCCATATCTGTAAGTTGCGCCGGTCGGCAGAATGGACAACAGACTTGGGGTTACTTGTGTTTTAGGCTTTCCCCTTGGCGGCCAGGTAGGTGCACCCACACATGTGAGGTACCGTTTTCATCGCGACACCTGTGGGAACGCGGGACGGTAGGCCATGTGTTGTGGGGGGCGTGTTTCGATGGGTGCGGCGAGCGAAATGTGCGGAAAAAGCGTTTTTTTCCCCACATTTCCGACTTTGCAGGGCTGTCTGGGTAAAAAAATCTGGGGCGATGGGCGGAAATCACACCTCTGCGGATTCCCACGGGTGTCCTCTTTTCGAAAATGCATGGGGTTCCCTGTTTTCCTCGGTGGCTTAGACACCCGAGGCCCATATCTGTAAGTTGCGCCGGTCGGCAGAATGTCGGAGATTTCCCTCTGACAACAGACTTGGGGTTACTTGTGTTTTAGGCTTTCCCCTTGGCGGCCAGGTAGGTGCACCCACACATGTGAGGTACCGTTTTCATCGGGACACCTGTGGGAACGCGGGACGGTAGGCCATGTGTTGTGGGGGGCGTGTTTCGATGGGTGCGGCGAGCGAAATGTGCGGAAAAAGCGTTTTTTTCCCCACATTTACGACTTTGCAGGGCTGTCTGGGTAAAAAAATCTGGGGCGATGGGCGCAAATCACACCTCTGCGGATTCCCACGGGTGTCCTCTTTTCGAAAATGCATGGGGTTCCCTGTTTTCCTCGGTGGCTTGGACACCCGAGGCCCATATCTGTAAGTTGCGCCGGTCGGCAGAATGGACAACAGACTTGGGGTTACTTGTGTTTTAGGCTTTCCCCTTGGCGGCCAGGTAGGTGCACCCACACATGTGAGGTACCGTTTTCATCGCGACACCTGTGGGAACGCGGGACGGTAGGCCATGTGTTGTGGGGGGCGTGTTTCGATGGGTGCGGCAAGCGAAATGTGCGGAAAAAGCGGTTTTTTCCCCACATTTCCGACTTTGCAGGGCTGTCTGGGTAAAAAAATCTGGGGCGATGGGCGCAAATCACACCTCTGCGGATTCCCACGGGTGTCCTCTTTTCGAAAATGCATGGGGTTCCCTGTTTTCCTCGGTGGCTTGGACACCCGAGGCCCATATCTGTAAGTTGCGCCGGTCGGCAGAATGTCGGAGATTTCCCTCTGACAACAGACTTGGGGTTACTTGTGTTTTAGGCTTTCCCCTTGGCGGCCAGGTAGGTGCACCCACACATGTGAGGTACCGTTTTCATCGGGACACCTGTGGGAACGCGGGACGGTAGGCCATGTGTTGTGGGGGGCGTGTTTCGATGGGTGCGGCGAGCGAAATGTGCGGAAAAAGCGGTTTTTTCCCCACATTTCCGACTTTGCAGGGCTGTCTGGGTAAAAAAATCTGGGGCGATGTGCGCAAATCACACCTCTGCGGATTCCCACGGGTGTCCTCTTTTCGAAAATGCATGGGGTTCCCCGTTTTCCTTGGTGGCTTGGACACCCGAGGCCCATATCTGCATGATGTGAGAGTGTGACATTTCCGGTGTGAAAACAGACTTGGGTTTACTTGTGTTTTAGGCTTTCCCCTTGGCGGCCAGGTAGGTGCACCCACACATGTGAGGTACCGTTTTCATTGGGACACCTGTGGGAACGCGGGACGGTAGGCCATGTGTTGTGGGGGGCGTGTTTCGATGGGTGCGGCGAGCGAAATGTGCGGAAAAAGCGGTTTTTTCCCCACATTTCCGACTTTGCAGGGCTGTCTGGGTAAAAAAATCTGGGGCGATGGGCGCAAATCACACCTCTGCGGATTCCCACGGGTGTCCTCTTTTCGAAAATGCATGGGGTTCCCTGTTTTCCTCGGTGGCTTGGACACCCGAGGCCCATATCTGTAAGTTGCGCCGGTCGGCAGAATGGACAACAGACTTGGGGTTACTTGTGTTTTAGGCTTTCTCCTTGGCGGCCAGGTAGGTGCACCCACACATGTTAGGTAGCGTTTTCATCGGGACACCTGTGGGAACGCGGGACGGTAGGCCATGTGTTGTGGGGGGCGCGTTTCGATGGGTGCGGCGAGTGAAATGTGCGGAAAAAGCGTTTTTTTCCCCACATTTCCGACTTTGCAGGGCTGTCTGGGTAAAAAAATCTGGGGTGATGGGCGCAAATCACACCTCTGCGGATTCCCACGGGTGTCCTCTTTTCGAAAATGCATGGGGTTCCCTGTTTTCCTCGGTGGCTTGGACACCCGAGGCCCATATCTGTAAGTTGCGCCGGTCGGCAGAATGTCAGAGATTTCCCTCTGACAACAGACTTGGGGTTACTTGTGTTTTAGGCTTTCCCCTTGGCGGCCAGGTAGGTGCACCCACACATGTGAGGTACCGTTTTCATCGGGACACCTGTGGGAACGCGGGACGGTAGGCCATGTGTTGTGGGGGGCGCGTTTCGATGAGTGCAGCGAGCGAAATGTGCGGAAAAAGCGTTTTTTTCCCCACATTTCCGACTTTGCAGGGCTGTCTGGGTAAAAAAATCTGGGGCGATGGGCGCAAATCACACCTCTGCGGATTCCCACGGGTGTCCTCTTTTCGAAAATGCATGGGGTTCCCTGTTTTCCTCGGTGGCTTGGACACCCGAGGCCCATATCTGTAAGTTGCGCCGGTCGGCAGAATGGACAACAGACTTGGGGTTACTTGTGTTTTAGGCTTTCCCCTTGGCGGCCAGGTAGGTGCACCCACACATGTGAGGTACCGTTTTCATCGCGACACCTGTGGGAACGCGGGACGGTAGGCCATGTGTTGTGGGGGGCGTGTTTCGATGGGTGCGGCGAGCGAAATGTGCGGAAAAAGCGGTTTTTTCCCCACATTTCCGACTTTGCAGGGCTGTCTGGGTAAAAAAATCTGGGGCGATGGGCGCAAATCACACCTCTGCGGATTCCCACGGGTGTCCTCTTTTCGAAAATGCATGGGGTTCCCTGTTTTCCTCGGTGGCTTGGACACCCGAGGCCCATATCTGTAAGTTGCGCCGGTCGGCAGAATGTCGGAGATTTCCCTCTGACAACAGACTTGGGGTTACTTGTGTTTTAGGCTTTCCCCTTGGCGGCCAGGTAGGTGCACCCACACATGTGAGGTACCGTTTTCATCGGGACACCTGTGGGAACGCGGGACGGTAGGCCATGTGTTGTGGGGGGCGCGTTTCGATGGGTGCCGCGAGCGAAATGTGCGGAAAAAGCGTTTTTTTCCCCACATTTCCGACTTTGCAGGGCTGTCTGGGTAAAAAAATCTGGGGCGATGGGCGCAAATCACACCTCTGCGGATTCCCACGGGTGTCCTCTTTTCGAAAATGCATGGGGTTCCCCGTTTTCCTCGGTGGCTTGGACACCCGAGGCCCATATCTGTATGATGTGAGAGTGTGACATTTCCGGTGTGAAAACAGACTTGGGGTTACTTGTGTTTTAGGCTTTCCCCTTGGCGGCCAGGTAGGTGCACCCACACATGTGAGGTACCGTTTTCATTGGGACACCTGTGGGAACGCGGGACAGTAGGCCATGTGTTGTGGGGGGCGTGTTTCGATGGGTGCGGCGAGCGAAATGTGCGGAAAAAGCGTTTTTTTCCCCACATTTCCGACTTTGCAGGGCTGTCTGGGTAAAAAAATCTGGGGCGATGGGCGCAAATCACACCTCTGCGGATTCCCACGGGTGTCCTCTTTTCGAAAATGCATGGGGTTCCCTGTTTTCCTCGGTGGCTTGGACACCCGAGGCCCATATCTGTAAGTTGCGCCGGTCGGCAGAATGGACAACAGACTTGGGGTTACTTGTGTTTTAGGCTTTCCCCTTGGCGGCCAGGTAGGTGCACCCACACATGTGAGGTACCGTTTTCATCGGGACACCTGTGGGAACGCGGGACGGTAGGCCATGTGTTGTGGGGGGCGCGTTTCGATGGGTGCGGCGAGCGAAATGTGCGGAAAAAGCGTTTTTTTCCCCACATTTCCGACTTTGCAGGGCTGTCTGGGTAAAAAAATCTGGGGCGATGGGCGCAAATCACACCTCTGCGGATTCCCACGGGTGTCCTCTTTTCGAAAATGCATGGGGTTCCCTGTTTTCCTCGGTGGCTTGGACACCCGAGGCCCATATCTGTAAGTTGCGCCGGTCGGCAGAATGGACAACAGACTTGGGGTTACTTGTGTTTTAGGCTTTCCCCTTGGCGGCCAGGTAGGTGCACCCACACATGTGAGGTACCGTTTTCATCGCGACACCTGTGGGAACGCGGGACGGTAGGCCATGTGTTGTGGGGGGCGTGTTTCGATGGGTGCGGCGAGCGAAATGTGCGGAAAAAGCGTTTTTTTCCCCACATTTCCGACTTTGCAGGGCTGTCTGGGTAAAAAAATCTGGGGCGATGGGCGGAAATCACACCTCTGCGGATTCCCACGGGTGTCCTCTTTTCGAAAATGCATGGGGTTCCCTGTTTTCCTCGGTGGCTTAGACACCCGAGGCCCATATCTGTAAGTTGCGCCGGTCGGCAGAATGTCGGAGATTTCCCTCTGACAACAGACTTGGGGTTACTTGTGTTTTAGGCTTTCCCCTTGGCGGCCAGGTAGGTGCACCCACACATGTGAGGTACCGTTTTCATCGGGACACCTGTGGGAACGCGGGACGGTAGGCCATGTGTTGTGGGGGGCGTGTTTCGATGGGTGCGGCGAGCGAAATGTGCGGAAAAAGCGTTTTTTTCCCCACATTTCCGACTTTGCAGGGCTGTCTGGGTAAAAAAATCTGGGGCGATGGGCGCAAATCACACCTCTGCGGATTCCCACGGGTGTCCTCTTTTCGAAAATGCATGGGGTTCCCTGTTTTCCTCGGTGGCTTGGACACCCGAGGCCCATATCTGTAAGTTGCGCCGGTCGGCAGAATGGACAACAGACTTGGGGTTACTTGTGTTTTAGGCTTTCCCCTTGGCGGCCAGGTAGGTGCACCCACACATGTGAGGTACCGTTTTCATCGCGACACCTGTGGGAACGCGGGACGGTAGGCCATGTGTTGTGGGGGGCGTGTTTCGATGGGTGCGGCGAGCGAAATGTGCGGAAAAAGCGGTTTTTTCCCCACATTTCCGACTTTGCAGGGCTGTCTGGGTAAAAAAATCTGGGGCGATGGGCGCAAATCACACCTCTGCGGATTCCCACGGGTGTCCTCTTTTCGAAAATGCATGGGGTTCCCTGTTTTCCTCGGTGGCTTGGACACCCGAGGCCCATATCTGTAAGTTGCGCCGGTCGGCAGAATGTCGGAGATTTCCCTCTGACAACAGACTTGGGGTTACTTGTGTTTTAGGCTTTCCCCTTGGCGGCCAGGTAGGTGCACCCACACATGTGAGGTACCGTTTTCATCGGGACACCTGTGGGAACGCGGGACGGTAGGCCATGTGTTGTGGGGGGCGTGTTTCGATGGGTGCGGCGAGCGAAATGTGCGGAAAAAGCGTTTTTTTCCCCACATTTCCGACTTTGCAGGGCTGTCTGGGTAAAAAAATCTGGGGCGATGGGCGCAAATCACACCTCTGCGGATTCCCACGGGTGTCCTCTTTTCGAAAATGCATGGGGTTCCCCGTTTTCCTCGGTGGCTTGGACACCCGAGGCCCATATCTGCATGATGTGAGAGTGTGACATTTCCGGTGTGAAAACAGACTTGGGTTTACTTGTGTTTTAGGCTTTCCCCTTGGCGGCCAGGTAGGTGCACCCACACATGTGAGGTACCGTTTTCATTGGGACACCTGTGGGAACGCGGGACGGTAGGCCATGTGTTGTGGGGGGCGTGTTTCGATGGGTGCGGCGAGCGAAATGTGCGGAAAAAGCGGTTTTTTCCCCACATTTCCGACTTTGCAGGGCTGTCTGGGTAAAAAAATCTGGGGCGATGGGCGCAAATCACACCTCTGCGGATTCCCACGGGTGTCCTCTTTTCGAAAATGCATGGGGTTCCCTGTTTTCCTCGGTGGCTTGGACACCCGAGGCCCATATCTGTAAGTTGCGCCGGTCGGCAGAATGGACAACAGACTTGGGGTTACTTGTGTTTTAGGCTTTCTCCTTGGCGGCCAGGTAGGTGCACCCACACATGTTAGGTAGCGTTTTCATCGGGACACCTGTGGGAACGCGGGACGGTAGGCCATGTGTTGTGGGGGGCGCGTTTCGATGGGTGCGGCGAGTGAAATGTGCGGAAAAAGCGTTTTTTTCCCCACATTTCCGACTTTGCAGGGCTGTCTGGGTAAAAAAATCTGGGGTGATGGGCGCAAATCACACCTCTGCGGATTCCCACGGGTGTCCTCTTTTCGAAAATGCATGGGGTTCCCTGTTTTCCTCGGTGGCTTGGACACCCGAGGCCCATATCTGTAAGTTGCGCCGGTCGGCAGAATGTCAGAGATTTCCCTCTGACAACAGACTTGGGGTTACTTGTGTTTTAGGCTTTCCCCTTGGCGGCCAGGTAGGTGCACCCACACATGTGAGGTACCGTTTTCATCGGGACACCTGTGGGAACGCGGGACGGTAGGCCATGTGTTGTGGGGGGCGCGTTTCGATGAGTGCAGCGAGCGAAATGTGCGGAAAAAGCGTTTTTTTCCCCACATTTCCGACTTTGCAGGGCTGTCTGGGTAAAAAAATCTGGGGCGATGGGCGCAAATCACACCTCTGCGGATTCCCACGGGTGTCCTCTTTTCGAAAATGCATGGGGTTCCCTGTTTTCCTCGGTGGCTTGGACACCCGAGGCCCATATCTGTAAGTTGCGCCGGTCGGCAGAATGGACAACAGACTTGGGGTTACTTGTGTTTTAGGCTTTCCCCTTGGCGGCCAGGTAGGTGCACCCACACATGTGAGGTACCGTTTTCATCGCGACACCTGTGGGAACGCGGGACGGTAGGCCATGTGTTGTGGGGGGCGTGTTTCGATGGGTGCGGCGAGCGAAATGTGCGGAAAAAGCGGTTTTTTCCCCACATTTCCGACTTTGCAGGGCTGTCTGGGTAAAAAAATCTGGGGCGATGGGCGCAAATCACACCTCTGCGGATTCCCACGGGTGTCCTCTTTTCGAAAATGCATGGGGTTCCCTGTTTTCCTCGGTGGCTTGGACACCCGAGGCCCATATCTGTAAGTTGCGCCGGTCGGCAGAATGTCGGAGATTTCCCTCTGACAACAGACTTGGGGTTACTTGTGTTTTAGGCTTTCCCCTTGGCGGCCAGGTAGGTGCACCCACACATGTGAGGTACCATTTTCATCGGGACACCTGTGGGAACGCGGGACGGTAGGCCATGTGTTGTGGGGGGCGCGTTTCGATGGGTGCCGCGAGCGAAATGTGCGGAAAAAGCGTTTTTTTCCCCACATTTCCGACTTTGCAGGGCTGTCTGGGTAAAAAAATCTGGGGCGATGGGCGCAAATCACACCTCTGCGGATTCCCACGGGTGTCCTCTTTTCGAAAATGCATGGGGTTCCCCGTTTTCCTCGGTGGCTTGGACACCCGAGGCCCATATCTGTATGATGTGAGAGTGTGACATTTCCGGTGTGAAAACAGACTTGGGGTTACTTGTGTTTTAGGCTTTCCCCTTGGCGGCCAGGTAGGTGCACCCACACATGTGAGGTACCGTTTTCATTGGGACACCTGTGGGAACGCGGGACGGTAGGCCATGTGTTGTGGGGGGCGTGTTTCGATGGGTGCGGCGAGCGAAATGTGCGGAAAAAGCGTTTTTTTCCCCACATTTCCGACTTTGCAGGGCTGTCTGGGTAAAAAAATCTGGGGCGATGGGCGCAAATCACACCTCTGCGGATTCCCACGGGTGTCCTCTTTTCGAAAATGCATGGGGTTCCCTGTTTTCCTCGGTGGCTTGGACACCCGAGGCCCATATCTGTAAGTTGCGCCGGTCGGAAGAATGGACAACAGACTTGGGGTTACTTGTGTTTTAGGCTTTCCCCTTGGCGGCCAGGTAGGTGCACCCACACATGTGAGGTACCGTTTTCATCGGGACACCTGTGGGAACGCGGGACGGTAGGCCATGTGTTGTGGGGGGCGCGTTTCGATGGGTGCCGCGAGCGAAATGTGCGGAAAAAGCGTTTTTTTCCCCACATTTCCGACTTTGCAGGGCTGTCTGGGTAAAAAAATCTGGGGCGATGGGCGCAAATCACACCTCTGCGGATTCCCACGGGTGTCCTCTTTTCGAAAATGCATGGGGTTCCCTGTTTTCCTCGGTGGCTTGGACACCCGAGGCCCATATCTGTAAGTTGCGCCGGTCGGCAGAATGGACAACAGACTTGGGGTTACTTGTGTTTTAGGCTTTCCCCTTGGCGGCCAGGTAGGTGCACCCACACATGTGAGGTACCGTTTTCATCGGGACACCTGTGGGAACGCGGGACGGTAGGCCATGTGTTGTGGGGGGCGTGTTTCGATGGGTGCGGCGAGCGAAATGTGCGGAAAAAGCGTTTTTTTCCCCACATTTCCGACTTTGCAGGGCTGTCTGGGTAAAAAAATCTGGGGCGATGGGCGCAAATCACACCTCTGCGGATTCCCACGGGGGTCCTCTTTTCGAAAATGCATGGGGTTCCCTGTTTTCCTCGGTGGCTTGGACACCCGAGGCCCATATCTGTAAGTTGCGCCGGTCGGCAGAATGTCGGAGATTTCCCTCTGACAACAGACTTGGGGTTACTTGTGTTTTAGGCTTTCCCCTTGGCGGCCAGGTAGGTGCACCCACACATGTGAGGTACCGTTTTCATCGGGACACCTGTGGGAACGCGGGACGGTAGGCCATGTGTTGTGGGGGGCGTGTTTCGATGGGTGCGGCGAGCGAAATGTGCGGAAAAAGCGTTTTTTTCCCCACATTTCCGACTTTGCAGGGCTGTCTGGGTAAAAAAATCTGGGGCGATGGGCGCAAATCACACCTCTGCGGATTCCCACGGGTGTCCTCTTTTCGAAAATGCATGGGGTTCCCTGTTTTCCTCGGTGGCTTGGACACCCGAGGCCCATATCTGTAAGTTGCGCCGGTCGGCAGAATGTCGGAGATTTCCCTCTGACAACAGACTTGGGGTTACTTGTGTTTTAGGCTTTCCCCTTGGCGGCCAGGTAGGTGCACCCACACATGTGAGGTACCGTTTTCATCGGGACACCTGTGGGAACGCGGGACGGTAGGCCATGTGTTGTGGGGGGCGCGTTTCGATGGGTGCAGCGAGCGAAATGTGCGGAAAAAGCGTTTTTTTCCCCACATTTCCGACTTTGCAGGGCTGTCTGGGTAAAAAAATCTGGGGCGATGGGCGCAAATCACACCTCTGCGGATTCCCACGGGTGTCCTCTTTTCGAAAATGCATGGGGTTCCCTGTTTTCCTCGGTGGCTTGGACACCCGAGGCCCATATCTGTAAGTTGCGCCGGTCGGCAGAATGGACAACAGACTTGGGGTTACTTGTGTTTTAGGCTTTCCCCTTGGCGGCCAGGTAGGTGCACCCACACATGTGAGGTACCGTTTTCATCGCGGCACCTGTGGGAACGCGGGACGGTAGGCCCTGTGTTGTGGGGGGCGTGTTTCGATGGGTGCGGCGAGCCAAATGTGCGGAAAAAGCGGTTTTTTCCCCACATTTCCGACTTTGCAGGGCTGTCTGGGTAAAAAAATCTGGGGCGATGGGCGCAAATCACACCTCTGCGGATTCCCACGGGTGTCCTCTTTTCGAAAATGCATGGGGTTCCCTGTTTTCCTCGGTGGCTTGGACACCTGAGGCCCATATCTGTAAGTTGCGCCGGTCGGCAGAATGTCGGAGATTTCCCTCTGACAACAGACTTGGGGTTACTTGTGTTTTAGGCTTTCCCCTTGGCGGCCAGGTAGGTGCACCCACACATGTGAGGTACCGTTTTCATCGGGACACCTGTGGGAACGCGGGACGGTAGGCCATGTGTTGTGGGGGGCGTGTTTCGATGGGTGCGGCGAGCGAAATGTGCGGAAAAAGCGTTTTTTTTCCCCACATTTCCGACTTTGCAGGGCTGTCTGGGTAAAAAAATCTGGGGCGATGGGCGCAAATCACACCTCTGCGGATTCCCACGGGTGTCCTCTTTTCGAAAATGCATGGGGTTCCCCGTTTTCCTCGGTGGCTTGGACACCCGAGGCCCATATCTGTATGATGTGAGAGTGTGACATTTCCGGTGTGAAAACAGACTTGGGGTTACTTGTGTTTTAGGCTTCCCCCTTGGCGGCCAGGTAGGTGCACCAACACATGTGAGGTACCGTTTTCATTGGGACACCTGTGGGAACGCGGGACGGTAGGCCATGTGTTGTGGGGGGCGTGTTTCGATGGGTGCGGCGAGCGAAATGTGCGGAAAAAGCGTTTTTTTCCCCACATTTCCGACTTTGCAGGGCTGTCTGGGTAAAAAAATCTGGGGCGATGGGCGCAAATCACACCTCTGCGGATTCCCACGGGTGTCCTCTTTTCGAAAATGCATGGGGTTCCCTGTTTTCCTCGGTGGCTTGGACACCCGAGGCCCATATCTGTAAGTTGCGCCGGTCGGCAGAATGGACAACAGACTTGGGGTTACTTGTGTTTTAGGCTTTCCCCTTGGCGGCCAGGTAGGTGCACCCACACATGTGAGGTACCGTTTTCATCGGGACACCTGTGGGAACGCGGGACGGTAGGCCATGTGTTGTGGGGGGCGCGTTTCGATGGGTGCGGCGAGCGAAATGTGCGGACAAAGCGTTTTTTTCCCCACATTTCCGACTTTGCAGGGCTGTCTGGGTAAAAAAATCTGGGGTGATGGGCGCAAATCACACCTCTGCGGATTCCCACGGGTGTCCTCTTTTCGAAAATGCATGGGGTTCCCTGTTTTCCTCGGTGGCTTGGACACCCGAGGCCCATATCTGTAAGTTGCGCCGGTCGGCAGAATGTCGGAGATTTCCCTCTGACAACAGACTTGGGGTTACTTGTGTTTTAGGCTTTCCCCTTGGCGGCCAGGTAGGTGCACCCACACATGTGAGGTACCGTTTTCATCGGGACACCTGTGGGAACACGGGACGGTAGGCCATGTGTTGTGGGGGGCGCGTTTCGATGGGTGCGGCGAGCGAAATGTGCGGAAAAAGCGTTTTTTTCCCCACATTTCCGACTTTGCAGGGCTGTCTGGGTAAATAATCTGGGGCGATGGGCGCAAATCACACCTCTGCGGATTCCCACGGGTGTCCTCTTTTCGAAAATGCATGGGGTTCCCTGTTTTCCTTGGTGGCTTGGACACCCGAGGCCCATATCTGTAAGTTGCGCCGGTCGGCAGAATGGACAACAGACTTGGGGTTACTTGTGTTTTAGGCTTTCCCCTTGGCGGCCAGGTAGGTGCACCCACACATGTGAGGTACCGTTTTCATCGGGACACCTGTGGGAACGCGTGACGGTAGGCCATGTGTTGTGGGGGGCGTGTTTCGATGGGTGCGGCGAGCGAAATGTGCGGAAAAAGCGTTTTTTTCCCCACATTTCCGACTTTGCAGGGCTGTCTGGGTAAAAAAATCTGGGGCGATGGGCGCAAATCACACCTCTGCGGATTCCCACGGGTGTCCTCTTTTCGAAAATGCATGGGGTTCCCTGTTTTCCTCGGTGGCTTGGACACCCGAGGCCCATATCTGTAAGTTGCGCCGGTCGGCAGAATGTCGGAGATTTCCCTCTGACAACAGACTTGGGGTTACTTGTGTTTTAGGCTTTCCCCTTGGCGGCCAGGTAGGTGCACCCACACATATGAGGTACCGTTTTCATCGGGACACCTGTGGGAACGCGGGACGGTAGGCCATGTGTTGTGGGGGGCGTGTTTCGATGGGTGCGGCGAGCGAAATGTGCGGAAAAAGCGTTTTTTTCCCCACATTTCCGACTTTGCAGGGCTGTCTGGGTAAAAAAATCTGGGGCGATGGGCGCAAATCACACCTCTGCGGATTCCCACGGGTGTCCTCTTTTCGAAAATGCATGGGGTTCCCTGTTTTCCTCGGTGGCTTGGACACCCGAGGCCCATATCTGTAAGTTGCGCCGGTCGGCAGAATGTCGGAGATTTTCCTCTGACAACAGACTTGGGGTTACTTGTGTTTTAGGCTTTCCCCTTGGCGGCCAGGTAGGTGCACCCACACATGTGAGGTACTGTTTTCATCGGGACACCTGTGGGAACGCGGGACGGTAGGCCATGTGTTGTGGGGGGCGCGTTTCGATGGGTGCGGCGAGCGAAATGTGCGGAAAAAGCGTTTTTTTCCCCACATTTCCGACTTTGCAGGGCTGTCTGGGTAAAAAAATCTGGGGCGATGGGCGCAAATCACACCTCTGCGGATTCCCACGGGTGTCCTCTTTTCGAAAATGCATGGGGTTCCCTGTTTTCCTCGGTGGCTTGGATACCCGAGGCCCATATCTGTAAGTTGCGCCGGTCGGCAGAATGGACAACAGACTTGGGGTTACTTGTGTTTTAGGCTTTCCCCTTGGCGGCCAGGTAGGTGCACCCACACATGTGAGGTACCGTTTTCATCGGGACACCTGTGGGAACGCGGGACGGTAGGCCATGTGTTGTGGGGGGCGCGTTTCGATGGGTGCGGCGAGCGAAATGTGCGGAAAAAGCGTTTTTTTCCCCACATTTCCGACTTTGCAGGGCTGTCTGGGTAAAAAAATCTGGGGCGATGGGCACAAATCACACCTCTGCGGATTCCCACAGGTGTCCTCTTTTCGAAAATGCATGGGGTTCCCTGTTTTCCTCGGTGGCTTGGATACCCGAGGCCCATATCTGTAAGTTGCGCCGGTCGGCAGAATGGACAACAGACTTGGGGTTACTTGTGTTTTAGGCTTTCCCCTTGGCGGCCAGGTAGGTGCACCCACACATGTGAGGTACCGTTTTCATCGGGACACCTGTGGGAACGCGGGACGGTAGGCCATGTGTTGTGGGGGGCGTGTTTCGATGGGTGCGGCGAGCGAAATGTGCGGAAAAAGCGTTTTTTTCCCCACATTTCCGACTTTGCAGGGCTGTCTGGGTAAAAAAATCTGGGGCGATGGGCGCAAATCACACCTCTGCGGATTCCCACGGGTGTCCTCTTTTCGAAAATGCATGGGGTTCCCTGTTTTCCTCGGTGGCTTGGACACCCGAGGCCCATATCTGTAAGTTGCGCCGGTCGGCAGAATGGACAACAGACTTGGGGTTACTTGTGTTTTAGGCTTTCCCCTTGGCGGCCAGGTAGGTGCACCCACACACGTGAGGTACCGTTTTCATCGGGACACCTGTGGGAACGCGGGACGGTAGGCCACGTGTTGTGGGGGGCGTGTTTCGATGGGTGCGGCGAGCGAAATGTGCGGAAAAAGCGTTTTTTTCCCCACATTTCCGACTTTGCAGGGCTGTCTGGGTAAAAGAATCTGGGGCGATGGGCACAAATCACACCTCTGTGGATTCCCACGGGTGTCCTCTTTTCGAAAATGCATGGGGTTCCCTGTTTTCCTCGGTGGCTTGGACACCCGAGGCCCATATCTGTAAGTTGCGCCGGTCGGCAGAATGTCGGAGATTTCCCTCTGACAACAGACTTGGGGTTACTTGTGTTTTAGGCTTTCCCCTTGGCGGCCAGGTAGGTGCACCCACACATGTGAGGTACCGTTTTCATCGGGACACCTGTGGGAACGCGGGACGGTAGGCCATGTGTTGTGGGGGGCGCGTTTCGATGGGTGCGGCGAGCGAAATGTGCGGAAAAAGCGTTTTTTCCCCCACATTTCCGACTTTGCAGGGCTGTCTGGGTAAAAAAATCTGGGGCGATGGGCGCAAATCACACCTCTGCGGATTCCCACGGGTGTCCTCTTTTCGAAAATGCATGGGGTTCCCTGTTTTCCTCGGTGGCTTGGACACCCGAGGCCCATATCTGTAAGTTGCGCCGGTCGGCAGAATGTCGGAGATTTCCCTCTGACAACAGACTTGGGGTTACTTGTGTTTTAGGCTTTCCCCTTGGCGGCCAGGTAGGTGCACCCACACATGTGAGGTACCGTTTTCATCGGGACACATGTGGGAACGCGGGACGGTAGGCCATGTGTTGTGGGGGGCGCGTTTCGATGGGTGCGGCGAGCGAAATGTGCGGAAAAAGCGTTTTTTTCCCCACATTTCCGACTTTGCAGGGCTGTCTGGGTAAAAAAATCTGGGGCGATGGGCGCAAATCACACCTCTGCGGATTCCCACGGGTGTCCTCTTTTCGAAAATGCATGGGGTTCCCTGTTTTCCTCGGTGGCTTGGATACCCGAGGCCCATATCTGTAAGTTGCGCCGGTCGGCAGAATGGACAACAGACTTGGGGTTACTTGTGTTTTAGGCTTTCCCCTTGGCGGCCAGGTAGGTGCACCCACACATGTGAGGTACCGTTTTCATCGGGACACCTGTGGGAACGCGGGACGGTAGGCCATGTGTTGTGGGGGGCGTGTTTCGATGGGTGCGGCGAGCGAAATGTGCGGAAAAAGCGTTTTTTTCCCCACATTTCCGACTTTGCAGGGCTGTCTGGGTAAAAAAATCTGGGGCGATGGGCGCAAATCACACCTCTGCGGATTCCCACGGGTGTCCTCTTTTCGAAAATGCATGGGGTTCCCTGTTTTCCTCGGTGGCTTGGACACCCGAGGCCCATATCTGTAAGTTGCGCCGGTCGGCAGAATGGACAACAGACTTGGGGTTACTTGTGTTTTAGGCTTTCCCCTTGGCGGCCAGGTAGGTGCACCCACACACGTGAGGTACCGTTTTCATCGGGACACCTGTGGGAACGCGGGACGGTAGGCCACGTGTTGTGGGGGGCGTGTTTCGATGGGTGCGGCGAGCGAAATGTGCGGAAAAAGCGTTTTTTTCCCCACATTTCCGACTTTGCAGGGCTGTCTGGGTAAAAGAATCTGGGGCGATGGGCGCAAATCACACCTCTGCGGATTCCCACGGGTGTCCTCTTTTCGAAAATGCATGGGGTTCCCTGTTTTCCTCGGTGGCTTGGACACCCGAGGCCCATATCTGTAAGTTGCGCCGGTCGGCAGAATGTCGGAGATTTCCCTCTGACAACAGACTTGGGGTTACTTGTGTTTTAGGCTTTCCCCTTGGCGGCCAGGTAGGTGCACCCACACATGTGAGGTACCGTTTTCATCGGGACACCTGTGGGAACGCGGGACGGTAGGCCATGTGTTGTGGGGGGCGCGTTTCGATGGGTGCGGCGAGCGAAATGTGCGGAAAAAGCGTTTTTTCCCCCACATTTCCGACTTTGCAGGGCTGTCTGGGTAAAAAAATCTGGGGCGATGGGCGCAAATCACACCTCTGCGGATTCCCACGGGTGTCCTCTTTTCGAAAATGCATGGGGTTCCCTGTTTTCCTCGGTGGCTTGGACACCCGAGGCCCATATCTGTAAGTTGCGCCGGTCGGCAGAATGTCGGAGATTTCCCTCTGACAACAGACTTGGGGTTACTTGTGTTTTAGGCTTTCCCCTTGGCGGCCAGGTAGGTGCACCCACACATGTGAGGTACCGTTTTCATCGGGACACATGTGGGAACGCGGGACGGTAGGCCATGTGTTGTGGGGGGCGCGTTTCGATGGGTGCGGCGAGCGAAATGTGCGGAAAAAGCGTTTTTTTCCCCACATTTCCGACTTTGCAGGGCTGTCTGGGTAAAAAAATCTGGGGCGATGGGCGCAAATCACACCTCTGCGGATTCCCACGGGTGTCCTCTTTTCGAAAATGCATGGGGTTCCCTGTTTTCCTCGGTGGCTTGGATACCCGAGGCCCATATCTGTAAGTTGCGCCGGTCGGCAGAATGGACAACAGACTTGGGGTTACTTGTGTTTTAGGCTTTCCCCTTGGCGGCCAGGTAGGTGCACCCACACATGTGAGGTACCGTTTTCATCGGGACACCTGTGGGAACGCGGGACGGTAGGCCATGTGTTGTGGGGGGCGTGTTTCGATGGGTGCGGCGAGCGAAATGTGCGGAAAAAGCGTTTTTTTCCCCACATTTCCGACTTTGCAGGGCTGTCTGGGTAAAAAAATCTGGGGCGATGGGCGCAAATCACACCTCTGCGGATTCCCACGGGTGTCCTCTTTTCGAAAATGCATGGGGTTCCCTGTTTTCCTCGGTGGCTTGGACACCCGAGGCCCATATCTGTAAGTTGCGCCGGTCGGCAGAATGGACAACAGACTTGGGGTTACTTGTGTTTTAGGCTTTCCCCTTGGCGGCCAGGTAGGTGCACCCACACACGTGAGGTACCGTTTTCATCGGGACACCTGTGGGAACGCGGGACGGTAGGCCACGTGTTGTGGGGGGCGTGTTTCGATGGGTGCGGCGAGCGAAATGTGCGGAAAAAGCGTTTTTTTCCCCACATTTCCGACTTTGCAGGGCTGTCTGGGTAAAAGAATCTGGGGCGATGGGCGCAAATCACACCTCTGCGGATTCCCACGGGTGTCCTCTTTTCGAAAATGCATGGGGTTCCCTGTTTTCCTCGGTGGCTTGGACACCCGAGGCCCATATCTGTAAGTTGCGCCGGTCGGCAGAATGTCGGAGATTTCCCTCTGACAACAGACTTGGGGTTACTTGTGTTTTAGGCTTTCCCCTTGGCGGCCAGGTAGGTGCACCCACACATGTGAGGTACCGTTTTCATCGGGACACCTGTGGGAACGCGGGACGGTAGGCCATGTGTTGTGGGGGGCGCGTTTCGATGGGTGCGGCGAGCGAAATGTGCGGAAAAAGCGTTTTTTCCCCCACATTTCCGACTTTGCAGGGCTGTCTGGGTAAAAAAATCTGGGGCGATGGGCGCAAATCACACCTCTGCGGATTCCCACGGGTGTCCTCTTTTCGAAAATGCATGGGGTTCCCTGTTTTCCTCGGTGGCTTGGACACCCGAGGCCCATATCTGTAAGTTGCGCCGGTCGGCAGAATGGACAACAGACTTGGGGTTACTTGTGTTTTAGGCTTTCCCCTTGGCGGCCAGGTAGGTGCACCCACACATGTGAGGTACCGTTTTCATCGGGACACCTGTGGGAACGCGGGACGGTAGGCCATGTGTTGTGGGGGGCGTGTTTCGATGGGTGCGGCGAGCGAAATGTGCGGAAAAAGCGTTTTTTTCCCCACATTTCCGACTTTGCAGGGCTGTCTGGGTAAAAAAATCTGGGGCGATGGGCGCAAATCACACCTCTGCGGATTCCCACGGGTGTCCTCTTTTCGAAAATGCATGGGGTTCCCTGTTTTCCTCGGTGGCTTGGACACCCGAGGCCCATATCTGTAAGTTGCGCCGGTCGGCAGAATGTCGGAGATTTCCCTCTGACAACAGACTTGGGGTTACTTGTGTTTTAGGCTTTCCCCTTGGCGGCCAGGTAGGTGCACCCACACATGTGAGGTACCGTTTTCATCGGGACACCTGTGGGAACGCGGGACGGTAGGCCATGTGTTGTGGGGGGCGCGTTTCGATGGGTGCGGCGAGCGAAATGTGCGGAAAAAGCGTTTTTTTCCCCACATTTCCGACTTTGCAGGGCTGTCTGGGTAAAAAAATCTGGGGCGATGGGCGCAAATCACACCTCTGCGGATTCCCACGGGTGTCCTCTTTTCGAAAATGCATGGGGTTCCCTGTTTTCCTCAGTGGCTTGGACACCCGAGGCCCATATCTGTAAGTTGCGCCGGTCGGCAGAATGTCTGAGTTTTCCCTCTGAAAACAGACTTGGGGTTACTTGTGTTTTAGGCTTTCCCCTTGGCGGCCAGGTAGGTGCACCCACACATGTGAGGTACCGTTTTCATCGGGACACCTGTGGGAACGCGGGACGGTAGGCCATGTGTTGTTGGGGGCGTGTTTCGATGGGTGAGTCGAGCGAAATGTGAGGAAAATGCGTATTTTTTCCCACATTTCGGACTTTGCGGGGGTGTCTGGGTAATAAATTCTGGGGCGATTTGGGCATATCATACCTCTGCGGATTCCCACGGGTGTCCTCTTTCCGGAAATGCATGGGGTTCCCTGTTTTCCTTGGTGGCTTGGACACCCGAGGCCCATATCTGTATGATGTGAGAGTGTGACATTTCCGGTGTGAAAACAGACTTGGGGTTACTTGTGTTTTAGGCTTTCCCCTTGGCGGCCAGGTAGGTGCACCCACACATGTGAGGTACCGCTTTCATCGGGACACCTGTGGGAACGCGTGACGGTAGGCCATGTGTTGTTGGGGGCGTGTTTCGATGGGTGCGTCGAGCGAAATGTGCGGAAAAAGCGTTTTTTTCCCCACATTTCAGACTTTGCAGGGGTGTCTGGGTAATAAATTCTGGGGCGATTTGGGCATATCATACCTCTGCGGATTCCCACGGGTGTCCTCTTTCCGGAAATGCATGGGGTTCCCTGTTTTCCTTGGTGGCTTGGACACCCGAGGCCCATATCTGTACATTGTGCCGGTCGGCAGAATGTCTGAGTTTTCCCTCTGAAAACAGACTTGGGGTTACTTGTGTTTTAGGCTTTCCCCTTGGCGGCCAGGTAGGTGCACCCACACATGTGAGGTACCGTTTTCATCGGGACACCTGTGGGAACGCGGGACAGTAGGCCATGTGTTGTTGGGGGCGTGTTTCGATGGGTGAGTCGAGCGAAATGTGAGGAAAATGCGTATTTTTTCCCACATTTCGGACTTTGCGGGGGTGTCTGGGTAATAAATTCTGGGGCGATTTGGGCATATCATACCTCTGCGGATTCCCACGGGTGTCCTCTTTCCGGAAATGCATGGGGTTCCCTGTTTTCCTTGGTGGCTTGGACACCCGAGGCCCATATCTGTACATTGTGCCGGTCGGCAGAATGTCTGAGTTTTCCCTCTGAAAACAGACTTGGGGTTACTTGTGTTTTAGGCTTTCCCCTTGGCGGAAAGGTAGGTGCACCCACACATGTGAGGTACCGTTTTCATCGGGACACCTGTGGGAACGCGGGACGGTAGGCCATGTGTTGTTGGGGGCGTGTTTCGATGGGTGAGTCGAGCGAAATGTGAGGAAAATGCGTATTTTTTCCCACATTTCGGACTTTGCGGGGGTGTCTGGGTAATAAATTCTGGGGCGATTTGGGCATATCATACCTCTGCGGATTCCCACGGGTGTCCTCTTTCCGGAAATGCATGGGGTTCCCTGTTTTCCTTGGTGGCTTGGACACCCGAGGCCCATATCTGTATGATGTGAGAGTGTGACATTTCCGGTGTGAAAACAGACTTGGGGTTACTTGTGTTTTAGGCTTTCCCCTTGGCGGCCAGGTAGGTGCACCCACACATGTGAGGTACCGTTTTCATCGGGACACCTGTGGGAACGCGTGACGGTAGGCCATGTGTTGTTGGGGGCGTGTTTCGATGGGTGCGTCGAGCGAAATGTGCGGAAAAAGCGTTTTTTTCCCCACATTTCGGACTTTGCAGGGGTGTCTGGGTAATAAATTCTGGGGCAATTTGGGCATATCATACCTCTGCGGATTCCCACGGGTGTCCTCTTTTCGGAAATGCATGGGGTTCCCTGTTTTCCTCGGTGGCTTGGACACCCGAGGCCCATATCTGTACATTGTGCCGGTCGGCAGAATGTCTGAGTTTTCCCTCTGAAAACAGACTTGGGGTTACTTGTGTTTTAGGCTTTCCCCTTGGCGGCCAGGTAGGTGCACCCACACATGTGAGGTACCGTTTTCATCGGGACACCTGTGGGAACGCGGGACGGTAGGCCATGTGTTGTTGGGGGCGTGTTTCGATGGGTGAGTCGAGCGAAATGTGAGGAAAATGCGTATTTTTTCCCACATTTCGGACTTTGCGGGGGTGTCTGGGTAATAAATTCTGGGGCGATTTGGGCATATCATACCTCTGCGGATTCCCACGGGTGTCCTCTTTCCGGAAATGCATGGGGTTCCCTGTTTTCCTTGGTGGCTTGGACACCCGAGGCCCATATCTGTATGATGTGAGAGTGTGACATTTCCGGTGTGAAAACAGACTTGGGGTTACTTGTGTTTTAGGCTTTCCCCTTGGCGGCCAGGTAGGTGCACCCACACATGTGAGGTACCGTTTTCATCGGGACACCTGTGGGAACGCGTGACGGTAGGCCATGTGTTGTTGGGGGCGTGTTTCGATGGGTGCGTCGAGCGAAATGTGCGGAAAAAGTGTTTTTTTCCCCACATTTCGGACTTTGCAGGGGTGTCTGGGTAATAAATTCTGGGGCAATTTGGGCATATCATACCTCTGCGGATTCCCACGGGTGTCCTCTTTTCGGAAATGCATGGGGTTCCCTGTTTTCCTCGGTGGCTTGGACACCCGAGGCCCATATCTGTACATTGTGCCGGTCGGCAGAATGTCTGAGTTTTCCCTCTGAAAACAGACTTGGGGTTACTTGTGTTTTAGGCTTTCCCCTTGGCGGCCAGGTAGGTGCACCCACACATGTGAGGTACCGTTTTCATCGGGACACCTGTGGGAATGCGGGACGGTAGGCCATGTGTTGTTGGGGGCGTGTTTCGATGGGTGAGTCGAGCGAAATGTGAGGAAAATGCGTATTTTTTCCCACATTTCGGACTTTGCGGGGGTGTCTGGGTAATAAATTCTGGGGCGATTTGGGCATATCATACCTCTGCGGATTCCCACGGGTGTCCTCTTTCCGGAAATGCATGGGGTTCCCTGTTTTCCTTGGTGGCTTGGACACCCGAGGCCCATATCTGTATGATGTGAGAGTGTGACATTTCCGGTGTGAAAACAGACTTGGGGTTACTTGTGTTTTAGGCTTTCCCCTTGGCGGCCAGGTAGGTGCACCCACACATGTGAGGTACCATTTTCATCGGGACACCTGTGGGAACGCGTGACGGTAGGCCATGTGTTGTGGGGGCGTGTTTCGATGGGTGCGTCGAGCGAAATGTGCGGAAAAAGCGTTTTTTTCCCCACATTTCGGACTTTGCAGGGGTGTCTGGGTAATAAATTCTGGGGCAATTTGGGCATATCATACCTCTGCGGATTCCCACGGGTGTCCTCTTTTCGGAAATGCATGGGGTTCCCTGTTTTCCTCGGTGGCTTGGACACCCGAGGCCCATATCTGTACATTGTGCCGGTCGGCAGAATGTCTGAGTTTTCCCTCTGAAAACAGACTTGGGGTTACTTGTGTTTTAGGCTTTCCCCTTGGCGGCCAGGTAGGTGCACCCACACATGTGAGGTACCGTTTTCATCGGGACACCTGTGGGAACGCGGGACGGTAGGCCATGTGTTGTTGGGGGCGTGTTTCGATGGGTGAGTCGAGCGAAATGTGAGGAAAATGCGTATTTTTTCCCACATTTCGGACTTTGCGGGGGTGTCTGGGTAATAAATTCTGGGGCGATTTGGGCATATCATACCTCTGCGGATTCCCACGGGTGTCCTCTTTCCAGAAATGCATGGGGTTCCCTGTTTTCCTTGGTGGCTTGGACACCCGAGGCCCATATCTGTATGATGTGAGAGTGTGACATTTCCGGTGTGAAAACAGACTTGGGGTTACTTGTGTTTTAGGCTTTCCCCTTGGCGGCCAGGTAGGTGCACCCACACATGTGAGGTACCGTTTTCATCGGGACACCTGTGGGAACGCGTGACGGTAGGCCATGTGTTGTTGGGGGCGTGTTTCGATGGGTGCGTCGAGCGAAATGTGCGGAAAAAGCGTTTTTTTCCCCACATTTCCGACTTTGCAGGGGTGTCTGGGTAATAAATTCTGGGGCAATTTGGGCATATCATACCTCTGCGGATTCCCACGGGTGTCCTCTTTCCGGAAATGCATGGGGTTCCCTGTTTTCCTTGGTGGCTTGGACACCCGAGGCCCATATCTGTATGATGTGAGAGTGTGACATTTCCGGTGTGAAAACAGACTTGGGGTTACTTGTGTTTTAGGCTTTCCCCTTGGCGGCCAGGTAGGTGCACCCACACATGTGAGGTACCGTTTTCATCGGGACACCTGTGGGAACGCGTGACGGTAGGCCATGTGTTGTTGGGGGCGTGTTTCGATGGGTGCGTCGAGCGAAATGTGCGGAAAAAGCGTTTTTTTCCCCACATTTCGGACTTTGCAGGGGTGTCTGGGTAATAAATTCTGGGGCAATTTGGGCATATCATACCTCTGCGGATTCCCACGGGTGTCCTCTTTTCGGAAATGCATGGGGTTCCCTGTTTTCCTCGGTGGCTTGGACACCCGAGGCCCATATCTGTACATTGTGCCGGTCGGCAGAATGTCTGAGTTTTCCCTCTGAAAACAGACTTGGGGTTACTTGTGTTTTAGGCTTTCCCCTTGGCGGCCAGGTAGGTGCACCCACACATGTGAGGTACCGTTTTCATCGGGACACCTGTGGGAACGCGGGACGGTAGGCCATGTGTTGTTGGGGGCGTGTTTCGATGGGTGAGTCGAGCGAAATGTGAGGAAAATGCGTATTTTTTCCCACATTTCGGACTTTGCGGGGGTGTCTGGGTAATAAATTCTGGGGCGATTTGGGCATATCATACCTCTGCGGATTCCCACGGGTGTCCTCTTTCCGGAAATGCATGGGGTTCCCTGTTTTCCTTGGTGGCTTGGACACCCGAGGCCCATATCTGTATGATGTGAGAGTGTGACATTTCCGGTGTGAAAACAGACTTGGGGTTACTTGTGTTTTAGGCTTTCCCCTTGGCGGCCAGGTAGGTGCACCCACACATGTGAGGTACCGTTTTCATCGGGACACCTGTGGGAACGCGTGACGGTAGGCCATGTGTTGTTGGGGGCGTGTTTCGATGGGTGCGTCGAGCGAAATGTGCGGAAAAAGCGTTTTTTTCCCCACATTTCGGACTTTGCAGGGGTGTCTGGGTAATAAATTCTGGGGCAATTTGGGCATATCATACCTCTGCGGATTCCCACGGGTGTCCTCTTTTCGGAAATGCATGGGGTTCCCTGTTTTCCTCGGTGGCTTGGACACCCGAGGCCCATATCTGTACATTGTGCCGGTCGGCAGAATGTCTGAGTTTTCCCTCTGAAAACAGACTTGGGGTTACTTGTGTTTTAGGCTTTCCCCTTGGCGGCCAGGTAGGTGCACCCACACATGTGAGGTACCGTTTTCATCGGGACACCTGTGGGAATGCGGGACGGTAGGCCATGTGTTGTTGGGGGCGTGTTTCGATGGGTGAGTCGAGCGAAATGTGAGGAAAATGCGTATTTTTTCCCACATTTCGGACTTTGCGGGGGTGTCTGGGTAATAAATTCTGGGGCGATTTGGGCATATCATACCTCTGCGGATTCCCACGGGTGTCCTCTTTCCGGAAATGCATGGGGTTCCCTGTTTTCCTTGGTGGCTTGGACACCCGAGGCCCATATCTGTATGATGTGAGAGTGTGACATTTCCGGTGTGAAAACAGACTTGGGGTTACTTGTGTTTTAGGCTTTCCCCTTGGCGGCCAGGTAGGTGCACCCACACATGTGAGGTACCGTTTTCATCGGGACACCTGTGGGAACGCGTGACGGTAGGCCATGTGTTGTTGGGGGCGTGTTTCGATGGGTGCGTCGAGCGAAATGTGCGGAAAAAGCGTTTTTTTCCCCACATTTCGGACTTTGCAGGGGTGTCTGGGTAATAAATTCTGGGGCAATTTGGGCATATCATACCTCTGCGGATTCCCACGGGTGTCCTCTTTTCGGAAATGCATGGGGTTCCCTGTTTTCCTCGGTGGCTTGGACACCCGAGGCCCATATCTGTATGATGGGAGAGTGTGACATTTCCGGTGTGAAAACTGACTTGGGGTTACTTGTGTTTTGGGCTTTCCCCTTGGCGGCCAGGTAGGTGCACCCACACATGTGAGGTACCGTTTTCATCGGGACACCTGTGGGAACGCGGGACGGTAGGCCATGTGTTGTTTTTGTGTGGTTTTCATAACGTTTTGACCCATTTGCTGGAGCCCTTTGTCTCACAACCCTTTCTTTTCCCAAATGTGACCTACATTTAGTCGCTGCTTTAGCCACCATACACTTTTGTAACCTGCACAAGTCACCTACCCTTGAAAAGGTCTACCTGTGCTCTTTCAAAAAATGTATGGCTGCCGTTCCTCACCACATTGGTTTTCCCAATTTACACATGCTAAGTGCGTCTGGTCAGGCCGTGAGCGTAAAACTCCTGTGTACCATGGCTCAGTGTTTGGCTTGTGGTATTGCTTGTTTTGTACAAACACTACAAAAATGGTATGCTCTCCTAACTGCAAGAGTCGGGGGAATGTAGCGGAGCATTGCTTTTCTCAAAATTCATAGAAGCCATTGCCGTACCAAGCCAACCATGTCCAACACATACCGTTTTTTTCAGTCATTTTCCCGCTTTTCCCCCATTCGATGGCAGTTTCCCCTACCTAGTTGTTGCCTGACCTATACAAATCACCCCTTCCTAAACTTGGAATTTTGTCTACTTTTCAGAAATATATGCCTTTCTGTCCTCCAATTTGGCTTTCCTGCCCTTTTCTTCCATTCCGTCCATGCATGTCCAATTGGCAAAAATGGCAAAAATCGCCTACCTCTCACAAAACGGTTGATATCCCCATCAAAATAATTTTTTTCCATTTCCACTCAACCTGTTCCTGAAAGCCAACACATTGGGGAACCCAGCACAGCAAACCATTTGTTCCTAGCTCTTACAAGGAAAAAACCACAGGCTTCTTTGTGCATCATTTTATTGGCATTTTTTGAAAAAACCCAAAATTTTCGCACATTTTCCTTATTTTCTCTCACCCCCCTACAGCAACCTGGGATTCCTGGGTGGCGTTACGACCGCCTACATGTGGGAAGAAAAGGAGCCAAATTTGGCCGAGATATCTCATGTAAAAAAAAAGTTACAAGCCATTGAATGGCCACATACCAAAATCACCAAAAAAGGCTCTGGCACTGGGGAGAAATACCCATGGCACTTAAAGGGTTAACATAATGTAGGAATCCCTTCTTCCACGGGGCCCACTTAATTTTTGGCGGACCTGGTGTGAGCATAAATACTTGCGGACCGGGGACTCCAGACAGGGCCATATTTATAACCTCTAAATGCTACGTAACACAATGTGTAAAATAACAGGCTAATATGGGTCCAAAGTATATGACACAACAAAAACAATGTTGCTTTCAAGATGTCAAATGCTGATTCTTAGAATATCGTCAAATGTTGCCATACCTAGCCACTCTATTTTGGCTATGCTTGTCCAGTCACCACCACAAAATGATCTCCTCCTTTGGGGGGCCAGAGAAAGCACCTTCTCTAAGCTGTGGTGCCTTTTGTCATACACCCCTAATTCGCCTTCCCACAGGGGGCCCTGGGCGAGGTTTCAGTATCCTTTCTCAATTCAGCGCCACATCCGCATTCAGCTGGCCTTTATTCAGCGCCACATCCACTTTCTGGCAGCTTCCATCTTCCAGCTTCCTGCTGATAGCTCCTCCTAATTCGCCTTCCCACAGGGGGCCCTGGGCGAGGTTTCAGTATCCTTTCTCAATTCAGCGCCACATCCGTATTCAGCTGGGCTTGATTCAGCGCCACATCCACTTTCAGGCAGCTTCCAGCTTCCTGCTGATAGCGCCTGCCAATTCCTCCTGGATGGTGGCTGCTCCTGCTGACAGCTCCTGGATGGTGGTTGCTCCTGCTGATAGCTCCTGCCAATTCCTCCTGGATGGTGGCTGCTCCTGCTGACAGCTCCTGCCAAACTCCACTTCCAGTCACTGTTGGGGGTCTTGGCTTCTGCAGGGATCACTACAGACATCCCATCCTCGTCGCCATTGTAAAGAAGCCACAAACTTGGTAAGTGAAAGCCAGTTTATTTGGAACAGCTTCAGTAACTCACTTAAGACCCCCAACACAGTCAGCATCCAGGGTATAACTGACTTCACTCCAGAGTAAACATCTCCAAGCACACATCATTCCAGAATGGCACAGTAGGCATAAATCCATTCTGGAATTACACATGATGTGCTTGGCATAAACACAGCTGAAAACCATAGCAACAAGAAAGCATACAAAGGTTTAGCTTTATACAACAAAGCATACAAAGGTTTAGCTTTATACAACAATTTTCTTTATAAACCGGATTGGAATACAATAGAGTAATTAGAGACTAGCTCCAAGTTAGCAGAGGCAGTGTGGCAGAAACACACGTTTTGGTGGGTGAAGTTTCTATTACACGTGGCCTGCACAACTGCCCTCCTTGCCTTATGCACTGATAGTGTATGCGTTTAGTGTGTACGAAGGGATATGTGGGTGGGTGCGAATAGATGTTGAACTATACAAAACAGAAATATAATTATTTAAATACCAACAAGGAACATGTTCCCAAAAAGGACTTATGAGTGACAGCATTGGAACAGCAGCTTTATTCTCATTGGTAATACTGTCCGAATGATCACAAAACTCCATTGCTGTTACCACCGCTTGCTCTCGCAAATGTATTCCAGGATTACAGGGGTTGTATGGCAGTGCAATGGGCAATTTTTGGACTCCATATGACTCCATGGGAAAAGCAGTGGTTCTACTACTGTAAGTGGTAATTCTGATGTGGTAAATCCAATGATTTTTGAAGATGAAATCGAGGATCTGCCCCCAGTGGAATCCTCAAATTCACCCTCAAAGTTCGAAGTTAGTGGTTTGGTAAAACTGACGGTAAGTCAGTTACCACCAAAAAAGTGTTGGAAGGGGAACGACCATAAAAATGTGCCCATTGTTGATGCATTACCATTATTCATATGTTGTCGTTTATTTCTCTCTAGCATTTATTTCCAATAGATTTAAAATGTCTCTACAAATACGTCATGAATCACATTGTATATAAATCATGGAAACGTAGCATATAGTTCTGCCATTGTGATGTGTTCTAAATATTGCTGTTGATTAACTTTCGAAATGGATGCTGCGTCTGCACAAAAATCAAGTATTGACAGATGCGCAAAAGCGTATCACTGAATACTATTTATTTGCAGGGTTCATACATTTTGCTAATTATGAATTTGTATGCATAAGAAAACACAACTCTAAACAGAAATATAATGCCAGGGTTTTAATTAGACCTTATGTATGAAATACGAGTTTATAGAAGGAGGAATTCATGAAATCTTGACATCTACTATCGAAGACTGCAATGTTAAAATGCGTGAGTAATTTGTAACATATAAACGTCTCGGAAAGAGACATGTGCACATTGAAACAGTTGCCAAACGATGTTAACTTTTGTTAGGTCCATGAATTCAGCCTTCAGCAACATTTAGCCATTCGTGCCATCACAGCAAATTCCGCTAAACTGTTTTACGAAGGATGAGATAAATGCTTTCAACCATATGCAGTGAGAAATTCTCTGCATTTTATGCTACCATTTCAGCATCTTGCTGGATATATATATGGGGTCTACAGACGCCTTGCTGGTTGTAGCAACATACATTTCCCTAGTAATTAGAAGCCACAGAAACATTTTATTTTGCTTTTCTACTGACGGTAGACATTCGACTGCGTTATGCGTCAAATATAGAAATCTCACGCAAGCTCTGCCTGGAAGCGTTCCTTCTCACCATGTCTTGTTCAATGTTTGAATTTTCATTGCCTGAAATTTTTATCCTGTCTCCAGCTTCTAAAGATGAAAACAAAGAAATGCATTGCACAGCAGAGTCCCACATGTCAATAGCTCAAAGTGTGCGGAATGTTAATGAATGGCCAGGGCACCAGGCATTCACAGTTATACCTCAAACAAGAAATCGAAATGTGCAGCATGGAATCATGCGAACGAGACAATTTCGATGGTTCCCAGTAATCTAGGGGAGACAAGCGAGATTATATGAATGGGGCAGTGCTAATAATTATGTGCTTACTCTTTTCTTAAGTTGAAAGGGGTAAGAAAACAAATACAATTTTCATGAAACCACAGCTTTGCCCCTTCGTGCCACCCCCATATGACACTTTAGACAGATGAAGGGCAAACAATCCTTCTCTTGGTACACACCCACTCTCTGGAATTTGATCCCGGTGTCAGCTTGGAATGACCTCAGAATTCTCCAGTTTCGTAAATGTCTCAAAAGATGGTTTTTTAACATCACCTGACCAAGGAGTAATTCCAATGGATACACATGCCGACGCACTGACCTCAACAGGTAGTGCTGCACTACTGTTAAAAGATGCCCACCCAAATGCTGGTTACCCATGCTATGCACAGCGCTCCACTGCTCTCGAGCTAGGCCTACACTTTAAACATTTCCATCCTGGAGTGAGCGGGTGCTGCAGCTTCTCCAACACGGCTAAGACCCTCCTGGGCCCTCATCCTGACCCGTAGTGTGCCTCCGGTGGCCCCCTGGGCCCAGCTCGCTGCTCGCCGGTAACTTTTTCCCTTTGTTTTCTCCCGCCCGCCTCCCCTCCTTGTCTGCCCGCCCACACCCTCCCTGATTGGCTGCCCCCTCTTCCTGGTGCCTGGTGTGCCGGAATCCTGCGCACCGCGCTCTCCATTTCCATCCTGGAGTGAGCGGGTGCTGCAGCTTCTCCAACACGGCTAAGACCCTCCTGGGCCCCCATCCTGACCCGTAGTGTGCCTCCGGTGGCCCCCTGGGCCCTGCTCGCTGCTCGCCGGTAACTTTTTCCCTTTGTTTTCTCCCGCCCGCCTCCCCTCCTTGTCTGCCCACCCACACCCTCCCTGATTGGCTGCCCCCTCTTCCTGGTGCTTGGTGTGCTGGAATCCTGCGCACCGCGCTCTCCATTTCCATCCTGGAGTGAGCGGGTGCTGCAGCTTCTCCAACACGGCTAAAACCCTCCTGGGCCCACATCCTGACCCGTAGTGTGCCTCCGGTGGCCCCCTGTGCCTGGCTCGCTGCTCGCCGGTAACTTTTTCCCTTTGTTTTCTCCCGCCCGCCTCCCCTCCTTGTCTGCCCGCCCACACCCTCCCTGATTGGCTGCCCCCTCTTCCTGGTGCCTGGTGTGCCGGAATCCTGCGCACCGCGCTCTCCATTTCCATCCTGGAGTGAGCGGGTGCTGCAGCTTCTCCAACACGGCTATGACCCTCCTGGGCCCCCATCCTGACCCGTAATGTGCCTCCTGTGGCCCCCTGGGCCCGGCTCGCTGCTCGCCGGTAACTTTTTCCCTTTGTTTTCTCCTGCCCGCCTCCCCTCCTTGTCTGCCCGCCCACACCCTCCCTGATTGGCTGCCCCCTCTTCCTGGTGCCTGGTGTGCCGGAATCCTGCGCACCGCGCTCTCCATTTCCATCCTGGAGTGAGCGGGTGCTGCAGCTTCTCCAACACGGCTAAAACCCTCCTGGGCCCACATCCTGACCCGTAGTGTGCCTCCGGTGGCCCCCTGTGCCTGGCTCGCTGCTCGCCGGTAACTTTTTCCCTTTGTTTTCTCCCGCCCGCCTCCCCTCCTTGTCTGCCCGCCCACACCCTCCCTGATTGGCTGCCCCCTCTTCCTGGTGCCTGGTGTGCCGGAATCCTGCGCACCGCGCTCTCCATTTCCATCCTGGAGTGAGCGGGTGCTGCAGCTTCTCCAACACGGCTAAGACCCTCCTGGGCCCCCATCCTGACCCGTAATGTGCCTCCTGTGGCCCCCTGGGCCCGGCTCGCTGCTCGCCGGTAACTTTTTCCCTTTGTTTTCTCCTGCCCGCCTCCCCTCCCTGTCTGCCCGCCCACACCCTCCCTGATTGGCTGCCCCCTCTTCCTGGTGCCTGGTGTGCCGGAATCCTGCGCACCGCGCTCTCCATTTCCATCCTGGAGTGAGCGGGTGCTGCAGCTTCTCCAACACGGCTAACACCCTCCTGGGCCCCCATCCTGACCCGTAGTGTGCCTCCGGTGGCCCCCTGGGCCCGGCTCGCTGCTCGCCGGTAACTTTTTCCCTTTGTTTTCTCCCGCCCGCCTCCCCTCCTTGTCTGCCCGCCCACACCCTCCCTGATTGGCTGCCCCCTCTTCCTGGTGCCTGGTGTGCCGGAATCCTGCGCACCGCGCTCTCCATTTCCATCCTGGAGTGAGCGGGTGCTGCAGCTTCGCCAACACGGCTAAGACCCTCCTGGGCCCCCATCCTGACCCGTAGTGTGCCTCCGGTGGCCCCCTGGGCCCGGCTCGCTGCTCGCCGGTAACTTTTTCCCTTTGTTTTCTCCCGCCCGCCTCCCCTCCTTGTCTGCCTGCCCACACCCTCCCTGATTGGCTGCCCCCTCTTCCTGGTGCCTGGTGTGCCGGAATCCTGCGCACCGCGCTCTCCATTTCCATCCTGGAGTGAGCGGGTGCTGCAGCTTCTCCAACACGGCTAAGACCCTCCTGGGCCCCCATCCTGACCCGTAGTGTGCCTCCGGTGGCCCCCTGGGCCCGGCTCGCTGCTCGCCGGTAACTTTTTCCCTTTGTTTTCTCCCGCCCGCCTCCCCTCCTTGTCTGCCCGCCCACACCCTCCCTGGTTGGCTGCCCCCTCTTCCTGGTGCCTGGTGTGCCGGAATCCTGCGCACCGCGCTCTCCATTTCCATCCTGGAGTGAGCGGGTGCTGCAGCTTCTCCAACACGGCTAAGACCCTCCTGGGCCCCCATCCTGACCCGTAGTGTGCCTCCGGTGGCCCCCTGGGCCCGGCTCGCTGCTCGCCGGTAACTTTTTCCCTTTGTTTTCTCCCGCCCGCCTCCCCTCCTTGTCTGCCCGCCCACACCCTCCCTGATTGGCTGCCCCCTCTTCCTGGTGCCTGGTGTGCCGGAATCCTGCGCACCGCGCTCTCCATTTCCATCCTGGAGTGAGCGGGTGCTGCAGCTTCTCCAACACGGCTAAGACCCTCCTGGGCCCCCATCCTGACCCGTAGTGTGCCTCCGGTGGCCCCCTGGGCCCGGCTCGCTGCTCGCCGGTAACTTTTTCCCTTTGTTTTCTCCCGCCCGCCTCCCCTCCTTGTCTGCCTGCCCACACCCTCCCTGGTTGGCTGCCCCCTCTTCCTGGTGCCTGGTGTGCCGGAATCCTGCGCACCGCGCTCTCCATTTCCATCCTGGAGTGAGCGGGTGCTGCAGCTTCTCCAACACGGCTAAGACCCTCCTGGGCCCCCATCCTGACCCGTAGTGTGCCTCCGGTGGCCCCCTGTGCCCAGCTCGCTGCTCGCTGGTAACTTTTTCCCTTTGTTTTCTCCCGCCCGCCTCCCCTCCTTGTCTGCCCGCCCACACCATCCCTGATTGGCTGCCCCCTCTTCCTGGTGCCTGGTGTGCCGGAATCCTGCGCACCACGCTCTCCATTTCCATCCTGGAGTGAGCGGGTGCTGCAGCTTCTCCAACACGGCTAAGACCCTCCTGGGCCCCCATCCTGACCCGTAGTGTGCCTCCGGTGGCCCCCTGGGCCCGGCTCGCTGCTCGCCGGTAACTTTTTCCCTTTGTTTTCTCCCGCCCGCCTCCCCTCCTTGTCTGCCCGCCCACACCCTCCCTGATTGGCTGCCCCCTCTTCCTGGTGCCTGGTGTGCCGGAATCCTGCGCACCCGGCCCTCTAGTCCCCTTCCTCCTTCCCCCTCCTTCCCAAGCCCAATCCCACCTCCCAACACTCCCATCGCCCCCTGATTGGTCAACGGGCCAATATCCTGAACCCTCCCAGGGCAGCCCTCTGCCCGGCAGCCCCTGCGGCTAAGGGCACCAAGGCCAAGGGCGGCTCCCACAATGGCGGCTCCAGAGAGTGTCTGCAGGTGTCAGCAGGGGAAGCCAATGAAGCCACCAGACACCGACAAAACTGTAAGTGCTGGCACAGGTGGGGAGTAGAGCAATTACTCTACTCCAAAAAGCTCCTGCCACTCTAACTTACCTTTCAATGGCCTGCAGTATAATGTTAACCAGTACCATACCCCGAGAGAACCACAAAGATTAGTCTGCCCCAAATCTAGACAGAAATGTGATTGTCAGCATATGCCACACTTAGATGGAATTTCTCAAGTTGAGTCTGTGCCAAATCTAGACAGAAATGTGATTGTTAGCATATGCCACACTTAGACGGAATTGAGTTTAGTCTGCGCCAAATCTAGACAGAAATGTGATTGTTGGCATATGCCACACTTAGATGGAATTTCTCAAGTTGAGTCTGCGCCAAATCTAGACAGAATGTGATTGTTAGCATATATGATTCTTAGCATACACCGCACATAGAATTCCGAACCTAGCCTGTGTCGCAACTAGATAGAAATGTGACTGTTAGCTTGTGCCACACTAGCACTTAAATCTGAACTGTAGCTCGCGTCGCATCGAAATGGAACTGTGACTGTTAGCATGCCCCTCACTCGGGACTCTGAACCCTAGCTTGCGTCGCATCTAGACAGAAAGGTGGCTGTTAACAGCTTCTCTGTGAAAAGTTGCATTTGAAGTGTACCTCTCTGTTAAAGTTGATTTGGAGTGCACTTAGAAGTGAATTCAGAAGTGTACCCAATAGCCTCTCTGTGGAAAGTTGATTTTAGAAATGTGCCCTATAACCTCCCTGTGAAAGTTGAATTCAGAAGTACAATTAGAAAGTTGCATTTAGAAGTACACCCAATAGCTTCTCTGTGAAAGTTGAATCTAAATGTATGCCCAATAGCCTCTCTGTGGAAAGTTGAATTCAGAAGTGCAGTTAGACGGTGAATTTTTGAAGAGTATGAAAGTTGAATTTATAGGTACATTTAGAAGTTGCACTCAGAAATGTGCCCAATAGCCTCCCTGTGAAAGTTGAATTCAGAAGTACAATTAGAAGATGCATTTAGAAGTATACCCAATAGCCTCCCGATGAAACAGAATTAAATGTATGCACAATAGCCTCCCTGTGGAAAGTTGAATTTAGAAGTGTGGCCAATGGCCTTCCTGTGAAATTTGAATTCTGATGTCCACCCAATAGCCTCCCTGTGAAACTGAATTAAATGTATGCCCAATAGCATCTCTGTGGAAAGTTGAATTCAGAAGTACAATTGGAAAGCTGCATTTAGAAGTGTGCCCAATAGCTTCTCTGTGGAAAGTTGCACATAGAAGTGCGCCCAAAAGCCTCTCTGTGAAAGCCGAGATTAAAAGTGTGCCCCATAGCCTCTCTGTAAAAAGCTGAACTCAGAAATGTGCCCATTAGCCTCTCGGTGAAAGTTGAATTCAGAAATGTACTCTCTGTGAATTTTAGAAGCATGCCCAATAGCCTCTCTATGAATTAGAAGTCTCCGAAAGGGCATGTAACCCATCATATCTCACAAACACGCTTACTCTCTCCTTACATCACCACTCAACTAGAACACAGAGATACTATGACACCATTCGGTATAACTGTTCTCATATCAACATTCGCCGCTTACTCCACATCATTCTAAGTAATCACTGCTGGTTACACCCCCCCCAGCGAGGCGTTCTCCTCAGGCCTAACGCAGCCACATCCGATCTGGATAAATCCGGCCAGAACGAACACATACTCCTGACCTCTCAACCACCACACCCACCGCTAGAAAACAGCTATCACACCGATGCCGCACGAGCTGTACACATACCCGGTGCTCACACGCACCTTTTGACTATCTCTACTCTCTCTACTGATATGAACTTCGGTTCCCAAGGGCGTTCAACCTACCAGCACCTTCAGACCATACCAATGGTATATAAGGCGCTATATAAATGCAAAATAACAATAACAATAACAATAACAATAAAATAATTATGAATAAAATAATGTTTCCCCAGGTCCAAATAATCTATGTGATCCACTTGTCTATAAAACCCTTGTCAAAAACATCAGTTAGGTGATCCCCACCGGAACTCATGTCCACAGTGAAGAGCTAGTCACAGTCTAAATGCCCTCAGTTGAACTGATAGATCCAAAAATGGTATTGCCTCAATCAAATGGGATAATTCTCAACTTCACAGTAATAGAATCTCAACATTTCTTCATGAATTCCTATGAAGAATCCATATTTTAAGGCATGGTGCTTTCCTATTATGCAAAGCCATGGTAGCATCACTGTCAACAAGTGCACAATAAGTATAAAATATAGATCATGAGCACACACTACCATGATGCCAGTCTGCAGACCTCAAGTCCAGTCCCTGATCAAAAAGCCCCAGAGGTCATGACTGCGCTGGTGAATGCATGCTAAAGTTCACCACATTAATAGCAGCTTGTGACATAATTCACTTAACTCAACAAGCCAGTGTTGGGGAAAAGACTTGAGAATATGGACGACGGAATGGGGTAAAAATCTGGTCCACAGAAATTCTCAATTCACTGGTTATCAATATATACATATTTTGGGTAGCATCTCAAGGGATTCTGGAAAAGAAGTGAGTGTAAAGGAAGGAGACCCTTTCTTGCGTAAAAACCCTACTGGATAAGTTGAGGGACCTAACATCTGATACACTTTAGAAAGAAATCGGACACAAGAGGATCAGATGTTTAGCTGAAAGAGCCTGCAACAAAATATCTTTGTTATCAGGCAATTCCCAAAACAACCAAAGAACCCTTTCTCAATCCCAATGGCAAGTGCATTTGTGTTTCGTGGGGTGTTGTGTGTGAGAACCTTTAGTTGTCTACATACTTTTCATTGTTCAGCCAAAGGTAAACCAACAGTTAATGGTAGGTTAGTGGAATTGTCTGATTTGTAACAATTACCATTGCAGAGACTAAAAAAAGAAGGTAATTTGGCCAAAGTTGTTCCACCTGAACAACTCCTGAATGAAAACGAACCATATGTTCTTGCTCTGTCCAGAAAACCCAGGATGCCATTACAAAATACCAGGACCCAAGGTTAAAGGGACCAAAGAATTTGTCGGAAAGCTTTTCACTTCTGATAAAAGTTAAACTAGGACCGCCTACTCCTGAACGCATTTATACTATCAACCTGAGTGAAGATTCTTGGGGGAGACAATGTGGCCTCTCCTCATGTTTTTGTCAAGTATTTATGCACACTGGAAGCCTAACAAGATTGCAATTAGGGTTACACTTCAGGGGTGTCCACCTATTTACTTGTCAAAGAAACCATAGTGCACTATGTCATCATCTTACTTTGGGCTAATGAGTATAATTTATTCCTGAAAGATTAATCATAAGAACCTACACTGTGGGGCGAGGGGCCATATTACCTAGAGTAGAGGTGAAATATTCCACAGGATGAAAAATAGAGTTCCCCATCATTTGTTGAACCTCTGATAGCCATTATACTGGGTCATCTGGCATATATAGGGGTGTTCTCCCAACCCAGCCACATCCTGAAAATATTAGAAAGTGAGTGGTGACCCAAGTCATGTGTCCCCTGGTCATGTGCTCAGAGCAGTCCTCACTCTCTTTGCTGCTTTCCGACCCTGCATACCCAGTGACAATTGAGTCATGGGATCTCCAGGCTGAGGAGTAAAATTGCATACCTCCACATCTAAATGGGATCTCTAGTATTAGCGAAGGTTGCCCCAAGAGTGTGTGCTATAGCCCCCTTTGGTTTTTCATTGGTGAAAGGTTGGATTATGGATGAAGCCAGAGACTGCAATGAAAATGTCACTGTTACTTATTTGTCATGTCTGTGCTTGCACACAACATGGATGGAAGACAGAGCTGTGCCTATAGAATGAGTCACAGTCTAAAGGGTCTGAATTATTCTCTTGCTGTTAAATATCTAACACCCCTCCCTTGTTTCACAAGGGTTGTCTGTGCGATGGGCATACCCTCAACATTGAAGCTCTCAAAGGGCATAGTAACACCTATGACCTCCCATTGCGTGGAATCTTGGGGAATCCACAATCGGCTCTACTGCCACAAACCTGTGGACCTTACCTAAATGCTCCTTTCCCTTTACATATATCTGTTTGTCCCCTGGGAATGAGCAGTACGAAGCACATATTACTTTCCTCTAATGAGGAAGTGATGTGCATTGCATTGCTCCTCGGTCAATGTTTTGCTTCAGCTGAACATGCATAATGCATTTTCCTATGGCCTCTTCAAATTTCAGTTTCCAAATTCCAATTTCTGAGAAGCTGCAGTGATGCACAGCAAGGCATTAACATAAGTGATCACCCAAATGAACCTTAAATGGTAAGAGAAGCTTTGCTCTAAACCAGGGTTGTCCAACTCAAGGCCTCAATGAGCAGAATCCTGACATGCTTTCAGGATATCCATTATTAATATTCATGACACAAAACGGCATACATTTAGATTCATCACATGCACATCTATTTGATGAATATTAATGTGGAGTATCCTGAAAATCTGGCATGTTTCGGCCAGCCCGTGTGCCTGAGTTGGACAACCCTGCTCTAAACTGAACACTCCATGCTACAGATAAAACGCGCTTGTAGGAGCTTAAGTTTGATGTATGTTTTGTTTGTTTGCAATTAAAGAGTAAATGTATTTTAGGAAGCTTCTGTATCATGCCATGGAATTAAAAGGTGGAGATCTATACATAGAAGAACTCCTCGAGGAATGAGTGGCATACATCTTTGGGACTGAACTCAGTGAGTACTCTCAATCAAGTTTATAGGAAGACACTGCAACTCCAAGAAAGTTGTTCAATTCTTCATGGAGTTTTTAGCCCGTGCGATGTTTGTAACATGCCTAGTGCTTATAAGGGGCTAGAAGCCACTTTAGTTTCTGCCATCTCTATCCAAGGTGTACAAAAAGATACAAATATGTTCAATGATGTTGTACTTTCAGCCCACCATTTGTAAAGTTAGAGCTGTTAGTCTTTTTGTCTACGTCCCCTCCCGGGTATCCCGCTTTCCCAGTTACCTTTTGTGCTCAGGGATAACGTCACTGGGTTTACCGCCTGCTTGGGGCTGTCTTTCCCTTCTTACTGTGAGGTTGGCTTCTCGGAATTCTTCCGGTCTTCCTCCTTCCTGTTTTCTCATGTGTGATCTCGACTGTATCTGTCAATTAACCCAACTATGTTGCTGTATGTTTGTGTATATGACTGTATCAGCAAACAGATCTGTAGCTGTGAAGACCGGCCCTTAACGTTCAAGTTAACATTTTGTTGTCCAATATCAAAGGTTTGGACATTTTTGAAAAATGAAACACGTATATCCACTTACTTTATGTAGCAAAGGGTGGATCAAATATAACTTAGGCTACAACATTGTAAAATACTTGTCCATTGATTGTTCTACCTTAACAAGGACATCATTTGGTCCTCGCTATTAATATCATCTCCTCTCGTGCTTAGTAAATGAACAAATGCACTTCCATAACAGTCTGGTATCAGACTCTCAATTAAAACATCAGCCTGTATGGCAATTGAAAGGGGAAGCCTAAAGATAAAGAGCCATGACCCATCTCAAAAGGCATGCACTTCCCGTTAGTAAATCATGCTAATTCAACCTTGAAGAATGACAGGAGAGCAGAGTCCTGCCAGAGACCATTCTGAGAAGGGCAGCAGTGATTACTCAAGCAATTTCTGCACTTACTGGGAAGCATATTAAAAGTATTAACATTTTTCTAATCATAAACAAACAAAAGATAATTGATGGCCCCTGAGCTCTGGTGTGACCTTTGACTGCAGCACCTGAACACTGAGACACCCCAAATCGGTCTCTACCATACATGGTGACGAGTGCATCACAGAATTAGCCTGTGCCCCTGCCTTGTGATTTGTAGTATACTCTCCTGAAGGGTTTTCCATTTGGTGCACATCACTGACTCCTCTCCAAGAACAGCTGTAGTGTAATGAAAATAGTGAAACCAACACTGCTTATGAAACCTGTAGACCCCACATACTACTAGGAATCACAATACGCCCTGTGTATTCTTCAGTCAGTGTGGGCCTACCATGATATTCACCAACACTTACATAGATGACTGGCTCATAAAACAGACCAGTTAAATCCTTTTGCATGGAATAGTCAAGGGATATAGAATACCAAAAATGCAATGTTCCACTTCTTCACTCAGTCAACAACACTATGTGCATAATATACGATGAGTATTGTATGCTATGGGAACTTCTAAAGCACAAACAGTTACATGGAAAATACATCATATCACCAGGACCAGCAAAATGGAATTGATTATGAAGAGGAAACCAACAAAATAGGTTAATTAACTTTGAGGAAACAAATGACTTTTGAGGCAATTCCTGAATGCTAAGTGGTTAACCAGATTTTGATCAAGAAAGAATTCCATAGAAGGGCATTTGGGACCAATAATAACACCAATACAAGATACTCAAACTTCAACATTTATATTAGTGACTGTACACAAGGATTGGTCAACTTAAATATAAACAGGATCACAAAACATAGGATGCCCTTCTTCCACAAATGCCTCTTATGGCGGCTTTCACAGTTTTAGGGTGAGTGGTCAGGCTTTTGGTTCGGGGCCATCACAGGTGAAATGTCCGAGAAGAGTAACCTAACTCCTCCTTATAGGCTCCAGGATCTACCAAACCTTTCCTCTGCTCCTATGAGCCAAGATGGTTTCCTGTATCACAAGACTAATACAATCTCTGATGTTCTGCAGGACCATCAGAGCTCTCTTACATATGCTGTTAGGGTCAGCAAGGAGAAACGCAGAAGAACCAATCCCTACTAGCCTTCCTTCCTGAAACTGTTTTCTCCTAATCCTCTCCAAACTATCACTATGCTTCCAGATTCCCACTGTTTGGAATTGCCCACGGCCTGACCTGGCCCTCCTAAACCTCCTACCTCTAACTGAATAACTTGCCTTTGGCTCTCGGCCTCTCTTTTCAATACCTTAATAAAGTTTTGATCTTTTTTCTCTATTGTTCATTTTCCTCTTCCATTTCACATCAGGGCCTAGCCAGCCTCTTCGTTTTCCTCATCTTAAAATGTATTATCCACAGTCTTCTCACTCATGGCTACCCGCTCCTTCAGCTGATCTGTCTTCTTACTAAAAACTTGGTCTGTTGTCACCATCTTGCAATCAACTCATAGTCTTCCTTCCCTACTCCAGTGTTCCGTTAGTCCTTCCTCAAATTCTACTCCAGGTTTTGTTTTCTCTCTCATTCCCTCTGCACTTTTCTCCTTCTGCCACCCCACGCCACCCCACTGATGGTTTAACTTCGTCTCTCCTTTCCACTGTACCTACTACCTCATTCCACTACACTTCAAGTTCTCTGCTTGTATATCCACCTTCACTCTGTTCATAGTACTGCTTCCTCCCTTATTTCCCCTGTTCCTATTAACACCTTCCACTCCACTCCAAGTTCGTCTTCCTCCCTCCTTCCCGCTGTTCTAACTCGTACCTTCAACTCCACTTCTGGTTTGATTCCTCCCTCTATACAATACTGCCGACAGCTCAACTCCTGATTTTGCTTTCTCTTTCCTATTTCCTGTTTCTACTGCTGCCTTCCACCCCACTTCTTTTTCTACTTACTCCCTCGTTTCCCTCTTCCTACTACCGCATTCCATTCTGCTCCTGTGGTGTTACTTCCACAAATGATCTCTCCTTTCTCTCCCCTTAACTCACCACTTTCTTGTCTTCTCTAGAGATCTCCCCCTCTGGCCCTCTCCTGCTGCCACTTCTAAAGCACCCCTCTGCAGGACTGTCTTTTAGATTTATTGGAGATTTATAAGGCAGCTATACAACAAATGGTGTTTCAAGGCACCAAAAGATAAGAAAAGAGGGGGCAAGGGAAAAGAGATATCAATAACAGTCCTACAATGCCTTGTGACATTCGGATTGTGCAAGTACAGTAACAAGAAGTGCAAGGCAGGGGGGTTTCGGTCTGCGCAAATGCAAAGTGCTAGGGTGGGAAGGGAAGTGCAGGGTAAAGAGCAGAGAGTACAAGTGAAAAGAGGATATAGGTTAGAAGGAAAATCCACAGGGACTAGGTGTGTGCTAATGGTAGGCCAGGAGGGCACGTGCAAGGGAATGCATGGGGTGCAGGTGTAGATGGTCTACATGCTAAATACCACCAGCCTCCTCTCCATAGGAGTTTCTAAACAGGACCCTGATGACAATGAAGAGAGCGGCCGCAATTATACATACTCTGATAACAAACTTGGACATTCAGTGAAGGTGGGGGACCAGGTCCTCCTCAAGAACTTTATCCGGTGATGGAATTTACCTATATTCACGGGGCCTGATGTTGTGGAGGCCGTGACTGACCCAGCAGTTAGGTTTGGGGGGAAAACAGTTTGGAATCACATCCAGGACATCAAGCCCCACAAAGCAGTAGTCGCCCCTGGCAACGAAACTACAGTGACAGACAGGGCCAATGTTCAAGGCATTGATAAACAACAAGCACAAACAGATCACACAGAGATAGAGAGGGCAGGACACCCAATGGTTCGACGATCCCAAGTAGCAGAAGTTGCAACTGGCATACGGATCCAAATAGTTCGCTAAAAACACTGTTTGTTTGTTATTTTTCTTTACACACACGCAGGTCTCTGTGAATGTAGTAAGGGCTATATAGGCTGTTCTTTGTATGTTACCTTCCAGTGATAATCCTCAAACATTCTCCAACAAATGTGTGCATTACATAAAGAGACCAAGAAGATTTCAAGATCGCTCCCCCACAGTGTATTTACTTGTATTCATAGAATATCTGGCTCAAGCATACCCACAACTTGTACACAGTGCGTACGCCATTCAGCACACATTACGAGATCCCTTAATAAGACAAGTCTGAGAGGAGGTCTATGCCTTCACAATTAGTGACTATTTAGTTTGCGGAGTTTAAGGGTACAGACAAGTACTAACAAAATAACACTTTTCTGTGCAATTTTCAGGGGGGCAATTTTATCATCTCATCAGCTGCAAGGATCCAGCAGTGTAAATGGTCATGAAAGGACTAATAAAGGAAGTTATCATACTGGTGTGTTTGTTGATTCCAAATGGCGTATTGGCCATCAAGTTCTGGTCAATTTATCATTCTATGAGTATTACCGCTGTATCCCCTACTAACATTACCCCAACCCTAGCAGGAAAGACGACCATGTCAGGTGTAAGAGAAGACACTGCTGATAAGGTAAGGAGAGGTAAGTGCAATGTTGATGCAGACATGAAGGGAGTTGACATGTATCTCACAGACACAGGACGGGTTACAATAACATGTGATATAAACACATGTTCAAAGTGGGCATGGACACTACCGGGGAGAGCTGTTATGTCTGCTCTTCAATCCTTTACGCCATGAGTGTTACATGAACGTTCATTGCCATTAAAATACCTGCAGCAAGCGCACAGTATCTGATGTATCTCGCGATGGTGCAGCCGCGAGGAAGATTTCAAGGGAGGACAGCAACCCTAAAATGGATATCCAAGAAGACCTTTCCCAATGAAGATAATTACATAAAGACACTAAACATAATGAATAACTATTGGCAGCTACATGAAGGCTTGCAGTACATAAATGACGGACCGGAGAAGGGACTTTCACACTGAAGGATTTACCATGCCCATGGACAAGAGTACTGGATGTAGGAGGAGAGCCTGGATGCTGGGAGATACCACAGATACAGTTCAGTGGGCGAGTATATACTAATGACAGATGGGAAGATGGAGTGGTAGGAAGCAAAGCACCAACACTGGCACAGTCAGCAGTGAAAATGGTTCAGGAAGAAAGTGACAAGTGCCTGAAGGAATGGGACACAAGCGCAAATATACTAACATGGGTAAAGAAGTAAACTGGGCAGATGCCAATAATTCCCCTGAAGAGACCAGACTTATGCAACCAGAACAATGGTGATGTTGAAGTTGGTGAAAATGTAGAATGCAACGCAATTGAACAACTTCCAGCAATGAACGTAGGAACAGCAGTGCTAATGGATCACTACAGGGCGTGTGTATCAAAGGCATACAAAAAACTGCCACCTGATTGGGGAGGAGTATGCTCTCTGGTACACATCAATATGCCTTCATTGGTGGTACCTAAGAAAGATTTAATGCTAGAAGAGTTCCTAAAGATGGAGAATAACAGACAAAGGAAGAGGTCAGTTGAGAAAATACCATCAATTGGACCCAAAGGTGCAGAAAAACTGGCAGAAGTAAGAAGAGTGAAAAGACGAGGGAAGTACTTCCCAGAGAAGCCAGAAGTGGCACTGGATGAGATCCCAGCAGAATACAGGCTGTTCAGCCGAACACAAATGTTCTTCGCATCACTGATACCAGGAATACAGACATACACCAATGCCAAATGGTTACAGATCACTCAATGGGAGATGATGGTAAAACTAAACAGTAAATGGGTTCAACACCATAAAAGAAGAGCGCAGAGCAATTTGTTTGGTGGCACTCCAGAAAAGATACCTTCAGGACCTTCTCACAGCGATGGAAGGAGGAGTTTACACCTAGATCGGGAGTTCATGTTGCACATTCATTTCAGCTAACAATTAAGGCAATGGAACTCTCTCAGATGCAGTTGCACAGTTGGCACACATGTATGTAAAGATGGAAGATGATGCACGTGAGACAGGAAAAGACAAGAGCTGGCTGGAATATCTATGGTCATGGATACCATCATGGCTGTCTGATGTGCTGAAAGTGATAGCAGGAGTACTCATATTAGGAACAACATCAGCATTTGTAATCAAGATATGCATTGCAATGTACCTGAAGACAGCAGAAGAGGCAATTGGGATGCAGATACTGATAGATTTGAACACAGGGGGAACGAAGGATGACATTGTGAAAGAACGAGACTGTCTAAGGTAGAAAATTGCACAGTGTGACTTATTCTTAGACCCCCAAGATCACAGCCTCACACTTCACCCTTAAAGGACGTTGTCTTACATATATCTTAATTGAAGCTTTCAGCAGTTTTTTTTATTTTTTTTATAAAAGACCAGTCAAACATTTAGCAAGTTGGATATTTGATTGCTTTGTTGGAGTTGATACATGTAAAGCCTTATATGCTAGCAGGTTCCTAGTGGTAAGGACACATAGCTGAAAATGGGTGAAGATGTATTCCAGGAGGTTAACATCACCTGCGCTTTTGGCATGTTATTTGGGCTTCATTTATTTCGCCCTCTCGTGACTCAGGCTGTTTGTCCTCTATCATTCCGGAGATGCTCATCTTTGCGTTTTGGACTTGAACTTCTTAACTGTTAATGTGAAAAGCAAAACAACCAAACACTATAAACACCACATTTCCACCTTGTGTCAATTTCAAAAATGAATCGAGACAATACAAGTTCTTTTTGTGGCATAAAGAGAAGATGTTACTGATATATATTCAAAACTAGCAAAATGTAACCATATTCTGCACGAGTTCTGCAGACAGACATGATAACACTCTTATCAATTGTTAAAAACCAATGAGGCTGTAGGTCGCTGTTCCAAGGCGCTTATCGCCTGATGTGCTTTTTAACTCTAAAATAAACTGTACTGAGAATTAGCATGTGTGGCTGGCTGACATACCCCGGAGGAGACAAGAGGGGAGACAAGAGTTGGTGTGCTGCAGCATACTGGGACATTCTGTGCATTTTGCCCACCTGTTGCCTCACCCTGGTGCGGTGCAGTGCGCTTTGGTGAAAATATCTCAGATATATATTTATGTATTTATTTATTTTGTTCTTCCTGTATACCCTGTCTGCTGCCTCAAATACAGCAATTGCCACTTTCTGGCTGCACTGCCACTGTTTGTTGCCTTTATTATTTATTTATTTATTTTATAATTTATCTGTTTTTCCTTTGCTCCGCACTTTCCACTTCTCCCCCCTTCCATGCACTTTTGTTCTTTCCCTCTCCCAAGCACCTGCGCATTCTCAATGTCACTGGGCCTAGTCAGATTGTTGTTTTTGTTCTCCCTTGTTCCCCTCCCTTTGCCTTGTCGCGCTCAGAAACACATTTGTATGATAAAAATAAATATCAATATCAATATCGAAGAAACGTTGTGTTCTTGGTATTTGAGACATGTTTTTTAAAATTCTTTTTAAAGGAGTTATATTTCTCACATCGAGAGGCTTAAAATGAGTTTCATAGGGTCCTCCTATGACCACATTAATGTTGTGCCAATTTCAGGCAACCATCTCATGTGTGAAGGAATGAAATCCGTAGAAAGGGGTGGGGTGTCCTATTGTCATTTAGCCAGTAATGTCCGTAGGGTCCAAACAGGTCTCCATGCAAAATTTGTTGCAGATTGATGTAACCATGTGGAATTGTATAAGGAACAAAGAGATTTTCTGCTTTATTATAGGGTGGATTTGGCAGAAAGATAATTAGGGACGCATGGGCTCTCCAAGACTGCAAAGTTTGGGAAAGTTTGGGAAAGATTTGTTAAAAGATTTGTTAAAAGATTTGTTAAAAAACAAAATAGTTATTAAGAAAAAAAAACGTGCAGCCGACTTCACGTGCATATTGCCACAGACAAAAAAGCTAACTTTTTGCCAGATGCACAGGTCAAACCGCTTGACGGATTTTGACCAGGTCCAAAACAACTTGGGTGCAAAATATTGACTCGAGACCTTAAATATTAGATGGATAAGGGAGTGCACCCTTGGCCCGCTAAAATGTTTTTATATCTCCTATGGTCAATTGCAGGATCATGGTTTTCAGAAATGAAAAAGTCACCATCATTTTTTTCTCGATGCGAGAGACAGCCGTGGGTATTGGAAAAATGAAATACAGAAAAAAGGCTTTTGCAGGTCCAAAACATGCAAATGCCATCGGGCTAGAGGCGGGGCGTGGCATGAGGACACCAAGTGACATTTTCGAGTTGGAGGGGATCTAGGGACTGAGTTTGCAAAACAATGCTTTAGCTTCAAATAGCCGACATCTCAGCAAACTGTGTCACAGAAACACTGTGTGTTGTAGGGGGAATGGGAACGAGCAGGGGAGATGAGGAGGCCATGAGGTGTGTGGGGGGAGCTGGCACAGATGAGGTGGGCACTTGGTGAGGGATGGGGCAAGCAAAAAAACATTTAATTCTCAGCCGTATTTCCGGTTTTCAGGCCTTTAATCTACACATAGCCGCAGCTATCTGTAGTGCAAACTAAAATAGGCATCTGCAGCTATCTGTAGTTCAAACTAAAATAGGCATCCAGGTCTCCCATCCATGTAGTAACCGGGACCGACCCTTAACTTCAAAGGGCCGGCCCCCTCAGGCCATGTTGCCTAACAGATTAGCACATGTTTCAAGACAACTTAGATCAAGATGGCCTGAGGAGGTCGGCCCCTTCCACGCTTTAAAGCTAAGCTGGGTTGGTCCCGGTTACTGCATTAACAGGACACAGCCCACAGCCCCATATGCAGTTTTAAATATCTCATAACACACTAATAAAACGCACATCATCCGAATTTCTTTTTTAAACTGTGTTACTGTCAGTTGTGAAAGCATCACGAAGCAAGACACAGACAACAGATTAAAAGTTCAAAATGAAACACTTTATTAACTTAAATGGCATGATTGAAAAAAGCCTAAATTGCCGTATGCTAAGGTGGGTTTCCCCTACCAAAATGAAACTAAGGAAAGTCTAAGTGAAAGAGTTCAACTTAAACATCTGTCTGTGTCCAAAACCTATACTTTCCCTCACAACTAAATCTATACAACGAGTAGGGATGTCACTAACCAAAAGAAAAGTCTTCAACATAAAGTTCTGAGATTCTTCCAGCTTGCAGCTTCCTTTCAGCTCCCTTCCCCAAGTGTAAACCAGTTCTACAAAAGTCTCAAAATTACCTTTCTTAGCTTCAGGATAATACAGTTGTAAACAATCCTCAAGTTTTATTCACTTCGAAATTCAACATGCATTATTTTTGATTCATTTTAAGGTTCTGGTCAGTTTGGATTTCAACGTGCAGTAGGTTTGCTTAATTTCAAAGTTATTATTCAGTTCAGTATTCAATGGACATTGGTGGGGTTTGAGATTCAATTTCTATTCAGCCCGATGTTCAATATTCATTTGTTTTACTTTAATTGAAATTTACAGCTCTCTGACACCAGGGACATCATTTCACCAAAAGGCCAGGAGTAGCGAAAGTGATATCACATGACCCTTGACCTCTGACATCAGAGGAAGTGATGTCATTCCGCCCCATCCCCCTCCCGCTCCCCCGAAGTGACATCACGGGAAGTGATGGAACACACCATTTTACCCCTTGACAAAACAGGAGGCGGCATACCATAGCATTGCTCCTAAGTACACTATGAAAAATATGGTTACTATATCTCTGTAACGTGATATACATTTCATACAAGATTGGATCATCATGAGTATCGGCAGAAAAAAAATGCTATAACTGCAACTTGCGAAAAGCAAAATGCATAGTCCAAAATTGATTATTCTGCTCTAAATACTTTTTGGAGGATTTTGTCTGCATTGTGAATTTGAGGTGTTTAAGAACACATTAAATCAGTGACTCACCCTCTGAAGTGTGCCTGAAAATAAATCTTTAATGAGTCTAGCAATTATTGTACAGAATGCCAGAAAGACACATTATTTGTTATTCCTATTCTTTCTTATTTAGGGTCACTGCTCAAAGTGTTACACTTGTGGAAACCCCAGTTTTTTTAAAGAATCCTGAACAAAAAAGCAGTCACTCTAGAAAAAAAGAACCACATGGCATTGGCCAGAGCTCGGGATCATCAATTTAAAAAAAAAAAACAACAAAATGTTTTTTTTTTTTAGGGGTAGCAAGGAAGACCCCAGGGTTTGCAAGGGAGACCTCAGGGGTTGCAATTGTGGACCTCCTGGTGACCCATAAAAGACATCCCTGTCTGACACTTTAGAAAATGTTCTTTCTGAGACACGCACCACTCCGATACAGAGTATTCCTTGCGCTTCAACAATCAACAATGGAAATGATCTTGAGGCAGAGACTTTTGAAAACGCTCTCTGAGATACATGACCACTTTGATACAAAGTATTCTTCAACAATAGAAATGTTTAGGCATTTGCACACTGGGTTTCTCATCTGACAGAAACTCACTGTTTGCTTTGATAGCTTTCCCAGCAGAGCAGAGTACACAGCCATCTGATTCTGCTTTCAGGGGTCCAACTCCTGCTCCTCAGACACTCCTATGTCGACTTCTTGACACAGGAGGGTGAGCACTTCTGATGCAAGGGAAAGGGACAGCCTCTCCACATTACTTCCTTCACAGCCATCAGTCCACTCTACGGGCCTCCAGCTCCCATGCCAAGCTTCCTGGTACCATCTCTCTCTGCAGTCCCCAGCATTTTGGCATACTGCTCTTGGTGGACCGACCCACAGCAGTTTCCTCCAGTGGCTTGCATCTCTTGAAAAAAGGTTTTCTGCTGATCGCACAGGCCTCCCTGCTGCTCCTCCCTGTGTTGTTTTCTCTCCCTCATTTTATACACCTACAACCCTTTAACATGTTGCAGGTGTGCTTTCTCAATTAAGCTTGCCTGACCATGATAAAGGGGACATGCCTGACCTTCACAACACTTTGCAGGTCTCTTCTTCGTTCCAGTCTTAAAATGGGGAAATGGCGTAGTGTTCATTACTCTCAGCTGCCTCTTCCTCATCTCAGTACTGTCAAGTGTCACATGAGGGAAAATGGTGGGAGCTGGCTTACAATAACACATAAAGGCTGGAAAAAGGTTAGGTTGTTCGTCAATAGGGAAAGGGGAATACCACGTCTCAGCTGCATGCACGGCCCTCCCAATCCCCAAGGACTTTTCACCAAGGAGATCCTCCCTCGCTTCTCCACCCCCAGGGCCAGGATACAAGAGCGATGGCCTTTCCCTGTGCACCTGAGATGAGAATCCAGGGGGTTAAGGACTGAAGAAACCCTCAGGTTTCTCAAACAGGCCTTGAAAATATTGCACTCTAAAGGTCAAGCTGCCATGAGGCCCCCATGATAAGAGCAGCTCTCTCTGGGTAAGGAGATGCTAATACTTAGAGAATTGCAAATCCAGTTTGCAAGTGCAAGGCATACTAGGATAACCTCTTGATATATATATATATATATATATATATATATATATATATATATATATATATATACCGTGGCCATGTAGTTATGGTTATAGTTATGGTTAAGTTGATGTTTCCATAGGAAGAGCACTTTTTGGGCAGCTTATAACTTTGCTCTCCCTGGACGAATCCTCACCCAACTTTACAAAAAAAAGTATTTGGGTCACTCTGAATTTTTTTGCAAAGTTTGGTGAGGATTCGTCCGGGGGGGCAAAGTTATAGGGAGGGTCCCAAAACTTTTTTTGTTCCCATAGACTGAATGGGAAAAAAACTTTGCTCGCGTCTACAGCCCAAACCGCTGGACGGATTTTCACCAAATTTGGACCAGGAGCACCGGCTTGGTGAAAATCCCTCCAGTACTTTTTTTTTAAAATGACCAAAAAGTAGGTAAAAAAAAATTAGTGATATCTGTGTTCGCTTCGCGGACACACTTCCCTGTTCGTTCCGCGGACAGGACGGTGATTGGGCCAGCAGCTTGCGTGATGTCCGCGGACATCTGACGTGCTCTCTCATTGGATGCGGTGAAAGCGGGCAGTGCGTCTGGCTTCAGAGACGCCCGCCATCTTTCTTTGCCGCATGAGAGGCTTTGTCAGGTCAGCAGGAGCGTGTCTGTCTCTTGTTCCTCCCACCCCCACTCATGCCCGTGTCTGCCCCACCCCCCGCTCATGCCCCGTGTGTCCTTTCTGTCCCCCCCACCCCGCTCATGACCTGTGTGTCCTTACTGACCCCTCCACCCCCAGTCATGCTCCGTGTGTCCCCTGTTCCTCCAGCCTCCCGCTCACGCCATCGCACACGGTGGCCAACGGAGGGCCGAGGAGAGGGATCTGTCGTACTAACTCATGTCCGTGCGGCATGTCTGTGTTTTTGTTTGTCCCTCCGAACCCCCCGCTCATGCCTCGTGTGGCTCTCTCCCTCCCTCCCACCCCCCGCTCAAGCCCCGTGTGTCTCTCTCCCTCCCCTCCACCCCCGCTCATGCCCCGTGTGTGTCTATCCCACCCGCCCGGCCCCCGCTCATGCCGCGTGTGTGTCTATCCCTCCCGCCCATCCCCCGCTCATGCCCCATGTGTGTCTATCCCTCCCGCCCACCCCCCGCTCATGCCCCGTGTGTGTCTACCCCTCCCGCCAACCCCCCTCTCATGCCCCGTCTGTGTCTATCCCTCCTGCCCATCCCCCGCTCAAGCCCCGTGTGTGTCTATCCCTCCCCGCACCCCCTGCTCATGCCCCGTCTGTCTCTCCCCTCCCCCTGCTCATGCCCCGTCTGTCTCTCCCCTCCCCCCACCCCCTGCTCATGCCCCGTGTGTAACTATCCCTCCCACCCACGCCCTGCTCATGCCCCGTGTGTCTGTAACCCTCCCATCCACCCCCCGCTCATGCCCCGTGTGTCTCTATCCCTCCCACCCACCCCCCGCTCATGCCCCGTGTGTCTCTCTCCCTCCCCCACCCCCGCTCATGCCCCGTGTGTCTCTATCCCTCCCGCCCACCCCCCGCTCATGCCCCGTGTGTCTCTATCCCTCCCGCCCACCCCCACCCCTGCCCTGTGTGTCTCTAACCCTCCCACCCACCCTCCGCTCATGCCCCGTGTGTCTCTCTCCCTCCCCCCAACCCCGCTCATGCCCCTTGTGTATCTCCCCTCCCTCCCACCCCCGCTCATGCCCCGTGTGTCTCTCATCTCCCCCCACCCCCGCTCACGCCCAGTGTGTCTCGCCCCTCCCCCCACCCCCCGTGTGTCTTTCCCCTCCCACCCCCCCCTGCTCCTGCCCCATGTGTCTCTCACCTCCCACCCACCCCCCGCTCATGCCCCATGTGTCTCTCCCCTCCCACCTAACCCCCGCTCATGCCCCGTGTGTCTCTCCCCTCCCACCCACCCCCCGCTCATGCTTCGTGTGTCTCTCCCCTCCCACCCACCCCCGCTCATGCCTCGTGTGTCTCTCCCCTCCCACCCACACCCCACTCATGCCCCGTTTGTCGTTCCGCTCTCACCCACCCCCGCTCATGCCCCGTGTGTCTCTCCCCTCCCACCCACCCCCCGCTCATGCCCTGTGTTTCTCTATCCCTCCCACCCACCCCCCGCACATGCCCCGTGTGTCTCTCCCCCCACCCCCGCTCATGCCCCGTGTGTCTCTCCCCTCACCCCCTACTCATGCCCCGTGTTTCTCTATCCCTCCCACCCACCCCCCGCTCATGCCCCGTGTGTGTCTCTCCCCCCCACCCCCTGCTCATGCCCCGTGTGTCTCTCCCCTCACCCCCTACTCATGCCCCGTGTGTCTCTAGCCCTCCACCCACCCCCTGCTCATGCCCCTGGCCCTCCCACCCACCCCCCGCTTGTGTCTCTATCCCTCCCACCCACCCCCCCGCTCATGCCCCGTGTGTCTCTAATGCCTCCCACCAACACCCCGCTCATGCCCCGTGTGTCTCTAACCCTCCCACCCACCCCCGCTCATGCCCCGTGTGTCTCTATCCCTCCCACCCACCCCCTGCTCATGCCCCGTGTCTTTCTCGCCTTTCACCGACCCCCCGCTCATGCCCCGTGTCTCTCTCCCCTTCCCCCCGACTCCCCGCTCATGCCCCATTTGTCTCTATCCCTCCCACCCACCCCCGCTCATGCCCTGTGTGTCTCTATCCCTCCCACCCACCCCCCGCTCATGCCCCATGTCTCTCCCTCCCCCCAACCCCCTGCTCATGCCCCGTGTGTCTCTCCCCTCACCCCCTTCTCATGCCCAGTGTGTCTTAGCCTTCCCACCCACCCCCCGCTCATGGCCCTAGCCCTCCCACCCACCCCCCGCTCACGCCCTGTGTGTCTCTATCCCTCACACCCACCCCCTGCTCATGCCCCGTGTGTCTCTATCCCTCCCACCCACCCCCCGCTCATGCCCAGTGTTTCTCTATCCCTCCCACCCACCCCCCGCTCATGCCCCGTGTGTCTCTATCCCTCCCCCCATCCCCGCTCATGCCCCATGTGTCTCTATCACTGCCGCCCATCCCCCGCTCATGCGCCGTGTGTCTCTCTCCCCCCACCACCCCTGCTCATGCCCCTTGTGTCTCTCTCCCTCCCCTCCACCCCCGCTCATGCCTCGTGTGTCTCTCTCCCTCCCAACTATCCCCGCTAACACCCGTGTGTGTCTCTCCCTCCCCCCACCCCTGCTCATGCCCCGTGTGTCTCTCTTCCTCCCGCTCAGCCCCTGCTCATGCCTTGTGTGTCTCTCTCCCTCCCCCCATCCCCGCTCATGCCCCGTGTGTCTCTAGCCCTCCCACCCACCCCCCGCTCATGCCCCATGTGTCTCCAGCCCTCCAACCCACCCCCTGCTCATGCCCCGTGTGTCTCTCTCCCCCCACCACCCCTGCTCATGCCCCGTGTGTCTCTCTCCCTCCCCTCCACCCCCGCTCATGCCTCGTGTGTCTCTCTCCCTCCCAACTATCCCCGCTCACGCCCGTGTGTGTCTCTCCCTCCCCCCACCCCTGCTCATGCCCCGTGTGTCTCTCTTCCTCCCGCTCAGCCCCCGCTCATGCCTTGTGTGTCTCTCTCCCTCCCCCCATCCCCGCTCATGCCCCGTGTGTCTCTAGCCCTCCCACCCACCCCCCGCTCATGCCCCGTGTGTCTCCAGCCCTCCAACCCACCCCCTGCTCATGCCCCGTGTGTCTCTCGCCCTCCCACCCACCCCCCGCTCATGCCCCGTGTGTGTCTCGCCCTCCCACCCACCCCCCGCTCATGCCACATGTGTCTCTAGCCCTCCCACCCACCCCCGCTCATGCACCGTGTGTGTCTCTCCCTCCCCCGACCCCACGCTCATGCCCCGTGTGTCTCTAGCCCTCCCACCCACCCCCGCTCATGCCCCTAGGCCTCCCACCCACCCTCCACTCATGCCCCGTGTGTCTCTCCCCCACTCCCCGCTCATATCCCGTGTGTCTCTAGCCAGCCCAATCACCCCCCGCTCATGCCCCGTGTGTCATTATCCCTCCCCTCCACCCCCTGCTCATGCCCCGTGTGTGTCTCTCCCTCCACCCCCTGTTCTTGCCCCGTGTGTCTCTCCCCTCCCCTCACCCCCGCTCATGCCCCGTGTGTCTCTCCCCTCCCCCACCTCCCGCTCATGCCCCGTGTGTCTCTTCTCCAACCCACCCCCCGCTCATGCCCACGTGTGTATCTCCCCTCCCACCCACCCCCCGCTCATGCCCCGTGTGTCTCTCCCCTCCCACCCACCCCCCGCTCATGCCCCATGTGTCTCTCCCCTCCCACCAACCCCCCGCTCATGCCCCGTGTGCCTATCCCCTCCCACCCAACCCCCGCTCATGCCCCGTGTGTCTCTAGCCCTCCAACCCACCCCCCGCTCATGCCCCGTGTGTCTCTATCCCTCCCACCCACCCCCCGCTCATGCCCCGTGTGTCTCTATCCCTCCCATCCACCCCCCGCTCATGCCCCGTGTGTCTCTATCCCTCCCACCCACCCCCCGCTCATGCCCCGTGTGTCTCTCTCCCTCCCCCTTACCCCCGCTCATGCCCCGTGTGTCTCTATCCCTCCCGCCCACCCCCCGCTCATGCCCCATGTGTCTCTATCCCTCGCGCCCACCCCTGCCCTGTGTGTCTCTAACCCTCCCACCCACCCCCCGCTCATGCCCCGTGTGTCTCTCTCCCTCCCCCCACCCCTGCTCAAGCCCCGTGTGTCTCTCCCCTCCCTCCCACCCCCCGCTCATGCCCCGTGTGTCTCTCCCCGAACCCCCCACTCACGCCCCATGTGTCTCGTGCCTCATCCCACCCCCCGCTCATGCCCCGTGTGTTTCTCCCCTCCCACCCACCGCCTGCTCATGCCCCGTGTGTCTCTCACCTCCCACCCACCCCCCGCTCATGCCCCGTGTGTCTCTCGCCTCCCACCCTCCCCCCGCTCACGCCCCGTGTGTCTCTCCCCTCCCACCCCCCGCTCATGCCTCGTGTGTCTCTCCCCTCCCACCCACACCCCACTCATGCCCCGTTTGTGTCTCCCCTCCCACACACCCCCCGCTCATGCCCCGTGTGTCACTCCCCTGCCACCCACCCCCCACTCATGCCCCGTGTGTCTCTAGCCCTCCCACCCACCCCTGCTCATGCCCCGTGTATCTCTCCCCCCACCCCCGCTCATGCCCCGTGTGTGTCTCCCCCTCTACCCCCTGCTCATGCCCCGTGTGTCTCTCCCCTCACCCCCTACTCATGCCCCGTGTGTCTCTAGCCCTCCAACCACACCCCGCTCATGCCCCTGGGCCTCCCACCCACCCCCGCTTGTTTCTCTATCCCTCCCGCCCACCCCCCGCTCATGCCATGTATGTCTCTATCTCTCCCACCCACCCCCCGCTCATGCCCCGTGTGTCTCTATCCCTCCCACCCACCCCCGCTCATGCCCCGTGTGTCTCTATCCCTCCCACCCACCCCCCACTCATGCCCTGTGTCTCTCTCCCCTTCCACCCACCCCCCGCTCATGCCCCGTGTCTCTCTCCCCTTCCCCCCGACTGCCTGCTCATGCCCCATTTGTCTCTATCCCTCCCACCCACCCCCCGCTCATGCCCCGTATGTCTCTATCCCTCCCACCCACCCCCCGCGCATGCCCCATGTGTCTCTATCCCTACCACCCACCCGCCGCTCATGCCCCGTGTGTCTCTATAACTCCCACCCACCCCCCGGTCATGCCCTGTGTGTCTCTATCCCTCCCACCCACCCCCCGCTCATGCCCCTTGTCTCTCCCTCCCCCCCACCCTCTGCTCATGCCCCGTGTCTCTAACCCCTTCCCCCCGATTCCCCGCTCATGCCAAATTTCTCTCTATCCCCCAACCCCTCCCCCGCTCATGCCCCGTATGTCTCTATCCCTCCCACCCACCTCCCGCTCATGCCCCGTGTGTCTCTATCCCTCCCACCCACCCGCCGCTCATGCCCCGTGTGTCTCTATGACTCCCACCCACCCCCGCTCATGCCCTGTGTGTCTCTATCCCTCCCACCCACGCCCCACTCATGCCCCATGTCTCTCCCTCCCCCCCGCCCCCTGCTCATGCCCCGTGTGTCTCTCCCCTCACCCCCTACTCATGCCCCGTGTGTCTCTATCCCTCCCATCCACCCCCCGCTCATGCCCCGTGTGTCTCTATCCCTCCCATCCACCCCTCACTCATGCCAAGTGTGTCTCTATCCCTCCCACCCACCCCCCGCTCATGCCCCGTGTGTCTCTATCCCTCCCCCCACCCCCGCTCATGCCCCATGTGTCTCTTCTCCTCCCGCCCAAACCCAGCTCATGCGCCGTGTGTCTCTCTCCCCCCACCACCCCTGCTCATGCCCCATGTGTCTCTCTCCCTCCCCTACACCCCCGCTCATGCCCCGTGTGTCTCTCTCCCTCCCCCCTACCCCCGCTCACGCCCCCTGTGTCTCTCAGTCCCTCCCCCCCACCCCCGCTCATGCCCCGTGTGTCTCTCTCCCTCCCGCTCAAACCCTGCTCATGCCTTGTGTGTCTCTCTCCCTCACGTCACCCCCGCTCATGCCCCATGTGTCTCTTCTCCTCCCACCCAACCCCCGCTCATGCGCCGTGTGTCTCTCTCCCCCACCACCCCTGCTCATGCCCCATGTGTCTCTCTCCCTCCCCTCCACCCCCGCTCATGCCCCGTGTGTCTCTCTCCCTCCCCCCTACCCCCGCTCACGCCCCGTGTGTCTCTCTCCCTCCCCCCCCACCCCCGCTCATGCCCTGTGTGTCTCTAGCCCTCCCACCCACCCCGCGCTCATGCCCCGTGTGTCTCTAGCCCTCCAACCCACCCCCCGCTCATGCCCCGTGTGTCTCTCGCCCTCCCACCCACCCACCCCCCGCTCATGCCCCGTGTGTGTCTCGCCCTCCCACCCATCCCTGCCCTGTGTGTCTCTAACCCTCCCACCCACCCCCCGCTCATGCCCCGTGTGTCTCTCTCCCTCCCCCACCCCTGCTCAAGCCCCGTGTGTCTCTCCCCTCCCTCCCACCCCCCGCTCATGCCCCGTGTGTCTCTCCCCGAACCCCCCACCCCCCGCTCACGCCCCGTGTGTCTCGTGCCTCATCCCACCCCCCGCTCATGCCCCGTGTGTTTCTCCCCTCCCACCCACCGCCTGCTCATGCCCCGTGTGTCTCTCACCTCCCACCCACCCCCCGCTCATGCCCCGTGTGTCTCTCGCCTCCCACCCTCCCCCCGCTCACGCCCCGTGTGTCTCTCCCCTCCCACCCCCCCGCTCATGCCTCGTGTGTCTCTCCCCTCCCACCCACACCCCACTCATGCCCCGTTTGTGTCTCCCCTCCCACACACCCCCCGCTCATGCCCCGTGTGTCACTCCCCTCCCACCCACCCCCCACTCATGCCCCGTGTGTCTCTAGCCCTCCCACCCACCCCTGCTCATGCCCCGTGTATCTCTCCCCCCACCCCCGCTCATGCCCCGTGTGTGTCTCCCCCCCTATCCCCTGCTCATGCCCCGTGTGTCTGTCCCCTCACCCCCTACTCATGCCCCGTGTGTCTCTAGCCCTCCAACCACACCCCGCTCATGCCCCTGGGCCTCCCACCCACCCCCGCTTGTTTCTCTATCCCTCCCGCCCACCCCCCGCTCATGCCATGTGTGTCTCTATCCCTCCCACCCACCCCCCGCTCATGCCCCGTGTGTCTCTATCCCTCCCACCCACCCCCGCTCATGCCCCGTGTGTCTCTATCCCTCCCACCCACCCCCCACTCATGCCCTGTGTCTCTCTCCCCTTCCACCCACCCCCCGCTCATGCCCCGTGTCTCTCTCCCCTTCCCCCCGACTGCCTGCTCATGCCCCATTTGTCTCTATCCCTCCCACCCACCCCCCGCTCATGCCCCGTATGTCTCTATCCCTCCCACCCACCCCCCGCGCATGCCCCATGTGTCTCTATCCCTACCACCCACCCGCCGCTCATGCCCCGTGTGTCTCTATAACTCCCACCCACCCCCCGGTCATGCCCTGTGTGTCTCTATCCCTCCCACCCACCCCCCGCTCATGCCCCTTGTCTCTCCCTCCCCCCCACCCTCTGCTCATGCCCCGTGTCTCTAACCCCTTCCCCCCGATTCCCCGCTCATGCCAAATTTCTCTCTATCCCCCAACCCCTCCCCCGCTCATGCCCCGTATGTCTCTATCCCTCCCACACACCTCCCGCTCATGCCCCGTGTATCTCTATCCCTCCCACCCACCCGCCGCTCATGCCCCGTGTGTCTCTATGACTCCCACCCACCCCCGCTCATGCCCTGTGTGTCTCTATCCCTCCCACCCACGCCCCACTCATGCCCCATGTCTCTCCCTCCCCCCCGCCCCCTGCTCATGCCCCGTGTGTCTCTCCCCTCACCCCCTACTCATGCCCCGTGTGTCTCTATCCCTCCCATCCACCCCCCGCTCATGCCCCGTGTGTCTCTATCCCTCCCATCCACCCCTCACTCATGCCAAGTGTGTCTCTATCCCTCCCACCCACCCCCCGCTCATGCCCCGTGTGTCTCTATCCCTCCCCCCACCCCCGCTCATGCCCCATGTGTCTCTTCTCCTCCCGCCCAACCCCCGCTCATGCGCCGTGTGTCTCTCTCCCCCCACCACCCCTGCTCATGCCCCATGTGTCTCTCTCCCTCCCCTCCACCCCCGCTCATGCCCCGTGTGTCTCTCTCCCTCCCCCCTATCCCCGCTCACGCCCCGTCTGTCTCTCAGTCCCTCCCCCCCACCCCCGCTCATGCCCCGTGTGTCTCTCTCCCTCCTGCTCAAACCCCGCTCATGCCTTGTGTGTCTCTCTCCCTCACGTCACCCCCGCTCATGCCCCATGTGTCTCTTCTCCTCCCACCCAACCCCCGCTCATGCGCCATGTGTCTCTCTCCCCCACCACCCCTGCTCATGCCCCATGTGTCTCTCTCCCTCCCCCCTACCCCCGCCCCGTGTGTCTCTCTCCCTCCCCCCCACCCCCGCTCATGCCCCGTGTGTCTCTAGCCCTCCCACCCACCCCGCGCTCATGCCCCGTGTGTCTCTAGCCCTCCAACCCACCCCCCGCTCATGCCCCGTGTGTCTCTTGCCCTCCCACCCACCCCCCGCTCATGCCCCGTGTGTGTCTCGCCCTCCCACCCATCCCCTGCTCATGCCCCATGTGTCTCTGACCCTCCCACCCACTCCCGCTCATGCCCCGTGTGTGTCTCTAACTCCCCACCACCCCCCGCTCATGCCCCATGTCTCTCCCTCCCCCCAACCACCTGCTCATGCCCTGTGTGTCTCTCCCCTCACCCCCTACTCATGCCCCGTATGTCTCTAGCCCTCCCACCCACCCCCCGCTCATGATACCCCCCGCTCACGCCCCGTGTGTCTCTATCCCTCCCACCCACCCCCCGCTCATGCCCCGTGTGTCTCTATCCCTCCCACCCACCCCCCGCTCATGCCCAGTGTGTCTCTATCCCTTCCACCCAACCCCGCTCATGCCCCGTGTGTCTCTATCCCTCCCCCACCCCCGCTCATGCCACATGTGTCTCTAGCCCTCCCGCTCACCCCCCGCTCATGCGCCGTGTGTCTGTCTCCCCCCCACCACCCCTGCTCATGCCCCGTGTGTCTCTCTCCCTCCCCTCCACCCCCGCTCATGCCTCGTGTCTCTCTCTCCCTACCCCCGCTCACGCCCATGTGTGTCTCTCCCTCCCCCCACCCCTGCTCATGCCCCGTGTGTCTCTCTCCCTCCTGCTCACCCCCCGCTCATGCCTTGTGTGTCTCTCTCCCTCCCCCATCCCCTCTCATGCCCCGTGTGTCTCTAGCCCTCCCACCCACCCCCCGCTCATGCCCCATGTGTCTCTGGCCCTCCAACCCACCCCCTGCTCATGCCCCGTGTGTCTCTCGCCCTCCCACCCACCCCCCGCTCATGCCCCGTGTGTGTCTCTCCCTCCCCCCACCCCCGCTCATGCCCCGTGTGTCTCTCTCCCTCCCGCTCAAACCCCGCTCATGCCTTGTGTGTCTCTCTCCCTCACGTCACCCCCGCTCATGCCCCATGTGTCTCTTCTCCTCCCGCCCAACCCCCGCTCCTGCGCCGTGTGTCTCTCTCCCCCCACCACCCCTGCTCATGCCCCATGTGTCTCTCTCCCTCCCCTCCACCCCCGCTCATGCCCCGTGTGTCTCTCAGTCCCTCCCCCCCACCCCGCTCATGCCCCGTGTGTCTCTAGCCCTCCCACCCACCCCGCGCTCATGCCCCGTGTGTCTCTAGCCCTCCAACCCACCCCCCGCTCATGCCCCGTGTGTCTCTCTCCCACCCACCCCCCGCTCATGCCCCGTGTGTGTCTCGCCCTCCCACCCATCCCCTGCTCATGCCCCATGTGTCTCTGACCCTCCCACCCACTCCCGCTCACGCCCCGTGTGTGTCTCTCCCTCCCCACCACCCCCCGCTCATGCCCCATGTCTCTCCCTCCCCCCAACCACCTGCTCATGCCCCGTGTGTCTCTCCCCTCACCCCCTACTCATGCCCCGTATGTCTCTAGCCCTCCCACCCACCCCCCGCTCGTGATACCCCCCGCTCACGCCCCGTGTGTCTCTATCCCTCCCACCCACCCCCCGCTCATTCCCCGTGTGTCTCTATCCCTCCCACCCACCCCCCGCTCATGCCCAGTGTGTCTCTATCCCTTCCACCCACCCCCTGCTCATGCCCCGTGTGTCTCTATCCCTCCCCCACCCCCGCTCATGCCACATGTGTCTCTAGCCCTCCCGCTCACCCCCCGCTCATGCGCCGTGTGTCTGTCTCCCCCCCACCACCCCTGCTCATGCCCTGTGTGTCTCTCTCCCTCCCCTCCACCCCCGCTCATGCCTCGTGTGTCTCTCTACCTACCCCCGCTCACGCCCATGTGTGTCTCTCCCACCCCCCACCCCTGCTCATGCCCCGTGTGTCTCTCTCCCTCCCGCTCACCCCCCGCTCATGCCTTGTGTGTCTCTCTCCCTCCCCCATCCCCGCTCATGCCCCGTGTGTCTCTAGCCCTCCCACCCACCCCCCGCTCATGCCCCGTGTGTCTCTGGCCCTCCCACCCACCCCCCGCTCATGCCCAGTGTGTCTCTATCCCTTCCACCCACCCCCTGCTCATGCCCCGTGTGTCTCTATCCCTCCCCCACCCCCGCTCATGCCACATGTGTCTCTAGCCCTCCCGCTCACCCCCCGCTCATGCGCCGTGTGTCTGTCTCCCCCCCACCACCCCTGCTCATGCCCTGTGTGTCTCTCTCCCTCCCCTCCACCCCCGCTCATGCCTCGTGTGTCTCTCTACCTACCCCCGCTCACGCCCATGTGTGTCTCTCCCACCCCCCACCCCTGCTCATGCCCCGTGTGTCTCTCTCCCTCCCGCTCACCCCCCGCTCATGCCTTGTGTGTCTCTCTCCCTCCCCCATCCCCGCTCATGCCCCGTGTGTCTCTAGCCCTCCCACCCACCCCCCGCTCATGCCCCGTGTGTCTCTGGCCCTCCAACCCACCCCCTGCTCATGCCCCGTGTGTCTCTCGCCCTCCCACCCACCCCCCGCTCATGCCCCGTGTGTGTCTCTCCCTCCCCCCACCCCCGCTCATGCCCCGTGTGTCTCTCTCACTCCCGCTCAAACCCCGCTCATGCCTTGTGTGTCTCTCTCCCTCACGTCACCCCCGCTCATGCCCCATGTGTCTCTTCTCCTCCCGCCCAACCCCCGCTCATGCGCCGTGTGTCTCTCTCCCCCCACCACCCCTGCTCATGCCCCATGTGTCTCTCTCCCTCCCCTCCACCCCCGCTCATGCCCCGTGTGTCTCTCTCCCTGCCCCCTACCCCCGCTCATGCCCCGTGTGTCTCTCTCCCTCCCCCCCACCCCCGCTCATGCCCCGTGTGTCTCTAGCCCTCCCACCCTCCCCGCGCTCATGCCCCGTGTGTCTCTAGCCCTCCAACCCACCCCCCGCTCATGCCCCGTGTGTCTCTCGTCCTCCCACCCACCCCCCGCTCATGCCCCGTGTGTGTCTCGCCCTCCCACCCATCCCCTGCTCATGCCCCATGTGTCTCTGACCCTCCCACCCACTCCCGCTCACGCCCCGTGTGTGTCTCTCCCTCCCCACCACCCCCCGCTCATGCCCCATGTCTCTCCCTCCCCCCAACCACCTGCTCATGCCCCGTGTGTCTCTCCCCTCACCCCCTACTCATGCCCCGTATGTCTCTAGCCCTCCCACCCACCCCCGCTCATGATACCCCCCGCTCACGCCCCGTGTGTCTCTATCCCTCCCACCCACCCCCCGCTCATGCCCCGTGTGTCTCTATCCCTCCCACCCACCCCCCGCTCATGCCCAGTGTGTCTCTATCCCTTCCACCCACCCCCCGCTCATGCCCCGTGTGTCTCTATCCCTCCCCCACCCCCGCTCATGCCACATGTGTCTCTAGCCCTCCCGCTCACCCCCCGCTCATGCGCCGTGTGTCTGTCTCCCCCCCACCACCCCTGCTCATGCCCCGTGTGTCTCTCTCCCTCCCCTCCACCCCCGCTCATGCCCTGTGTGTCTCTCTCCCTCCCGCTCACCCCCTGCTCATGCCTTGTGTGTCTCTCTCCCTCCCCCATCCCCGCTCATGCCCCGTGTGTCTCTAGCCCTCCCACCCACCCCCCGCTCATGCCCCGTGTGTCTCTGGCCCTCCAACCCACCCCCTGCTCATGCCCCGTGTGTCTCTCGCCCTCCCACCCACCCCCCGCTCATGCCCCGTGTGTCTCTAGCCCTCCCACCCACCCCCCGCGTGTCTCTATCCCTCCCATCCACCCCCCGCTCATGCCCCGTGTGTGTCTCGCCCTCCCACCCACTCCCCGCTCATGCCCCATGTGTCTCTAGCCCTCCCACCCACCCCCGCTCATGCCCCGTGTGTGCCTCTCCCTCCCGTACACCCCACACTCATGCCCTGTGTGTCTCTATCCCTCCCACCTACCCCCCGCTCATGCCTGTGTGTCTCTATCCCTCCCATCCACCCCCCGCTCATGCCCCGTGTGTCTCTATCCCTCCCACCCACCCCCCACTCATGCCCCGTGTGTCTCTCTCCCTCCCTCCCACCCCCGCTCATGCCCCGTGTGTCTCTATCCCTCCCGCCCACCCCCCGCTCATGCCCCGTGTGTCTCTATCCCTCCCACCCACCCCCCGCTCATGCCCCATGTGTCTCTCTCCCTCCCACCACCCCTGCTCAAGCCCCGTGTGTCTCTCCCCTCCCTCCCACCCCCTGCTCATGCCCCGTGTGTCTCTCAACCCGCTCACGCCCCGTGTGTCTCGCGCCCCATCCCACCCCCCGCTCACGCCCCGTGTGTCTCTCCCCTCTCACCCACCCCCTGCTCATGCCCCGTGTGTCTCTCACCTTACACCCACCGCCCGCTCATGCCCCGTGTGTCTCTGCCCTCCCTCCCACCCCCCGCTCATGCCCCGTTTGTCTCTCCCCTCCCACCCACCCCCCGCTCATGCCCCGTGTGTCTCTCCCCTCCAACCCACCCCCCGCTCATGCCCCGTGTGTCTCTATCCCTCCCACCCACCCCCCGCTCATGCCCCGTGTGTCTCTCCCCCCACTCCCGCTCATGCCCCGTGTATGTCTCTCCCCCCCACCCCCTGCTCATGCCCCATGTGTCTCTCCCCTCACCCCCTACTCATGCCCCGTGTGTCTCTAGCCCTCTACCCACCCCCCGCTCATGCCCCTGGACCACCCACCCACCCCCCGCTTGTGTCTCTATCCCTCCCGCCCACCCCCCGCTCATGCCCCGTGTGTCTCTAACCCTCCCGACCACCCCCCACCCCTGTCCCGTGTGTCTCTCTCCCTCCCCCTATCCCCCACCCCTGCCCCGTGTGTCTCTATCCCTCCCGACCACCCCCCACCCCTGCCCCGTGTGTCTCTAAGCCTCCCACCCACCCCCGCTCATGCCCCGTGTGTCTCTCCCCTCTCACCCACCCCCTGCTCATGCCCCGTGTGTCTCTCACCTACCACCCACCCCCCGCTCATGCCCCGTGTGTCTCTCCCCTCCCTCACACCCCCTGCTCATGCCCCGTTTGTCTCTCCCCTCCCACCCACCCCCTGCTCCTGCCCCGTGTGTCTCTCCCCTCCAACCTACCCCCTCGCTCATGCCCCGTGTGTCTCAATCCCTCCCACCTACCCCCCGCTCATGCCCCGTGTGTCTCTCCCCCCACCCCCGCTCATGCCCCGTGTGTGTCTCTCCCCCCCACCCCCTGCTCATGCCCCGTGTGTCTCTCCCCTCACCCCCTACTCATGCCCTGTGTGTCTCTAGCCCTCCACCCACCCCCCGCTCATGCCCCTGGACCTCCCACCAACCCCCCGCTTGTGTCTCTATCCCTCCCGCCCACCCCCTGCTCAAGCCCTGTGTGTCTCTATCACTCCCACCCACCCCCGCTCATGCCCCGTGTGTCTCTATCCCTCCCACCCACCCCCGCTCATGCCCTGTGTGTCTCTATTCCTCCCACCCACCCCCCCTCATGCCCCGTGTCTCTCTCCCCTTCCACCCACCCCCCGCTCATGCCCCATGTCTCTCCCCCCTTCCCCCGACTCCCCGCTCATGCCCCATTTGTCTCTATGCCTCTGACTCACCCGGCGCTCATGCCCGGTGTGTCTCTATCCCTCCCACCCACCCCCCGCTCATGCCCTTTGTGTCTCTATCCCTCCCCCCACCCCCGCTCACGCCCCATGTGTCTCTTCTCCTCCCGCCCACCCCCCACTTCATGCTACCCCTGCTTACGCCCCATGTGTGTCTCTCCCTCGCCCCACCCCCGCTCATGCCCCGTGTGTCTCTCTCCCTCCCGCTCACCCCCGCTCATGCCTTGTGTGTCTCTCTCCCTCCTCCCACCCCCGCTCATGCCCCGTGTGTCTCTAGCCCTCCCACCCACCCCGCGCTCATGCCCCGTGTGTCTCTAGCCCTCCAACCCACCCCCCGCTCATGCCCTGTGTGTCTCTCGACCTCCCACCCACCCCCACTCATGCCACGTGTGTGTCTCGCCCTCCCACCCATCCCCTGCTCATGCCCCATGTGTCTCTGACCCTCCCACCCACCCCCGCTCATGCCCCGTGTTTCTCTCTCCTCCCACCCAACCCCCGCTCATGCCCCGTGTGTCTCTATCCCTCCAACTCACCCCCCGCTCAAGCCCCGTGTGTCTCTCGCCCTCCCACCCACCCCCCGCTCATGACCCGTGTGTGTCTCACCCTCCCACCCACCCCCCGCTCATGCCCCGTGTGTCTCTAGCCCTCACACCCACTCCCGCTCATGCCCCGTGTGTGTCTCCCTCCCCCCCACGCTCATGCCCCGTGTGTCTCTAGAACTCCCACCCACCCCCGCTCATGCCCCTAGGCCTCCCACCCACCCCCCGCTCATGCCCCATGCGTCTCTCCCCCCACTCCCCGCTCATGCACCCTGTGTCTCTAGCCAGCCCAACCACCCCCCGCTCATGCCCCGTGTGTCTCTAGCCCTCCCCTCCACCCCCTGCTCATGCCCCGTGTGTCTCTCCCTCCACCCCTGCTCATGCCCCGTGTGTCTCTAGCCCTCCCACCCACCCCTGCTCATGCCCCGTGTGTCTCTCCCCTCCCTCCCACACCCGCTCATGCCCCGTGTGTCTCTCCCCTCCCCAAACGGGGCATGAGCGGGGGGTGGAGGGAGGGCTAGGGGCATGAGTGGGGGGTGGGTGGGAATTCTAGAGACACACGGGGCATGAGTAGGGGGTGAGGGGAGAGACACACGGGGCATGAGCGGGGGGTGGATGGGAGGGGAGAGACACACGGGGCATGAGCGGGGGGTGGGTGGGAGGGGAGAGACACACGTGGGCATGAGCGGGGGGTGGGTTGGAGAAGAGACACACGGGGCATGAGCGGGAGGTGGGGGGAGGGGAGAGACACACGGGGCATGAGCGGGGGGGGCGGGAGGGATAGAGACACACGTGGCATGAGTAGGGTGTGAGGGAAGAGACACACGGGGCGTGAGCAGGGGGTGGGGGAGAGACACACACGGGGCATGAGCAGGGGGTGGGCATGAGGGATAGAGACACACGAGGCATGAGCGGGGGTGGGGGGAGGGAGAGAGACACACGGGGCATGAGCGGGGGGTGGGTGGGAGGGATAGAGACACACGGGGCATGAGCGGGGTGTGGGTGGGAGGTATAGAGACACACGGGGCATGAGCGTGGGGTGGGTGGGAGGGATAGAGACACACGGGGCATGAGCAGGGGGGGTGGGAGGGATAGAGATTTACTGGGCATGAGCGGGGGTGTGTGGGAGGGGAGAGACAAACGGGGCATGAGCGGGGGGTGGGTGGGAGGGCTAGGGGCATGAGTGGGGGCTGGGAGGGCTAAGGGCATGAGTGGGGGGTGGGTGGGAGGGCTAGAGACACACGGGCATGAGTAGGGGGTGAGGGGAGAGACACACGGGGCATGAGCAGGGGGTGGGGGGGAGGGAGAGATACACAAGGGGCATGAGCGGGGGGTTGGTGGGAGGGATAGACACACACGGGGCCTGAGCGGGTGGTGGGTGGGAAGGATAGAGACACAGGGCAAGAGCGGGGGGTGGGTGGGAGAGATAGAGACACACAGGGCATGAGCTGGGGGTGGGTGGGAGGGATAGAGACACACGGGGCATGAGCGGGGGGTGGGTGGGAGACATAGAGACAAACGGGGCATGAGCGGGGAGTGGGTGGGAGGGAGAGAGACACACGGGGCATGAGCGGGGCGTGGGTGGTAGAGGAGAGACAAACGGGGAATGAGCGGGGGTGGGTGATAGGGCTAGGGGCATGAGAGGGGGGTAGGTGGGAGGTCTAGGGGCATGAGCGGGGGGTGGGTGGGAGGGCTGGAGACACACACGGGGCATGAGTAGGGGTTGAGTGGAGAGACACACGGGCCATGAGCAGGGGGGTGGGGGGAGGGGCTAGGGGCATGAGCGGGGGGTGGGTGGGAGAGCAAGAGACACACGGGGCATGAGTAGGGGGTGAGGGGAGAGACACACGGGGCATGAGCAGGGGGTGGGGGGAGGGAGAGACACACGGGGCATGAGCAGTGGGTGGGCGGGAGAGACACACACGGGCATGAGCAGGGGGTGGGGGGAGGGAGAGACACACACGGGGCATGAGGGAGGGTGGGCGGGAGGGATAGAGACACACTGGGGGTGGGTGGGAGGGATAGATACACACGGGGCGTGAGCAGGGGGTGAGTGGGAGGGATAGAGACACACGGGGCATGAGCAGGGGGTGGGTGGGAGGGGAGTTACAAACGGGGCATGTGCGGGTGGTGGGAGGGAGGGCTAGGGGCATGAGCCGGTTTAGGGGCATGAGCGGGGGGTGGGTGGGCGATCTAGAGACACATGGGGCATGAGTAGGTGGTGAGGGGAGAGACACACGGGGCATGAGCAGGGGGTGGGGGGGAGAGACACACGGGGAATGAGCAGGGGGTTGGGGGGATGGAGAGACACACACGGGGCATGAGCAGGGGGTGGGGGGAGGGAGAGACACACACGGGGCATGAGGGGGGTGGGTGGGAGGATAGAGACACACGGGGCATAAGTGTGGGGTGAGGGGAGAGACACACAGGGCATGAGCAGGGGGTGGGGGGAGGGAGAGACACACACGGGGCGTGAGTGGGTGGTGGGCGGGAGGGATAGAGACACACGGGGCATGAGCGGGGGGTGGGTGGGAGGAGAGAGACAAACGGGGCATGAGCGGGGGGTGGGTGGGCGGGATAGGGGCATGAGCGGGGGGGTGGGTGGGAGGGGAGAGACAAACGGGGCATGAGCGGGGGTGGGAGGGAGGGCTAGGGGCATGAGCGGGGGGTGGGTGGGTGGGCTAGAGACACACGGGGCATGAGTAGGGGGTGAGGGGAGAGACACACGGGGCATGAGCAGGGGGTGGGGGGAGGGAGAGACACACGGGGCATGAGCAGATGGTGGGGGAGGGAGAGACACACACGGGGCATGAGTAGGGGGTGGGGGGAGGGAGAGACACACACGGGGTATGAAGGGGGTGGGTGGGAGGGATAGAGACACACGGGGCATGAGCAGGGGGTGGGGGGACGGAGAGACACACACGGGGCATGAGCAGGGGTTGGGGTGGAGGGAGAGACATACACGGGGCATGAGGGGCGGTGGGGGAGAGGGAGAGACACACATGGGGCATGAGCGGGGGGTGGGCGGGAGGGAAAGAGACACACGGGGCATGAGCGGGGGGTGGGCGGGAGGGCTAGAGACACACGGGGCATGAGTAGGGGGTCAGGGGAGGGAGAGACACACGGGGCATGAGCGGGTGGTGGGTGGGAGGGATAGAGACACACGGGGCATGAGTGGCGGGTGGGTGGGAGAATTAGGGGCATAAGCGGGGAGTGGGAGGGAGGGCTAGAGACACATGGGGCATGAGTAGGGGGTGAGGGGAGAGACACACGGGGCATGAGCAGGGGGTGGGGGGGAGGGAGAGACACACACGGGGCATGAGCGGTGGTTGAGTGGGAGGATAGACACAAACGGGGCATGAGCGGGGGATGGGTCGTGGGGATATAGACACACGGAGCATGAGCGCGGGGTGGGTGGGATCGATAGAGACACAAGGGGCATGAGCGGGGTGTGGGTGGGAGGGATAGAGACACACGGGGCAGGAGCGGGGGGTGGGTGGTTCGGGATAGAGACACACATGGCATTAGCGGGGGTAGGTGGGAGGGCTAGGGACATAAGCGGGGGTGGTTGGGAGGGCTAGGGGCATGAGCGGGGGGTGGGTGGGAGGGCTAGGGGCATGAGCGGAGGGTGGGTGGGAGGGCTAGAGACACACAGGGCATGAGTAGGGGGTGAGGGGAGAGACACACGGGGCATGAGCAGGGGGTGGGGGGACGGAGAGACACACACGGGTCATGAGCGGGGGGTGGGCAGTCGGGATAGAGACACACGGGGCATGAGTGGGGGGTGGGTAGGAGCGATAGAGACACAAAGGGCATGAGCGGGGGTGGGGGAGAGACACACGGGGCATGAGCGGGGGGTGGATGGGAGGGATAGAGACACACAGGGCATGAGCGGGGGTGGGTGGTAGGGATAGAGACACACAGGGCATGAGCGGGGGGTGGGTAGGAGGGATAGAGACATACGGGGCATGAGAGGGGGTGGGTGGGAGGTCGAGAGAGAGACACACGGGGCGTGAGCGGGGGGTGGGCGGGAGGGGAGAGACAAACGGGGAATGAGTGGGGGGTGGGTGGGAGGGTTTAGGGGCATGAGCCGGGGTGGGTGGGAGGGCTAGAGACACACAGGGCATGAGTAGGGGGTGAGGGGAGAGACACACGGGGCATGAGCAGGGGGTGGGGGGAGGGGAGAGACAAACGGGGCATGAGCAGGGGGTGGGTGGGAGGGGAGAGACCAATGGGGCATGAGCGGGGGGTGGGTGGAAGGGCTAGGGGCATGAGCAGGGGGTGGGTGGGAGGGCTAGGGGCATGAGCGGGGGGTGGGTGGGAGGGGTAGGGGCATGAGCAGGGGGTGGGTGGGAGGGATAGAGACACATGGAGCATGAGTGGGGGGTGGGTGGGAGGGATAGAGACACACGGGGTATGAGCGGGGGGTGGGTGGGAGGGATAGAGACACACGGGGCATGAGTAGGGGGTGAGGGGAGGGAGAGACACACGGGGCATGAGCGGGGGGGTGGGTGGGAGGGCTAGGGGCATAAGCGGAGAGTGGGAGGGAGGGCTAGAGACACATGGGGCATGAGTAGGGGGTGAGGGGAGAGACACATGGGGCATGAGCAGGGGGTGGGGGGGAGGGGGAGACACACATGGGGCATGAGCAGGGGGTGAGAGGGAGGGAGAGACACACAAGGGGCATGAGCGGGGGGGGTGGGTGGGAGGGATAGAGACACACGGGGCAGAAGTGGGGGGTGGGTGGGAGTTCTAGGGGCATGAGCGGGGGGTGGGTGAGAGGGCTAGAGACACACGGGGCATGAGTAGGGGGTGAGGGGAGAGACACACGGGGCATGAGCAGGGGGTGGGGGGAGGGTGAGACACATATGGGGTCTGAGTAGTGGATGAGTGGGAGGGATAGACACACACGGGGCACGAGCGGGGGGTGGGTCGGGGGGATATAGACACACGGAGCATGAGCGCGGGGTGGGTGGGATCGATAGAGACGCACGGGGCATGAGCGCGGTGTGGGTGGGAGGGATAGAGACACACGGGGCAGGAGCGGGGTGTGGGTGGGAGGGATAGAGACACACGTGGCATTAGCGGGGGTGGGTGGGAGGGCTAGGGACATGAGCAGGGGTGGTTGGGAGGGCTAGGGGCATGAGCGGGGGGTGGGTGGGAGGGCTAGGGGCATGAGCGGAGGGTGGGTGGGAGGGCTAGAGACACACAGGGCATGAGTAGGGGGTGAAGGGAGAGACACACGGGGCATGAGCAGGGGGTGGGGGGAGGGAGAGACACACACGGGTCATGAGCGGGGGGTGGGCGGTCGGGATAGAGACACATGGGGAATGAGTGGGGGGTGGGTGGGAGGGATAGAGACACAAAGGGCATGAGCGGGGGTGGGGGTAGAGACACAGGGGGCATGAGCGGGGGGTGGATGGGATGGATAGAGACACACGGGGCATGAGCGGGGGGTGGGTGATAGGGATAGAGACACACAGGGCATGAGCGGGGGTGGGTGATAGGGATAGAGACACACGGGGCATGAGCGGGGGGTGGGCTGGAGGTCGAGAGAGAGACAGACGGGGTGTGAGTGGGGGGTAGGCGGGAGGGGAGAGACAAACGGGGCATGGGTGGGAGGGCTAGGGGTATGTGCCGGGGTGGGTGGGAGGGCGAGAGACACATGGGGCATGAGTAGGGGGTGAGGGGAGAGACACACGGGGCATGAGCAGGGGGTGGGGGGAGGGGAGAGACAAACGGGGCATGAGCGGGGGGTGGCTGGGAGGGGAGAGACCAACGGGGCATGAGCAGGGGGTGGGTGGAAGGGCTAGGGGCATGAGCGGGGGGTGGGTGGGAGGGCTAGGGGCATGAGCGGGGGGTGGGTGGGAGGGCTAGAGACACACAGGGCATGAGTAGGGGGTGAGGGGAGAGGGGGAGAGACACACGGGGCATGAGCGGGGGGTGGGTGGGAGGGATAGAGACAGATGGAGCATGAGCGGGGGGTGGGTGGCACGGATAGAGACACACGGAACATGAGCGGGGGGTGGGAGGGAGGGAGAGACACACACGGGGCATGAGCAGGGGGTGGGTGGGAGGTATAGAGACACACGGGGCATAAGCGGGGGGTGGGTGGGAGGAATAGAGACACACGGGGCATGAGCGGCGGGTGGGTGGGAGGGCTAGAGACACACGATGCATGAGTAGGGGGTGAGGGGAGAGACACACGGGGCATGAGCAGGGGGTGGGGTGAGGGAGAGACACACACGGGGCATGAGCAGGGGGTGGGGGGAGGGAGAGACACACACGGGGTATGAGCAGGGGGTGGGCGGGAGGGATAGAGACACACGGGGCATGAGCGGGTGTGGGGGGAGGGAAGACACACACGGGGCTTGAGCGGGGGGTCGGCGGGAGGGATAGAGACACACGGGGCATGAGCGGGGGATGGGTGGGAGGGATAGAGACACACGGGGCGTGAGCGGGGGTGGGTGGGAGGGATAGAGACACACTGGGCGTGAGCGGGTAGTGGGTAGGAGGGATAGAGACACACAGGGCATGAGCAGGGGGTGGGAGGGATAGAGACACACGGGGCATGAGCGGGGGGTGGGTGGGTGGGATAGAGACACACGGGGTGTGAGCGGGGGTGGGTAGGAGGGACAAACAAAAACACGGGCATGAGAGAACACGTCAGATGTCCGCGGACATCACGCAAGCTGCTGGCCCAATCACCATCCTGTCCACGGAACGAACAGGGAAGTCCGCCCATGGACCGAACACAGATAGCGAACAGGGAAGTCCGTCCGCAGACCGAACACAGATATCACTATTTTTTTTTAACCTACTTTTTGGTCATTTTTTGCAAAGTTTGGTGAGGATTCGTCCAGGGGGGGCAAAGTTATAGGGGGGTCCCAAAACTTTTTTTCCCATAGACTGAATGGGAAAGTTTTTTTGCTTGCGTCTACAGCCCGAACCGCTGGACGGATTTACACCAAATTTGCGGCAGGAGCAGCGGCTTGGTCCTGAAAGCGTGCTTTGGAGATTTGGTGTAAATCCGTCCAGTAGTTTTTTAAAAAATTACCAAAATGTAAGGCAAACAAATTAGTGATATCTGTGTTAGCTCCGTGGACGGACTTCCCTGTTCGCTCCGTGGACAGCACCCCGATTGGCTCATGGGCTTGCATCATGTCCGCGGACATGCAACGTTTTCGCTGATTGGGCGGTGTGGTGCGTGATGCGTGTCAGATTTTCTGTCGTGCCCGCCATCTTGCATTCGCCGACGACCACGGGCATGCGGGGTGAAACTTGAATTATAAATTGTATTTAGTGGCGTGTGTTGGTGTGTAAGAGTGTTTGGGGAGGGTGGGGGAGTATGAGATAGGTTCAATCTTGTATTTCTTTTATGTGCTAGATGCTTTTGTTGTGTTCAATTTGTCTGCGGACAACACGGCTGTTCTGGAATGTTCGTAAATAAACAGAATGGATTCGGTGTCAAGTTAAAAGTGTTCTAAGAACACTTGTGGGTTCTTGGAATGTTAGCAGGGGGTGTCCTGGAGACGTTGTGTGCATTGTTTGTTGGCAAGCTGAAAGTGTTCTAAAAACACTTGCGGTGTCTTGAAATGTTCGTACACAAAGAAAATGGGGGTGTCTTGAGGACGCTGTCCGTATTGTCCTCTGAGAAGTTGAAGGTGTTCAAGTACCTTCCTTGTGTCCGCGGACATTAAAATGGTTGCAATGCTTGAATCTATGGGTGTGACATTGTCATATGCCATGCACCCAAGAGTCTATGCCCTGGCCAGAAGCTCTGCAGCATATCACAGTAATATGCCATGCACCCAAGAGTGTATGCCCTGGCCAGAAGCACCGCAGCATATCACACTCAGAGTGGCTTATAACTTTGGGTCAAAAACAAATTTATAAGGAACAATGTTATAAGCCAGTATGGGTGTGATATGCTGCGATGGTTGTATTTATGATGTTATACTTACTATTTGGTTTAGTAACGGGAGTCCATGTTTTTCTTGTTCATTTCAGTGATAAAAGAAAATAGCATGTTAGTATTAGTATTTTATAAAGAGTTATTACATTGTACAATCACAATTTTTTCGTTTTTTTTACCCTCATATTTAGTCGATGACAAACGAGAGTACTGTGCAATTTGCTCAGTTTCTGTGTTTGTTGCTAAAATCATTGGGTCTGTGGGAGAAAAAAAATCCACGTTGGATTAAAAAAAACCTTTTTCTGTTATACTACAGTATATATGTTTGTTTGTTTTCAGTGTTTACTTGTTGTTTCTGGCTAATGCTTTATACATTGGATTGTTCCAGTTTTTGGGAGCAGTAAGATATTAGGTATTTGTTTGGATATTGTACAGTTTTGGAGCAGTTAGATACCAGTAGGCATATTCTAAGTGTTTATTTTTTTTATATAATTTCGTGGTATTGATTTATCTGTTTGAATATTTCTAAATTTTGGGACAGTTAGATACCAATTGGTGTATTCTAACCGTCTATTTTTTGATTTATTTGAGTAGTCCTAATTTATCTGTCTAGTTGTTGTAGCATCTTTGGGCAGTTAGATAGCTTTTGGAATATTGCGACAGTTTATATTTTTTACTACAAGTGTACTTAAGGTTTAAGTACAGTTTAGTTATCAAATATTGGTTTTAAGAACATTAAATAAGCGTTTGTAAGATTTGCTGGTAATCTCTGCTTTAGAGTAATGGTACTATCATTACATTCAAACCATCCACATTTCTTTTTTATATATGCAGTGTAGTGTCCTGAGTTGGTTGTGGCTGCTGCGTGGTAGATGATACCTATTGTTGTGAAGGTTTTCCTACCAAGTGATATTTGACCATGTGTGAATCCAGTCAGCTTGCAGTTGTTTTTGGTACCATCTGCATTGTAACATAGAAGCATTAGTATTACGTATTTACTATGTGTTTGTATTATTAACGTGGAGCGATTATCTGAATTGCAGGTGGAACATAATCTACCGTGGTTTGCATTTTGTACAAGTTGCTGAAATGGAACGGATTCACAATTAGGTATTGATATATACACAAAGCGCTCATTGGGGATTTGTTCTTGTGTCACATTGTTGCAGACAGTGCATGTATGTTTCCACATGTATAAAATCTGGAAGATTTCATTTATAGGTATGTTGGTATGTTTTTGTTTTCCAGTACTTGTAGTAAGTACATTAGAAATTATTGTGGCTCTTCCTGTGAGTTTATACTGAATTTCACCATTCCAGCACAGTAGTCCAATTGTTGTCTTATTCCAAAAACACTATACGTGGTGTCAGGATTGTTTGCTGCATTTCTGTGAAGTACTAACATTTGCAAACACAATGGGTCTGAACTGTGTAAGTAAATGTTCTCAACAATTGGTGGTAATTGAAATAGAATATTCATTGCTACATTTGCATAGCAACTTACACCAACTATATTTGAGAGTTTAAATGGACCATGTAGTTCTGTATCTGACTGTTTTTTTTTTGGAGTTTGTCTTCATTCTTTGAAGAAGTACCTGGTTTACTTTCCCTAATTGATTCTTTTTTGATTGTGGTACTTGATGAAGTTTTTGTTTCTTGCACTCTTTTTGGAGGATTTGCAGTGACATCCTGTTGCATTTCTGTTTGATTTAGTTTTCATTTAAAACATTTTCTTTTTTGTGGAACAAGATATGTTTGTAGATGGGGGGTGAATACAGTGAACAAAGTCTATTGTATTCTAAAATGCAAGGAATATCAGCATTTATTTTACTTGCATCAAAGTTGATTAGAAATAGACCGTCAAGTGTACGTAAGCGTGATAGTGCTACGTAGCTCATGCCTTCTTTAAAGACTGTGTTACCAATGTCTATCATTGCTTTTTCTAAGGTAAGACCTTGTGATTTATGAATGGTGACTGCGTATGCAAGAGTTAGAGAAAATTGTTCTCTGCGTACATACATGTCTTTGAAGAGAAGGAATCGAGCTGTTGAGCATCCCATTCTTTTAACTTCTGAAAGTTTGTGAAAGAGAATATTGACAAACTGAATTTTGTTGTCATGTGGGTATGTTTGAAAGCCAACAACTGTACCCTGTGCTCCATTAACTAGTCCTTGGTCTACGTCAAGGTTACGTTTCAGCATTACTCTGCAGTTTAAGGAAAATTTTAATATCTTTTCTAAGCCTGCTGTTTTTGAGATTGATTTTTCTAAACTGTTTAGTCTTGCTGTGGCTTGGTCACACATGGGTAGTGTCATTCCATGTACATCTAGTTTGTCTGTGGCGCTAATTTCCATTATTGGTTGCATTTCTTTACTTAACATGATTTCATTGAATTTGAAACAGCTTGCAAGAGTTGGCATTAAGGCCATACAATTGACATTGTTGTGGGCTAATTGCTCCATAACATCTGTAGCACATGTATTATCACCATAAAGTGCATGAATGTGCCAGGTTTTCAATATTGCTTCTGCTTCTCTAGAAAGTATACCAACTCTGATACTTTTTAAGATGTTGGCATAAGTGAGATCTGCATATTGGCGCATGTTTTGTGTTAATTCTCTGTATTGGAAATGTTGCCAAAGGTTGACATTTCCAATGCTGCCAACAGATTTATGACAGAGTTTGTGTCCTAATGTTTTAAAAATAGGCTCACCTTTTACAGGTGTCAATTGAAGAAGATCTCCGAAAACAATAATGTGTTTTCCTGCAAAGAGCTCTTCATAGTTTGTTTTGAGTATTTCCTGTAATCTGAGGTGACTCAAAGCCAACATTAGGTTGGACACCATGCTCACTTCATCTATTAGTAGCATTTTCATTTGTTTTAATACTCTGTGTAGTTCCATTGCAGATTCTGCAGAAAGTTTGTAATAATCTAATTTGTTTTGGTGTTCTACTGGCAGGAGTAGTAATCAGTGTAAAGTGACACCACCTATGTTGTAGGCAGCTAAGCCTGTGGAGGCAGTGACAATAGCTGAACGTTTGTTGTTTGTGAATTGTTGAAGGAACTTACTGATGATTTTGATTAGGAATGTTTTGCCAGAACCAGCTTCACCACTGACATACAATAGTATAGTTTTGTAATTTTGACAGGTGCATTCTTTGTTTTCATGTTGTACACCATGTGGAATTTCTTTTGTTACTTCTTGAAAAATGCTACGTTGCTCATTGTTTAGCTTTGATTCTAGTATAGTTAAGTCTTCTTTATCTTCATACTGACACATGGTGTTTTGTACTTCTATCATAGCTAATTCTGCCTCATTTGTTATTACTGGGTCTCCCAGTGGTTCTTGGCTTCCTGTGACAGATGGTTGACTACTGTCAGGAGTGTCCTTATCTAGTTGGGCCTGGAGTTCTTCTTCGTGTTGCTGTTCATTGTGCAACATTGTTTTGTATTGTGCAAAATTTACATCAGTTATACTGCTTTCATTTGCTTTGAAAGCGTCTTCATATGAGTCATAGTTATCTAGTATTTCTTCTTCTTTTCTCCATGGTTTAAAGAGTTGTAGCAGGGACATGTAATATACTTCTTTATGTTGAGGAGTCTTTAATGACAATTTGATATGATTAATTAAATTTGGTTTGGTGAGTTTTACTAAGCTGCCTTCACAGTTTGTTACTTTGTATTTATGGTTTTGTTCATCAGGTTTTATATTATTTTTGTATGTGTAGTTTTGGGCTATGTGGTATAGACTCATGGTTTCCAAAGTGGTACTCCTGTTTGGGTAGTATGTGTCCAAAAAATTGTTTTTCAAAATGTCTTGGCTGTTGGGATCATGTTTGGCTATTGTTTCTATATCTTCGTATGATTTTAGAACTCTTTTTCCAGATTTAGCTGGATCAAGATTTAGCCATACTATATTTGCAGGTTTACCATACAGTGCAGTACCAGTTAATCGATCAGCTGCTTCATAGGATCCACATTCTCTATGGGACAGCATTTTTATGCCCAAGCTGTATAATTTCTGAGACACTGTTTTATCTGATTACAGGTCATTCCAGAGGTCTTGGAGCTCTGTCTTTTCTGATTTGGTTAAGTATGCTGTGACATATCGTGCAACTGCAGTAGAATTGTCTGCAATGTACTTCACGTCTATGTTTGCATTCCATAAGTAGGCAATGATTGCATTGTAATCATTGATATATTTTTCTTCTTCTTTTCTTTTTATGCAATATGTATTTTTAGGTGACTTACCTTTAACACTATGTCTACCTGAAGACATGAGGTTGTTCACTTGACCCTTATTTGTGACTGGTCTAGGGAAACCAAATCGGCATTTGGTGTAGTATTTCCCTTTGTTTTTGTATTTGCAACGACAATATTTGCCAAATTTGTGTCTTTGGAATTGTAACATTTTTGCATGAAGATCACTATTTGTGGATTCTGATGGAATTTCACAAGTGACATATTTTTCAATAAACTGTAAAACAGTGGCATCACTGTCTTGACCACATTTAGGAGCATCTTTAATCCATAAAAGCATGTGGATATGTGGTGCTCCTCTGGCTTGGTATTCTTTTCTCAAAAAGAAGTGTTGCACTTCTCCAAGGGGAGGAACAGTTTTGTTACAAATAAAATGTAGCATAGCAATGAAGCGATGGTGAAAATATCGTGAAACATTAACAGGATCCTGTGAACAAAGTTCTCCAGGTGTTAGTATATCTATGTTTGTTTTGTTTTTGTTTGATATGCGTAGGAAAGCATGTAAATCTTCCCATGCATATTCTGCGCAACTTAATGTAACAAACCAAGTGGGTGGGCCAAGGTTTCTGATCATACAACGTACATCTCCATGACGTCGAAACCAGTACTCTTTAGTACCACGCATATTTGCTCATAGATTTGTAAGATTTGCTTGTAAAACTTCATCTTTTTGTTGAACTTTTTGTAATAATTGTGTAGCTGTCATATTTTGAAAGTGTGATCCTGATTTTAATATGTGTGCAACTCCGTAACATAGAGTTGCTAGTTGACTTTCAAAGAGTAGGTGGAATATGTATTCCACATTTTGTCGAAATCTGGGATCTTTAGAATACATTCGTAATGAGCGAATTCATTGATATTCTGATGCTGATATTTGAATAGGTTTATCATCGTATCTTCCTCCTTTGCCAGTAGGAAAGAGTAGAGGAAAAGCATGTGCTTCTATACTTTTTTCCATATGCTGATTGGTGATCCTTTTGTTTGACGCATTTGGTACGTTTCCAGTGCATCTTCTATGGTGTCATTAGAGTGCAATGGATGAATTGTACAATAGTCTAAAGTGTTTGATATTGTAGCAGGATCTAGGAGCTCAAATTGACCAGCTTCTTGTGTCTGTTCAATTATTTCACTTGTATCTTGCAAGTTTTCTTCAATATTAACTTCTTTGTAATATTCATTGTTCTCTTTAAGATATTGTAGGGCTTCTCTAACTTTATGTAAATCTACCAGTTGTTGCCAAATTTTTTTGTCTTTTGTAGGTACTCCATTTACCAAGATAATTAAAGATTGCTGCTTTGGACGTTGCACTCCGAGAGTGTGCACATTTTCTTTTAGATCTAATGGTAAATACAATACTTTTCCACGAATACCTTTCACTAATTCAGAGGGAGGTAATTTTTGCAGTTTTTGGTTGAAGGCGTATTATTTCTTGAAATGGGTGCACTGTTTGAATTATGATGCTCTCATATAAATGAAGTTGTTGAAGGGGTTTTGTTAGTGGATACAATTCCAAGTTATTTGTGATAGCACGTGAAGGCGTTTGGTCGTTGTAAAGTTTTGTAGTGCAGTAACTGCAAAGTATTATGGGGTCAGTTATTTCGTATTTGTTTTCTGCTATAAGGTAGAAAGTTAATTCAAACCATTTAGAATCTTCATTGTCTTCTATTTTGTATGATAGGTCTATAGTTTTTATGCTACTTTTATATAAAGTTCTGCGGCAACATACACACACGTGGTTTGGTACTTCAGCTGAAGTACTTTCATATTTTAGTATTTCTTTTTTGTATGTCTGTAGTGAAAGGTTGCCATCTGCAGAATTGTTACGAAGTTGGTTGACAGCTAATTCATCTTGTAAGTGGGTTTCACTTCCAAAATATTTTGTCTGGATATAGTCGATTTCTTCTAGGAGGTCTTTTGCTGTACCATGTAGAAGAGTGTTATTTAAATTGGCTAGTACTAAAGCAGGACATTTAGCATAGTACAGTTTATAAACTTGATTTCTTATACTTGCATGATGTTTTGATATCCTTTTGATATCATGGAAGGGTGTTTTGCAAGTAGGTCCTGTAATGCAGGCCAAGGAATGTCCTTGTAGTCCTGTGTACTTGCGTATTGGACAAGCATCCATATTTTGCAGTAGTTTAATTTTGATTTTGTCTTTGCTTTTCACATATTGATTGAGGATTTGGCGTAAAGACTTGAACATTTTTTTGGGAATGTTACACATTGACGTGCATGGCCATTTGTACACTAGATGTTCTGATTCAGTTGAATGGAGGGGTAAATCTACGTTTTCAGGGCATATTTTTGTAAGGAGTTCTTCTTGTTCCATTATGGTATTATTAACTTTTTCATAACCTCGACCACTGCTATGTATGGCAATTGTATTTGTTTGCTTTTGTTTGTAGGCTTCTTCATTAAAGTATGGTTCTGTGGTTGTAGTGTGACTCCATTCACCTCCACAGATATTTAAGAAGTTATTTCTGTTGACATTTCGTTTATTGAGAAGTCTTTTTTGTAATTTAGTTATTAGTTTTGTTAGTGGTTTCATTCTTTTTAACACTAAAATAAATAACTTTCTTTTGAGAAGAAGTGTGCTGTCTATCAGCACTTCTAAGATTACTTTCCTATGATAGGTTTGAAGACTTGAACCTGGTTTCTCTCCTGTTTTCATAAGATTTTGAAGGACTTTGTGACGTAACATTTTGGCTAAAATACCTTTCTTGGTATGCTTACTTTGTACTTTATCAGGATTTATAGAAGAAGTTTTATTTGTAGTGATAGTTGATTTTCTGTTAATTGTTTTTTGGGTTGTTTTACTTTTTGATAGAGGAGGGAAAGTGTTTGTACTAGAAACTTCTTCTGTTTCACCACATGACTGTATTAGCTGTTGTGTTTCAACTTTTTTTACAAATTCTGCTATAGATGGATGTTTATGTTGGAGACTTTTCTTTTCATTTGCTCTACTTCTGTGTCCCTTTCTATGGAGTTGCTTTTTGGTAGGCATTCTTTAGGGTCTGTTGAAAAAAATACAGAAGGTATGGGTTGTGGTGTTCTGCAATGCATGTGTGGTGTGTGCATGAGTGTTTGAGTAAGGTGATAAAGATGTATGTAATGGTGTGTGATTGTGCATTGTGAAGTACAACTAGTAGGGATGGCTATTCTTGAATTAATGTGTTACTAAACTGGGGTTCAGATGACAGAAAAAAGTAAGCTAGTGGTGTGGAGAAGTATAAATAGTATATCTAAAGCTATACAATTAAAACAGTTGTTTTTTCTACAACATCTAAATTCTAGCGGCTGAGTTGGGTAATTTGTGTGTCCAAAAATAGGAATTTGTGGGCCATTCTGCCAGTAAATCACTGTTTAAGATGGGGGGATTTTTGGTCAGAATAGTGCAGAATCTCTATTTTTAGGCACAGAAATAGCATGAATTAAGCTTACAGTGTGAGTAATAATTCAAATATTGTTGTAACATTCTACTTACTTTTTTTATAAAATGAGCAGTTTGCTTCTTAGTTGTTCTTTGTAGTTCCAATTTGGCTTCTTCTTTTCAGGAGAATGGTCTTCACTGCAATTGTAAAAGAAAGAAATTAGTAATTTGGTTTGTATATAGCACTGTTTTTAATTTAGACATAGATTTTTTAACTTGAAATGCTCAGCGCCTTCCACAAAACCATTAAAACTATCTTATGACTAACTGTAGGAAAGAAAATATCTTTACTATGGCTTGTCAAAATCATAATGTACCACTGTATACCACTATTCCTGTAACTAAGCCTTTCCACGTAATAGTGAGTCCATGTGATAGCCTGCTTTTCCACGTAAGAGGGAGTTAATGTCATATCCTGCTTGTCCTATATAAATGTAAGTAATTATATAAACTAAAAAAAATCAAACCAAGTATGTGTTTGTACAAATATTATTCTTTGAGATTTGATGATAGAGTGTGCATGTCATTTTGTTTGATCATATGTAGTCTATATATTTTATTTCAAAAATGTTAGTTTAACGTTATTTGTGTGTGTGTGTGTACAAAGAAATTAAACGGTATAAAGGTTTGTAATTCACAGTTCATTTTAGGAGAATGAAAAAATGATCGTAGATTCATTTTACAGATTATACAAGGTAAAAGTTGGTTAGAAAATGTGTTCATGTACTGTATAGAAAATATGCATACCTGTAGTTTGTGTTCATGCATATGGATATGGACAAAGCTGCAAGTAGAAATCTTGCAGACTTGTCTAGTATTTCTCGTAGATCGTGCTTGCCAATGGTATGAGACTTGTAGTCAGAGAGATTCACCGTGCATTTGCAGTGCTGATCTATGATGATGCAGTTACATGTAGAGGTCTTGGATTTGATTAGTGGATGATCATGTGATTTCTTAGCTACATCCAATGTGGGAATGGTACAGAGAGTAAAGTGGAAATGGTAGAAGGGCTGTCCATGTTACAATTTGTTTGCAGACATGTCGGTAGTTCTAGGACACCGCGTATTACATCTGGGGAATTTGGGGTGAGGAGGCATGCAAATGAGATTGAATGTAGCAAGGGATAGGTCAGTAAAGTTTAGTGAGTGTGTTGTGCTAGGAGAGGTTTTCTCAGATATTCTTTTTGCTGAGAGAAGAACAGATAGTTATGGCTGAGTGTTTTAAAAAACAGATTGTGTGGATTTTGGGAGACTCGTGGATACATTGGTTGAAGGTGCATGCAGAAAGCTGTGGAGAATCTATAGATCTTGGATTCCCACATGTGGAAGTGCACTGGCATGGGGTGCATGGAATGAAGTGGCTGGACTTGCTACCTCTCTGTGCAACTTTGAAGATAGAGGAACATCCAGACATAATTGTAATTCATTGTGGAGGGAACGGTTTAGGACATGTGTCTGGAATTTCTTTGCAATTTGCAATGAAAGAAGGACTTCAGAAGATCATGGACATGTTTCCAAACTCCAAAGTAATTGTTTTCACGGATTGCACAGAGACAAATATGGCTTTGTTCTTTCTCATGTGGTCCACAAATGGAGAAAGCAAGGTGTAATGTCCATAAGGCTGTTTGTGCCTTGCTAAGAGATTTTGGCATGTCCTCTTTTCACAATGAAAATATTATGTTTCGTAGTACATACAGTCCATCTTACCTATGCTGGCAATCAGATTTTTCTGAGAAATGTACAAAATGCATTGCAACCTTTTTTAGAAATGAAGCATGCATTTCGAAGTAGGTGTTAAGTATTTATAATTTTAGACATACAAACACCTCCCAAAGGCTCTTTTCAAAGCCACCACTTCCTCCCAGAGAAAAATGCAATGGTTACAATAGGGTAGCATCCCAATTTTTTTTATGTTCGCGAACTGTCCGCAGACTTTCAACAAATAGAAAGGGCCCTGCGTTATTTATCTTTACTTCTGTTTTTTAACTGTGAAAGGCGGCTCTGAAAAGAGCCTTATTTTTTTTTTTGATTTTTGTTATTTTGTATTTTTTTTGTTTTTTTACACACGACACACTAGGAGAGGAGGGGAAAGGAGGGTAAAGGGGGGGACAACAACCACAGGGATAAGAAAGGGCGAGCTGAGAGAGGAAGATGTAGAGTGGGTTTTATTTGGGTAGTGAGCAGGTCTTCTCCTGCTCTGAGACGATAGTCTCAAAAACACTGCGAAGTCGCTCCCCCCTGCAGAGTACTGTGTCACAGTACATACATACAACTGTGACCCTCGAAAGGTAAGGGTCATCAGAATTCTGTATGGTCTGTGAGGCAGCTTTAGGAAGACGCTGTCCCAGAGAGGTGTTCCTTGTGGTGACAGGATCAGAAACAGAGGATGAAGTAGAGGCAATCAACCTACTAAGCTCTTCGCAAGGTACAACCTTGCGAATGGCCAATGTGGAATGAGTTCAGGTGTCGCTTCATGGTCGTAGTCCCAAAGCTATACGAACCATGCCTCACGCGACTGAGTACCATTTTGCACTCATTGCAGGTGATACGGTTCGCACGAGCCTTAGGACCATTCCCATGAACGGTAAACAACTGCCACACCCAAGAATCACGCCGCGGGCGGGTAGTAGGGTTTTCTCTACCTCATTCTCGTCATCCTCTTCTTCCTCCTCTGTATCCTCACTCCTGTTCCCCTCTTCAGGCCCTTGGGAAGGTGGTGCTGGTGGAGGGGGTGGGGGTGGTGCTGAGGCAGATACAGCACCAGGTGGCAGCAGTGGAGCCATAGAAGCTATGAGGTTGAAGATGGAAATCTGCAGGTTGCAGCAAAAATCTCTGTGTTCTGTAGAATAGCCAGAAACACAATGAGAATGAGCTCTAGGGCGTGGTCTTTTATAGGGGTGCTTGTGCGCATTTTGCGGACATGCGTGCCGCCCGCAAGACAGATCGAACACCAAAAAAGGTTCAAAAAGTCACAAAAACTATGTGGAAACTTAGGATTAGTATGTGGGATTTGTGGTATGTTGAGTTTTTAATGAGAAATATTGTGGATTACTTGTAAATGTACTTTTAAAGTGTTTGGGGATACGAACACTGTCCGCATTCAGAACACTCGATCAGCATAGGCGCTGTCACATGATTGTTTCATGAGCATGTTCGCTAAGGTAGCCGCCGTCCGCAGTACACCCAATGTACAGACATTGTTTTGCGCATGCGTGTTGATGTTCTACGGACAGTGTTCGGGTCCTGAACTAATTAAAAGTGCGTCACACGTAAAACGAACAGTTACGGACAGCCGTTTGTTCTTAGCACAGTTTAATTTACTTGTGCACAATACGGACAGACATAGCGTCTCAAGCACACCTCCATTTTCGTTTATTTACGAACAATTCAGGACACTGCGAGTGTTCTTAGAACAGTTTCAACTTGCTAGCGAACACTACGAGCAGGCATAGTGTTCTTAAGGACACCTCCATTTTCGTTTATTTGTGAACATTTCAGGACACTACGAGTGTTCTTAGAACATTTTCAACTTGCATGAGAACATTACGGACAGATATAGTGTCCTCAGGACACTTACATTTTCGTTTATTTACAAACATTTCCGAACAACCGCGCTGTCCGTGGACACCTTAATTGGTTTTACCACAAAGAACTGAAAGTAATTACAACACAATATAAAAAAGTAACTTTATTTAACATGTATAAACAATTTATGACTGAGAAGGTGGGGCAGAAACGGAAACAAAAACAGGAGAATTAGGGTTTTCAATATAAGTGGGATCATGTGAAGAAGGGATGGAAATCTCATCAAAACGTTGTGGTCCGTGGAGAGAGTTTGGGGTTAAATGAATGGGATATGGTGAGGGGGGACAAGTACACGTGGGACAATGGTATGTTGTTGGTGGTTTTAGGTGATCTTCCACAAAGTTCTTTAAATCTGTAAAATTTGCCATAAGTTGGTCCATTTTGTGGGTAATGTGTTCACGAGTGTTATCCACCGCTTCTTTTTCTTTGGAAGTTGCAATTTTTGTAGGGTCTGTAAAAAAAATGTATATGTTGAATGTATACAAAATAATATTTATTAATTGGTTTATATAGTAAAGTTTGTACCATTAGGTGGACTATCTTCTAACATTTCCTCTCGTGGGAAATGGTCCTCTAGCCAGTCAGAGTACTACACATTTCTGTGAGAAAACAAAGAAGTAATATGTTTTTTTTTTCTAATATGGAAATTTTATAAATATTTGAGAAAAATGAAGTGCACTTACTATTTCTGGTAAGATATGTAATCAGTAGTCTATACGTCTGGTCTTGCTGTTAGTTGTGGAGTGCCTGTGAGGTAATTATGTTGGAAGCTACTTTATCTTCTTTTGGTATATTCCATTTTAGAACATATTGGGCCTCATTACGACCCAGGCGGTAAGTTACCGCCTGGGCCGTGACTTTACCACCATGGCGTAAACTACGTTTACGCCATGGTGGTTGGCGGACTTGCCGCCCCATTCCGACCTTGGCGGGGCGGTAAGTCCCCAATCCCCATTTACCCTTCCCCATTCCCATTTTTGCCCCATAGGGCATAATGGGAGTGGGGAAGGCGTTAATTACGCCACCGTAAATTACGGTGGCATAATTAACTCCATGGTCCCTTAGCGCCATGGATTTTAACGCCCGCTAAAAGCGGGTGTTAAAACCTCCATGGCGCTAAGGGACCTCGTAATTGGCGGTAAGGGGTCGGCGCAGCTAACGCTGGCGTAAACCCCTTACCGCCAGGGTCGTAATGAGGCCCATTGTATTTAAATGAATGGTTAGTTTGTTACATATATGGGTTACATTTCTTAATTAATACTACATATACTTTGTATGTGTGCTGCTTTGTGAATGTGTTAAATGTTCCTATGTTATGATATAACAATTACACATACCCCCCTCCCCCAGAGTTTTTAGGTGCTGGTACTGTTGTCCGAACATGTCCGCGGACCGTCAAATTCAGTAGAAAGGGTTCAGTATGTTCCATATTACATGTACATAAAGTCAAAGTTATTATTGTTAAGTTGTGCTACTAAAAAACTATTAAATTCATTACAAATACTTTGTTAAAGGGACGTTATGGTTAAGTTGCGCTACTAAAAACCTATGAAATTCAGTAAAAAAACTTTGTTAAAATGGACGTTATGGTTAAGTTGCGCTACTAAAAACCTATGAAATTCAGTGAAAAAACGTTGTTAAAAGGGACGTTATGGTTAAGTTGCGCTACTAAAAACCTATCAAATTCAGTAAAAAAACTTCGTTAAAGGGACGTTATGGTTCAAAGTAAAACCGAAAACCCCCTGAAATTCAGCAGTTATGGTAAGATAAGCAACCATAACTCGCGCCTGTGATATAATACCAGGAAGCTGGAGACGTTAAGGTTTGGAGGCAAAACATGACAGGACGAGAAAAGTTGTGGCACAAGGTAGGAGTAGCATGAAGGAACAGGTGTCTCCCATACAAGACAGCAGGGTGACAATCGAGGAAGGATGTGGCAGGAGGTCACAGACCACTTCAATGCCTGTGGTGTGAAGAGGATCACTGCAGAAGAGGTCCAGAAGAGGATGGGGACCTCATGTGATGGGCCAAGGAGGAGCTTGGAAGCAATGTGACCTCTGTCCATGTTCTTGGAGGTTGATCACCACATGTGGATGAGCTGACTCAATTTCAAGAGGTCACCAGTGGACTCATTAGCAGTGAGAAGGTGGTTGGCATGTGAAGATTGGGCACCTATGCAGCCACATCACATAAGGTAGGTGTCATGTGTCCATGTCATGTATGCCTCCCTCTTCACATTTGATGCAGTCTAATGTTGTGATGTTGTGGTACAGCTCTCTGGGGTACTTCTGAACCATCCATGTGTGCTACAGCAATGCTTCCATGGCCACTTCCATCACATGTTTCGCATCCATCAAGGTGAATTTGTGTACCCTGTGTGCGGTTGACATCGGTTTTACAACACACATTGCTCTATACATAATTCTCTAGTGGCGCCAATACACCTATGTGCGGCAATGGCCTGCAAGACATAAGTCATTGGATAGTGAATTGTGTACACACATTATGACTCACATGAAATGACAACATGCAGTGGATGGAGTCAGAGTCATCCATTCACTACCCTGGCAGCTAGTGGATATGGATGTGCGATGATGTCAGTGCAAAGTCGCATGAGGGTATGCTCCAAGAAGGAATTGCAGTGGTTGGCCAAATGAGGTTTAACTCATGTCCATTCCACTTTTGGGTTGTCCATATTTTAGTGGTGATGAAAGTGCACACTGGTCATAACAATGTTGCACTCCCCTCACGATGCATGTGAGCATGGGTATCTACAAATCTGGCCTTGAGAAATGTGATGATGCGGATTTTGGCCACATTAATTCCTGCAAATGGGTTTGGTAAGCAGGAGTAAATGTTATATTTACACATGCTGCAAATAGGCATGGTTGAATTGGAGAAGGGCACTGCAGCGAGACCCAGAACTTGATCTACTGTTTGGCCTTCCACTCTCATACATGTCTTCATGTATGGTTGCCAAATCTTCCAATCCACTGCTTGATACACAGACTGATATGCACTAACATGATTACATTGAGCAATGAATGTCAGTAATCTGTACTTTTCACATTTCAGGGTGCCCAGTTTTAAAGAGTGTTGTATGTCTGACTGGCCGTATATGCATGTGTATGTATGCATTGCAATTCACATATGCATGTTCGGCCTGATAGGCAGGCCTCTGATTATTGTTGTGTCACTTTGAGCAGGTGAGGATGTAGTGGTTAAGGAGGTGGTGCATGAGGAAGAGGAGGCAGATGAGGGACATCCACACAATCTAACCCTTCAATTTGTATGTCCTTCTGAGGCACTACTAATGCTGGTGTGTTCAGATGTACAAGTGAACATATACCTCCCTAGTTGGGTGGCAACTGCAGGTATACCTTCGACCCACAGGCCCAATAGTGATGCATTAGCCCTGCTGTTCCAACCTTCATGCCTGGTATCTTCAAAATCTGTTTACATCCTTCATTTTCTCCAACCTCTACTTCACCATCCTTGTGGAAACATAAAGCTTCTCTCTTGAGCGGTATGATGGGCATGGGCCCTGCTTCATTTTCTACCCATGTGAGCAGTTTGGCCCTTGCTTACCATGACTTGAGGCACTTGCCATTTTCTTGCTCTACTACTTCCACTGGAACTGTTAGTATAGCATGTGCTTTGCTCCCAAACTCTCCTTCTTTCCATGTGTCTGTTGTGCATACTTGTCCAAACACCAGCATCTGCAGTCATTCGCAGCATACTGGCATAACTCCTATTGCTACGGATCCTTTCTTGGGGCACTGTAACTCTTTCTGTGTCACTGTCTGTACTTCCCCTTTGTGCTGACCCTCTGTGATATACTCTATACTTGTATCTGTATTCCAGTAATGGTCCAACATTTCCTGAGTCTTTATGTAGTTGTCTTCATATGTGAACATCTTCTTGGACTTCCACCTTAGTCTGGCATAAATGCATGAGGCTTTGTGCTCTTGCTACTGGAATTTTAGTTGCCACAAATGGTCTGGATGAATTCTTGGCATAGGGGATGAGAGAGCAAACATAACAGCTATCTTTCGTCAATTGTTTCCCCAATTTGGCCATGTGGCTATACCACATGATATAATGTATACAGGCTGAATCAGTTATGTAGGAATTTACCTGGTTAAAATCTACTTCTGCACTGCACATAACTCTCTTTACTTCTTTAGCAGTGCTTGTTGCCTGCCTAGATATGGCTTCTGTAACAGTATGGATCGGGGTTACGTTGGTAAGGGTCAAAGCGTATAGCTGGGGAAAAAACAATCTTCATAAAGCAAGGAGTATAAAGAGGCAGAGACAGCAGAAGACACAAAACATCATCACTATATTATGAATTATATTTCCCATGTTGTTATTCTTCAGTGTTTCTTTGTGTTGATCCGAGGGTTTGTGCAACTCACCTGAAAAGCCTGAGAAATGTGTTATTATTGTGTTAGTGTATGTTAGATTAAACTTTATGCCTATGGTATTGGGCGAGTGCTGTGAGGAACAATTGCTTCCACAGTATACAGATTCTTGAATCACCAGGCATTGTAATGATAGATGGGCTTCTGCTGGTCAATTGTGGGTAGATGTGAGCAACATATAAGAGAAAGGCATGAAAAAACAATCATGGTGGAATCATTTGTTCAGTTTCTGTCTGTATCACAAAGCAGATAAAGCATTCCTGAAATGGGTTACGTCTACTATGCACCATATATCTTGGACTGATGAATACCTATTGTAAGAAAAAGGTAGTGTGCCTATTCTAGGGGTGTGTAGTGTCCTTCCCTAACTCTCTTACTCCAGACTGTGTTATCCACGGTTATTGCGCTTCTTCTTTGTCTTTGTCTTCTTCTTGCATCAAATCGCCTTCTCTTAGATGGGAAGAGGTCTCACCTTGGCAGGGCTCAATGTCTCCAATGTAGTTCCAAGCTTTCTTCCCATTCAATTTTACTGCATGCTTTGTGGCTGCTTGCTCTACAGTATAGGGGCCCTCGAATCTGGGTGTAAGCCATGGCTGTACAAACTTCTGGAGTATGACTGTATCCCCGGGATATAGTAGTGGTTGTGTGAGTATCTTCACTTGATGCTGGGATGGTATCTTTCTCACTTTTCTTCGACCTCTACCCCTGTGCCTGCAGCTGAAGAGAAATAAAGTATGCACTAGCCATTAAAGAAGCCACCTATTCGTACATCTAATTTCCAAACACATCAGAGGTTGCATTTGCATCTGTGAATGCTCAAGTGGGAGATGCCAGGGTTAGTCATATGCGCCGTAATGTTATCACCTCATGGGGCGTTAAGTGGGGGTTGGATCTGGGCTGATTAAGCAGTGCAAACAGAGCTAATGGCAAACAATGAAGTCAGCCCTTTTTTTAAGGTGGCTTTTATTTTTGGGATTCTTTTCTTTCAGTAGGCTGTTGAGGCACTCGCACACCTGGTTCGCTTGTGGGTGATAGGCACAGGAGAATGTGTGCTGTAACCCTAATAGGGTGGTGATGTGCTCAAAAGTCTCTTTCACGAAATGGGGCCCATTGTCTGACTACAGGACCTCACCCCACCACCCCCATCATGGGAATATTGCTCTAATAAGGATTGTTTTCTGCCCTGAGAGCAGCAGGGTGCAAACAGGGACCAGCTGTGATCCAACGGGAGAACAGGCACACAACTACTTTCATGTAGCGGTAGCCCTGACACACCTATATCATATCGACATAGTCAAAGTAGTGATGTGGAAAAGACCTGATTGGGCAAGGTATGCGTCCCCTCAGTACACATAAAGTACGTCCTGCAGTGAACTTCTAACAAGTGACACAGCTTTCCATAAATGTTGCTACATGCTCCAGCATATTAGGACAGAACCAATCTTGCCCAATGTGAGCAGCAAGTAGCTATTTACCCATGTGAGTGGGATAATGCAATTGCATGAGTGCAATCTGCAATAGTGCTACTGTGAGTACTAGCTTGGCTGTGCTTTGCTTTTGCCACAGAGCATCCGTAGCAGATATTGAACATCCCCTTTGCCCCATAAGTCGTTCTCTTCCATTGGAGACCTTCCCTGAAACTCCATTATCTGTGTGGCTGGTAACGTACTATAGCCTTCCCTTAGAATCTTATTTTGCATACTAGTACCTGTGTGTGATGAGGTTTCGAAGTCTGTTATTCGTGAAAACAATATGCTGCATGCTTTGCTTCCGACTCTGCTGCTTCATTGCCCTTGGAGACTGCATCCTCCCCCCTCATGTGGGCCTGCACTTTACGACTGCTACTGCTGCTGGGAGTTCAAGTGCGATATGAGCCTACCCAATAGGGGGATGTGCTGCAGAAGTGTGCCGTCAGCACGTCTGAAGCTCCTCCTCTGCCATTGTGACAGCCTACAGAGTACTGTAGATGTCACGTAGGCTGAATCTGAATGCACTGTGATTTCCTGGTCCCTGCGAGCTTCTAATGTGATTATGAGAGCCACTAATTCTGCTGCCTGCGATGAAAGATGTGAGGGAAATCTTGCACTGGCTATTATTCCTGCTGTACTGTCTGCTTTTAGTATCACCACTACCGTCCTAGTATGCCTTTCCCCTGTTGTCTGATCTATTGTCAATGACCCGTCAATATAAAGCATCTATCTTCCTCAAGTGGCTTCTCCTCCTTCGAAGGGTGTCATACTCTTCCATGTGTGTAGTACAGTTGTGTACATTGTCTCCCTCTTTTACGGGCTCAGATAAAAATGTTGCTGGATTGACAGTCCTGCACCTCACTGCCTTGATTGCTGTTTTCGAGATAATTACCTCATATCCAAAAGCTTGATGATTGGTCAACATACTCTTGGGTCTTTCGAGAATTGCAAAGAGGGCGTGTTCCACGTAAAGTATGGTGCTGCACCCATGGTGACAGTCGCTGCTTTTTCTACCGTGAATTCTGCAGCAGCCAGAGCTCACTCACAGGATAATGTCCACTCATCACTGGGTGTATACATCCACTAAAATAAGGTAATGGCTTGTTAATTTATAATTTAGATTTTTATATAGCGCTACAAACCCTCAGGTATCTGAGTGCTGCTTATTATTACCCACGGTGTGTGGTGCTCATTTATCGACCTCATAAGGATGAAAGGCAGGCTCTGCAAAGATGTCAAAGCGAGCGCTCTACTTACTGTGCTATTGGACCAGCTATAAAAAAATAGTCTTCTGTGTGAGCAAGGCAGTAATCACTACTCCATTGGAGTGTGCGAACACATACAATTTGTCACAATAGTTTGGGATCCCTAGAAATTGAGCCATGCATATTGCTTCATTCAGCTCTTCAAAGACTTCAGTCATTTCCTATGTCCATACCAATTTACCAATCACTCTCTTCGCCTCCCTAAGCCTGCTCAACAAGGGTCGTGTGTGTGTGCTATAGTCAAACACCCAGGCTTTGCAATAATTGCAAAGGCCCAGAAACTGCTACATTTCTCTCACTGTCTTTGGCATCAGCATTCTACTGATCCCCTAAGCCCTTTCTGGAATCCCTTTTCAACCTTCTTGTGATATCAACTGCCCTATGTATAGCGCTTAACTTTGGCAATATTGTAATTTTGCCTTGTTCACCTTATAACCCTATTCTGCCAATACTCTTAGCAAATATACAGAGTAATTTCAAAACTGTCCCTCTGATTTGCTACAAATTAAAATGTCGCCACTTATTGTATGACTTTGCTCGCTATCTGTATGTTGCCTAGATCGATCTGAAGGAACTGATTAAAGATGGAATGTGACTCACAGTACCCTTGTGGGAGTCTCATGTGTTTCCAGTTTTGGTTTAGACCTGTGACTCTTCATGGAGTGGTATAGAAAAGAAGGTGTTCTTCAAGTCTATTACCATGAAGTGCATCGCTTCCATTGAGATGCTGCACAAAATTGTGCCTGGGTTCGGAACTAACAGGAATTGTGCTTCAACTGTTTAGTTCAATGGGCACAAATCCTGAATAAAACACCATGATCCCCCTGTCACCTTTTTCACTGGATACACTGCGGTGTTACACTGCAATTCAGAGGCTATCAGAATGCCTTGCATCCCTAATGTGGCAATCATCTGGTAAATATCCTCGTCTGACTCACTTGAAAGAGGATATTGTCTTGCCTTTGGTAAAATAGCCCCTGGTTTAAGCTTTAACTTGACCTCTCGTATCCCTTTTAGCAGACCCACATTGTAGGGACTATTGGTCCGTATGACACTGGGTACCCTCCCTACGTCTTCCTCAAGAAATGGTGGTGGCGGTTGTAGCAACACAGCCATTCTCTGCATCATTTCCCTGAAATGTATTTCCACCCAATGTGTAATAGTTATGTAAAAATTCACCTCTCTATCTGATCAATCGTCTTGGAACAACTCCTCATCTGTCACATCAGTCAACCTGCATCCTTCCCCTACAGTAATTACAGTTTTCCATGGTTGTCCTGTATTGTCTTTACTATTCTCTTGTCTCTCACTATAACTGCCTTGAGCTCTATTGGGTTCTATTGGGATCACTTTTCCTTTTTTCTCATCTAAAGGAATCTCAGGTCTGAATAGGAATTCATTGACTATGCATAACAATCTACCCTGTATCCCTGGGAGCCATGATATTAACTACCCCAAATGAAAACAGTTCAATGTCTACGCGCCTCTGTGTCATCTGCGTCATTGGGCCAAAGTTAGCTTGGGTCAGTTCCCTCACATTCATGTAATTAATGCCTGCCATTGAGCACACTATTCCTTGGTCTGTGAATGAAATGGTAATTTTAAGTCGGCTTATAATGTCTCTACCCATTGTATTCACTGGTGTATGTTGGGAATATAACAGTGGCATGGTCAAGTTGCGTTCTCCCACGGAAAATGGTAATTCGTCAGTAAAAGGAACCAAATCCATAGCCCCAGAGAATCCCTGCACATTCATGACAATGCCTGACATTGGGTACCCCCCCTCCGTTATACAGGACCTAGTCACCCCTGTATGCATGAGAAAGAGAAAATGTCTTGTCGCCTATAGTCACAACTATACATGGTTCCTCACTCGGATTGGGTGTAACAGTTAGGACTGAATACATCAGGTCTGTCTGTGGGCTGTCCTATTGCATATATAATGACATTTCCGTCCCTATAGATGGATTTCCCCCTACAACAGTCACCCCTTCCTGCTTTCGGACGGGAACCAAACTCTTCTTGGATCCTGCAAGTGTCGTGGATATGATTTTCTGTTCAACTGGTGTCTGCTGTGCTCGTTGTTATTGCTGCATGTGTTGCTGCATCTGTAATGCATGTGTCATGAACTGACATTGCTGCGTTTGTGTGTCTTGGGTATGCATCTGTGTGATGAATATATCTGCACTTGCATGTGATCTTGGGCATAATAGTCAGTCTGCTCTGTCTGATATGTGGGCTGTTGCTGCATTCCCCCATCCTGAGGCATCCCGCTCCTGCTTCTACGTACTCACGATATGTGGCCAATTTGTCCACACACCCAGCATTGTGTGGGACCCCAATTAGTCTTTGTTGTCCCCTAATGGAACCCTCATGTACAAACCCTCTTCCCTGAGGTGTCCCTCCACGTCCTCTTGGCCACTGATTTATATCCCCTCATCCTGCAAAACTTCCCCCTGTCATGTGTGGTTGGTTCTTCCCATGCTGAGAAACTGCTCTTTCCCGCTCGTCAACATCGCCCCTTCCATTGAATACTTCGAAAGTTTCTTCTGCATTAACTTTGCTCTTTCTTGTTTCCTCTCTTCATGCTTCTTTCTCTCATTATCTTGAATTTGCCTGCAGTAGTGCACTATGTTTAGCTGGATTTCTGACCACATTTTAGCCTCCTTTCGGTATTCACCAAGTTCTACTGCGTTCTGTCACCACTACCATAGAGGAAGAAGTTTGAAAACTCAATCTTTCCATAAATATGTCTGTTTATGAACTGCCCCAAACACAATGACAAACAGAACATAACACATATATACAGTCAGCTTCGTGTCTCCTAATATGGAAGTCCAAGACCTCTTGTTGTCCCTTTACTATAGTGTCACCTTATAGAAATGCCCCTCCACAATTTAGAACAGGAAACCACCTTCTGCAATTTCATTCAGCTTCTTCCGCTAACCAATATACCTAGGTAAACCATTAAATAATGTTTATGAACCAACTAAATTGCCTAAATCACAGGGAAGCCATTACATATATATTTGTTTTCTCTTTTTTTTTCAAAAGTGTTTTCATACGCAAGCAAAACTGACTGTCTAAGCGAATCACCCAAATGGACCGCCTAAAAAATAGGTAACCTTACATCAAACAAAAACTTCAACAAAAACTCCAAACAGACACCCCTTCCCCAGATTTGCCATATAGCTGAAACTATACTTACACTCCATGATCTGCTGAGGTCTTCTGGACATGGACTCTCCCACAACCTGTCACTCTGCCATCCAGTCTGATAGGAGTCCCACGGGAAATGGGCAAGAATGTTCCTCCAAAGCCATATCCTGTCAACCTTCTCTTCATACACGCGTGGTTTTATGGATCGTTTTCCACGGGTCGCCATACAGCCCTTCAGGGAAGTGGCGGGGCAAGACAATTTGTCACCAAAAAATACTAGCAACCATCCTGTGCTACCCCTTTGTATAGGTGTGGCCGTGGTCCTGTTGCAGTCACCCCAATTATCAGCTGCAAACACCCATCAAAGACTCCCAGCCACAAGAATGGAAGACTCAGCCATGGGGCAAAGTTACAGGGCCTCATTACGTGGAAGGTGGCCACAGAATGAACGGTGCCGGTAGGGGACCGGCACTGTTCATTCCGGGCCGCCCTATTACGAGGTCTGCAGCAGGTCCTGCACTGGACGCCTGGCCAGACCAGACGTCCTTAGCCGGACCCGCTAGAAGACCAGGATGCTAACAACGGGCCTGTCATTAACGGGCCCATTGTTAGCATCCTACCCCTTCCCATTGAGCCCTATGTGGGCTCAAATGGGAATGGAGATGTACCGGGTCTGGGTCTTGAGAATGGGAATTACCGGGCCCGCCAAAGTTGGCATGGCTACCTCCATACTCATAATGAAGCACACCGTCTTTTATTTAGCAATAAAAATGACAGGAATCACACCAGAAAAACAAGTATCCTCCAGAGCTCTTGTCTTCTAAGCATGTGTCACCTGGATTTATCCCAATGTGACGTCACAAATCCAGGTTCCATCCCAGAAAACAATCACACATTTACATTGGTCAGTTTGGGTAGGATACATATAGAAGGTGTATGGGTTAGTTCTACAATTGTATAGCCATGTCTAGAGGCCCCTTCTAGGTTCACCTCTACTAGTATCGATCTACAATGTTGCAGGGTTGCAGAGAGGCCATTGGCCCTTGCAACAAATAATATCACCACGTGAAAGGTGATTCTGGATTTGTCAGAATGTGTCCTCCCATCCCAGGGACCCTGGATAGTTACCTTACTGAGTGTACCTTTTCAAGGCAATGGTAATGAACATGGATGTGTGAAATGTTCCCTAATGTTGCTATCTCTGATCACCTAAGCCTGGGAGAGTGCATTCAGTTAGAAGCTTGTGGGCAACACTTGTAGCTTTTTCCCCTTCTGGTTCGTTGGGAACAGTCCTCCTCATCTACCTTGGTTGAATGGGCATTATCCTGGTCAGCTGGGTTATGTGTGTGGAGACCACAAAATGAGGCTGTCCTGCTATTAATTATGAAGATTTTAGCCTGATTTTCTGCAGGTGGCTCATTGTCTTGGTAACTGAACTTTCTGTCTCCACTTGTCCTTGGCTAAGTGCCTTGTTTCTGCTCACATCTGGCTGTGACTATCATGTCAGCTTTTCCATGTTCTCGAAGCCTGTCTCTCCCTTGCCATCCATTTCAGAGACTTATAGCTTCGATATCATTCCCTATGGCTTTTCCATGTTAGTAGCAGTCAAGCACATGCAGGCTAAATATATGAATACTTTGCATCTTGCAGTTTCCGCTTCGGCAAATGATATGAATATGATGAGATGCGTATGTATGTTCATCCCCTACCTACCTGGGTCATAATAATGTGCTTTGTGCCTATATGCAATTAACCAGTGCATGTTTGTGTAACTTCATGAATGGATGAATATGTACTTCATGTTTAATGTGGCTACGTCATGATATCAGTGATGATGTCAATGATGTCGGGTTTTGTAGTCAGTCGACTTGCTTGATTGATTTAATTTCCATGTCGTCCAAGTCATCGATTGAGTATGGTCTGAATGGCTGTCTGAGTGAATAACGCTTCTCACACCTGTGATACATTGATGATTGCGGTGATGGGCCTCAAAGTGAGACACATCTTTTTTTTCTGCCTTGTGGGCGGCATGAGGGTCGGATTTGATACCCCCCATCTACAGTGTCATGTCCAATAACCACTCCATGATCATGGGTGCACTAGCCCATTGGAAACTCTGGTAAATCCACGTTAGGCCTCTACACGCTGTGCCAATTCTGAGTGGTTTTCTCATATTTATTTATGGGAATAGGGTTGACATTGTCGTCAAAGTGTGATGGGGTCACTTTGGGCCTCAATTAGTACCCAATCCACCACTGTCCATGTTGAATGGGCATGCTAACCAACTGATTGTCACAATGCACATAGGTGGATGTACCATTTGACAAGTATGCATGTGGGTGATATGTGTAGAAGGTGGTGCATTTCTGTTGAGGTGTAGGTGTCGGGGTCCGGAATGTCCTTCGCCATGTGTATTGTTGCTTATGTGTTATCTTTGACATGATCAAGGGCTGTTGATGGAGAGGGGTGTGTCACTGTACCTTTTTAATTATGTTTGTATATCCTGTGGTTGTCTAATTTGCTTCCCAGTTTTCCTGGGATGCATCTTCATGATTGGAGCTGAGGGTATCTGAGACGTGCATGTGGAAGGGGTGGGTGGACAGCTGTTGATTTTCCCCATTGCAGGAGCACATACATGGCAGTGGTGTGTGGAGGTGTGCAGGACCAGCAGCAATGGTGTGGAGGGACACATATTCACAATGGCAGACAGAAGAGCCCATTTTTGCACTTAATGCATGCCACTCAGGGGGACACATTGAATGGGGACAATGCGCCAGGGGATGGCTTCTCTATGTTTTGCATTTTAGACAGTGGGGAGTGGAGGTGGACAGGACCAGCAGCAATGGTGCAGAGGGACACATAATCACAATGGCAGTTAGGTGATCCCTTTTTTCACTTGATACATGCCACTCAGGGGGGCACATGGAATGGGAACATTTTGCCAGGGTCCGGCTTTACCATGTCTTGCATTGTGGGCCTGTGACATGGGAACTTTATTTTTCACCTAAAATGACTATGACTGTGGTTTGTGCACTTTATCTGATGGATGTGAATGGGGAGGCATTTTACTTTTTATCTTGTGGGGCAAGCACAGTTTGGCTGACCATGAGGTTCATTCTCAGGGTGTCTTATGGGCAGGCTTCATTGGCCTGATTGCATCATTGAAGGCCATCAGGGATATGGCTTCACTGTGTGTGTTCTAAAGGGGATCATATTCATGAAAAGTAGTTTTGTACTATGTGGTTGTGTGCATCCTGTCCCTTTGCCTGTTGGTCTGCTAAGGGAATGGGATGTACCATTGGATGAGGACAGAAGGCCGCCTGCACCTCTACTGCTATACCATGACATGTGGCAATATTATGCAGGATATAACATGACACAATGGGCCTCATTACGAGGTGGGGGTAAGGGATTACCGGCACTGGTAAGGGCACCGGTGCCGGTAATCCCTTACCGCCCTATTATGAGTTCCCTTTGCAGGTCCTCCCTTAAGGCCTAGTTTTACCAGGCGTTAAGGATGGGACCCGCAAAGGGACTCTGGAGCTAATAACGGTACCGCAGCGCCTTCCCATTCCCATTGAGCCATATGGGAACTCAAATGGGAATGGGGAAGGGCCCTGGTGAATGGGGAATTACCGGTCCCGCCAACCTTGGAATGGACCGGTAATTGCTCCATTAACCAAGGCGTAGTCGGAACGAGTTTGGAGGCAGCCATGGTGCTAATAGCACCATGGCTACCTCCAACCTCGTAATGAGGCCCAATGATTTTGAATACTACAGGGGGTGCCTATAGCAATACCCCACCTGAGTGGGCAAGGGAGCGGAAGCATGACTTGGGCACTCAGAATGTGCTCCACTATGCCCCTAGTCGCTATGTGTGCTGCGTTGTAGTGTACCTCATCTGGGGTGACTGGATTTCTGATAGCTGGCAACAGGAAAGGTGAGAGCTGGTATCCACTGTCTCATGCACTGGAGTAAATGGTTGGTAATTGCATGAATTCTCATTTCTTCTGTTTCTGTGTGTCATGTGACTGTTTGTGTGTGCGTGATAGTTGATACTCACCAACAAGCCAGGTTTTTTCAAAGGTTCTCGTTGCAAGAGCCTGGTATATTGGGGAATGGTAGAAGATGTAGCTGTCATCTGTACATCTTGGGTAATTAGCATTGACATGCATGATGTTTCCCTTGGCATTACAGATCACCTGCACATTGATGCAATGCCAATTTTTCCTGTTTCTGTTTATGTGCTCAGTGTCTCCGGGCGGGGGGGTGTAGCGCTACATGGGTGCAGTCGATGGCTCCCAATATCCAGGGAAATTGTGCCAGTGCATACAATTCCTGCCAAACTCTTGCATTGCCTGCAATCTGTGTGGCATGTGAATGTGCCTATGCACACATGCAAGGATGCAGCACAAGACTTGGTGGAGGCACGTCCATTGTGTGGACTGTGATATACCCCACACAATTTGTTGTGTTGGAATGACCCTCTAGCCAGGAAGTGTAGGGCTGATAGCACTTTGACTAGAGGTGTCAGAGCCTTTGAGCACATGATGAGTGACATCAGGTCATTGTCCCACTCCCTGACCAGATCTGGGATAACATGGGGGGGAAGCTGTATGCACTGTGCCTCCTCACCACGCCCATGTTCTTTCTCATTTTCCACCTAGAATGGGGATTTTGCATGATCTGCCTCCTATTTAGTTCTTTGAGCTGACCCCCCCCAAATCATTTTGCTCTGTGCGGCTGATTCATGGAATAGTGCACATTGATCCTGCAAAGTCTGCACACAGAGAACAACTCTGTGTGGCCCTATGCACAAAGTTTCCAATGTGGGCTCTGGGTATTCAAGGATTCAAATGCAAATTTCAACCCGACCCACAAAGAAAACCGAGCTGCATGAGGAACAGCCACAACACGCCCCAGGCAAACCAAAAACATAGCCATAGAACAACCTTTCCGCAAACCTCCATGTCCACCTCTGACCTAACATCCAGCACCCCAGCCACTCTGCGCGAGGTCCCCCATAAGTAAATGCTGCACCCCAGCTAAACTGCACAAGGCCCCACATAAGTAAAGGCTGCACCCTAGCTACTCTGCGTGAGGTCCCACGTAAGTAAAGGCTGCACCCCAGCTAAACTGCGTAAGGACCTGTGTAAGTAAATGCTGCACCCCAGCTACTCTGCATAAGATCCCACCTAAGTGAATGCTGCACAACAGCTACTCTACGCAAGGTCCCATGTAAGTAAAGGCAGCACTCCAGCTACTCAGCGTGAGGTCCCATGTGAATAACAGCTGCACCTCTGCGCACCTGCAAACTGTCCCCCCTACTCCCAATGCACCCAAACTGCTGGCACATACACAGACTGCTCAGCAGCCCCCGCAAGCACACACTCGACCAACCAACTCCCCCTCATCTCCAACACTACCAGCGGGCAGCCCCTCAGGGCCCCACACTTAACACCAGCCCTCCTCACCTCCGACACAACCGCTGGGCAGCTCCTCAGATGCTGACACCACCCACAAACCCCCTCACCTCTGACACTACCCTCTGGCATTCCACATGCCATCAACTCACCCCCTCACCTCCGACACTACTCTGAGGCAGTCCAAACACCACCCACCAGCCCCCCTCACCTCCAATACTCTCCCCAGGCAGCCCCTCTGGTTCCCACACTACCCACAAGCCCCCCTCACCTCTGACACTACCCTCAGGTACCCCCTCAGGCCCTGACACCACCCAATAGCCCCACCACCTCAATCACTGCCCCCAGGCAGTCCACACACCACCCAGCAGGCTCCTCACCTCTGACATTACCTGCAGGCAGTCCACATACAAGCCCCCCTCACCTCTGACACTGCCCCAGGCAACCCCTCAGGTCCCCACACCACCCACCAGCCCCCCTCAACTCCGACACTACCCCCAGTCAGTACACACACCACCAACCAGCCCCACTCACTTCTGACACTACCCCCAAGCAGCCCCTCAGGTCCTAACGCCATCCACCAGCACACCCCAACTCTGGCACTACCTCCAGGTAGTCCACAAACCACCCACCAGACCCCTCACCTCTGACACTTCCCCCAGGCAGCCCCTCATGTCCTGACACCACCCACCAGCACCCCCCTCACCACTGACACTAATCCCAGGCAGTCCCTCACATACCCACACCACTCAACATGCCCCCTCACCACCCACCAGCCCCCTCACCCCCACCACCACCCCCAGGCTGCCCCTCAGGTCCCCACACCACCCACCTGTAACCCTTGCCTCGGACACCACCCCAGGCAGCCCCTAAGGTCCCCACAACAGCCCCCCCTCACCTCCAACGCCACACCAGCCTGGCCCTCCACATTACACCCCTACCAGTCCAATGTTGACAACCTACCTGAACTCCACTGGCCTGCCTCCCACATGAAGCACACCAGGTACATATTCTCCCTTAGCCCGTACAACTGGGGGTACTACTGCAGAATCGATGTACATAGCTCATCACTGGATGCCCTGGTACATAACACTCACTAGCACAGCAACATGAGAGCAGAATGTGGCACCTGCTACACTGAATGCACCATGTGCATGTGACATAGTAGAGCAATGTTATGCAAAGTTACATATCATTTTCCACATGTACCATGGCAATGGCCTCAAAGTGCTGTAGGTGAATGACCTAGGAGGACACAAGTCCAAGAAATCAGTTAGCGGACAGAGTTGCATGCAATGTGTGTGTGCACAGTAGCATTTAAACATCAATGAATTAAGGGATTCAGATAAGAAGGCATAGCAATCAAAGCCCCTGCAAAAACACAAGTTAAACAGGCATGTGTTTGTGTGATGTGGAGGATGTCTGAGACAGTGGGAGCTAAAGAGAAGGATAATATGTACGGCCAGACTCATGAAACTCACATGATGTGCAGCATGACATGAGAGCATCTACTGGCTAATTGCTGATGTCTGCAAGTGGCTGACCGTGCATTGGGAGGGACAAACCTACCAAATAATGAGTATCCTACACATCCACAGTGAGGTCCCAACCCACGTGACAGTCACAGAACAAATGCAATCTAACACTATAGTAAACCAAATGCTGCACATGAACAACGAGACAGCAGCAACGGTGTGATAAAAAACCTCAAATCTGTATTTTTTATATTTACGCTACAAAAAATAACTATGTTGAAGGGGGAAATGTCCAAGGATTAAAAAGGCAGGCCACCGGTATATCTTGGATGGCTTGCAGGCCCCACAACATCGTACTCTCCTTCTCCTCTGCATCCCTGCAAGCCTCCTTCAGGATGGCAACCTGCCTCACACTCTGTCTCACCACCACCTCTGTCCTGGCACTGGCAATCCTTGCCTTCCTAGCCCACTGCCTCTCTGTCATCAGCTGCCTTTGGAAATGCATTTGGATGCACACTATGCTGCAGATTCTCCTCCGTTCCTCCAGCCAGGTGTTTGAACTCTCATGCCTCACTTGCCTCGTCGATGGAATTTGGCCCTATGAGGATTGCCTGTGGGCACTCCTCATCTGCTGCTGCCTGGCTGAGCATAGGCTCTGCAGGTACCCCTGCCGTCTGGATGTTACACATTCAGGAGTTACAGAGCCAGCACTATCCTGAGGTTCCAGCTGTTCCACAGCTGCCTGTCCCTGTGACGACTCATCCTATAGTTGTTGGGACTTCCACCGGAGGCAGGGACGTGCTCACCACCAGACTAGGTGGTGTGGGTGGGATTGGCATAGAGGGGGCCATGATGGAAACTGACTAGAAGGCCCCCAGGAGCACGTCTGGGGCACAGTGATGGTATTGAGGGAGGGTGCAGGCAAATGTGCCAATGTATAGAGACCAACCGAGAGTAGCCCATGTGCCAGATAGGCCAGGTACAGGGCCATCGATTTGTTATGCTTTGACAGCTTTGTATGAGTAGCTCTCACATCGGCATGAATGGGCTGTCCACCTCACAAGACCAGCAAGCAGGGCATGTGACATCTCAGGGGAGACCTCCATGGGCCCAGGGGGGGGGGCTTGCTCTGGGTGGAGGCATCGATGACGCTGGTCATTACTGAATCAGATGGTGCAGGGACAGGAAGTTGAGCAGCTCCCTCCACGGTGCACTGCACATCCTCCTGTCCTGGCCCTAGGTTGCAGCCTGAACACCCTCCTGGATGCCCTCACCAGAACCTGCATGCTGGCCTTTACTCTTCCTCTACCACCACCTCCATCTCCCTGGATGACTCTAGAGGGCCTTATTCCCTTGATATCCCCAGATTTACCATTCCCTGGCCCACAGCCATTGAGGAGTCCCCAACCACAACAACCTCCTGGGACATACCCCCAGCAGCCCTGCCAGATGTTAAATGCGTTACCCCAGCCAACTCTCCCTCAGATTAGGTGGTCTCAATAGTGGCTGGCCAGGGTGTGCACTTTGGTCTGGTGGCTCGGTCCTTGTCCAGCTGCTCCACAGCGGTGTCTCCTCCCTCTTCATGAGCAGCAGCAACTGTGGAAAATGGGACAAAAAACATTGCCATCAGTCATCGTCGTGAATGCACGTTTGGCATACACAACATTAACACCACCAATCATGCAGCATTTTGCAATTATGAACTCACACAAGCACACACACACACACACACACACACACACACACACACACACACACACACACACACACACACACACACACACACTGCACAAACACATGTACATGCCCAATGCCAACTGCAAGTCAACTGACATGTTTGTAGTGTGAAGGATGAATCACAGCACAGTTATGACACATGCACATGTCAACTTAGCACATTTTTGTTTGTTAGCAAAGATTTCCATGTATGGGTAATTTTCCCTCCATTTGTGAACCCTCCAACTTTTTTATGTTGTCTGACCAGCCTAGCGTGACTTTTGCCAGTTTTGCCCAGCCTTCTGCTGCACTCCGCTGGGCTTTTGCTAGTTTTGTTATGGGGAAACTGACATGCCTTTCAAACTGTCAGTACTGGGAGATTTTGCTTTCCTTAGTCTTTCACTTTATTGCTATTTCTTAGCAACATTTTATCAGTGCACAATGAACCTTAGAGTACAGTCCACTGGGGTCACTTTTTCATTGTTAAGGCTCTAGAAATCCTCAAAGGATTTTTGGTGAACGTGCAAGTGTGCCCAGGACAGAGCTGGTGGTAGCAGTTACTTTTAAAGCATGTTTGACTCTTTCCTATGGTCCCTACCATGTTTACCTTGTTTGTCCCAGGATAGTGGCCAGTGCCTAAAATGGCCAAGCCACAAGGTCCTTCGTTCTGTCCTTTGGCCATTTTGTCTCTTTGCCTTCCTCAGGTCGAGCAGACTTGGGAAATTCCTTATTTGGTCATTCAGACCCTCGCACAAACCGAAGCTTTCGCAGGCTTCTGCATGCCTTGCGTGTGTGCGCCCAGGATGTGGGCTGGAGCTGTCTAGTTCCAATACACATCTTGGGTGCCAAGATGTCTGGTGTGCTGGGATTGACTGGGACCACCGTGGTCTGTGATTGGCCCATGTCTGAGATGGCTGAATGTGACCCAATCTCCTACTGGTATCACTTTGTTTTGGCACAAAGGAGATTCTGGATAAGAAAAAGCCCCTTCCACCCATTACAGGTCAATCTTTTGAGTTCACACCAAACATAGTAAAGGAGCCAAGCATCCTGAAACACTGAAGCAGATCCGTGGAACATTGATGACCCACTGGAAGGTTTGGTACCTTGACCTTGCTGTTGTCCCATCGGAGCCCCTGGTTTGCATTGATCATAGAAGGCCTCTGAGGGTGCTTTGACCTATTGAAGTAGTGGGACTAACTACTCTCGGCACATCCTGCTTAATCTGCAAACGATACTGCTTAGAAGTGTTCCTGGACTGCCCAGTGAACTGACCACCTCGTACCGGATCTTTGCCCTGGGACCGCCGCCGTCTTGAGTTTTGACTTCAACTTTTGGAGACTGTAAGACTGTAGGTACTCTCCTGCTGAGTTTCGTACACCTAGCATTCTTAGGTCTGGTATTAGGAGAGTACGCTTCAACCCATGCATTCGCGGTCACTGTAGCGCCTAGCTGTGATGACAATATTCGTGGGTGCCTTGCTGCTGTGCCCCCCTGTGCCCTAAGACGAGCTGTAGTGGAACTGGCCTGATACCTTGCCCAGGAGTGGAGAAATGGCCACTCTCCTGCCACAGAATACATCCCGGAATGCAGCCCCTAAAAGCCATAGAGCCGCGCACCTGAAGTATTCAAACCTACGAATGAACTGGAATTGACTGGCAAAGTTTTGTCCGGAGTGTGCCGAGGGTCGGTACCTCCTTTATCGTGGTAGCCTGTGCTACTGAGCTATTCCCAATTCTTGGAACCTAACCTGCCCTCTTGGGGAGACCCTCCTTGAATAGTTGGAAGTTATTCTTCATCACCTGACCCATCTTCCTGAGCCAGTACAGCCCCTGAAGAAGACTTGTTTTGAACTTAACCACACGACCGAGTGCTCCGGGACTGAATGTACTTTTGAGAGCAGGGCTCCACACTTCTTAGGGACTGGACTTCCTATTAGTTAGGGTTTGAATTATCGAAGGACTGCCTAAAATATATTCACACTGTATGACCCTTTTCTTTGCAGGTTGTGGATCTCTACTTCTGTAATATTCTTTTAGGCCACTGTTACTGTACATATGTTTCATCGTTAGAGTCGTGTTTGTTTTGTTAATATTGCTGAAGATTTACTGGGTGCTTGAGTTAAAATGCCTTTAATAAATGTACATGTATTTTTGATATATACTCCCAACTCAGAGTAATGTGTTGGGTTTTTTACTGTGTGTGCTCATTGTGGGCTTTCAATCACCCTCACCCCTCCTGAGACCTAGTCTTGACTGACGCCAATGCTACATTGATTGGTCTGGCTTGTCCAGAAGGTTACCCTCTTCCATGAAACTAGGCTGTCCTTCTGAAGCTGTTCCCACCAGGTCAGAGGTCAGAAATCCATCTTAACATTATTGTGTGGACACAAACAAATCACCAAAAACATGCAAAGCCACCATACCATTGAACAACCAACAGAAGCATTACATGTAGCCAGGGCCATGGGAACTCCCCCACATTTGATCTAACATCGAGGGATCAACTGCAGAACAGGTGAGCCTCTGGACCATGAGGCCACGTCAGAGACCTTTATCAGATGCAACGTGTTCATCCCCAGGTAATCCCTATTGGGCCTGGGATGGCTACCATTTGTGGACTCTGCATTCCGCGACCTCATTCTGGGCACTCATTTTCACCTAAATTTGCCTGGGGGCCTGCTGCATTACCTGCTTCATTTGTGCCACTATTTGGATCACAAGCAGCCTGAATCATCCTCTGTAGCCTAGGTGGGCTGTAGAAATCCATAGTGAAGCACAAACTCCAGGAATGCCTACACCATCTATGTTACACTCATGCCTAACCAGCCAGCCTTTCCTTGATTGCCATTGGCCAGCCTGGAACACTAAAGGTCATTCTGTGTGCCGGCAGGCTAAGCCGGCCCATTCAGCAAGTCCCACCACTAAGGCCCTTGTCCGAGTCTGTCTGGAGCTGTAGGGAGCACCGCTCCCTGCAGCCCTCTGGCATCACTCCCACCTGCTCTCATACCCATATGGAATTTGGGCTGTCGACATTCATAATTACAGTTTCAATTTGCCCTGGTAAGAAATTATTGGACCTCCCTGGTCTCCATCCCCATTGGACACTTTGGGCCTCATTACACGGAATGCGGTAAACCGTGGTGCTATTAGCACCATTGTTGCCGCCGGTACCATACCGGTACCACCATGGAGGAAAGGGGAATTACCACCCCATCCCAAGGTTGGCGGGGCGGTAATTCCCCCTTTCTCCATGCCCCTTCCCCATTCCCATTTTTGCCCCATAGGGCTCAATGGGAATGGGGAAGGAGCTAATTACGGTATTACAAATTGCGGTACCGTAAATAGCACCAAGGTCCCTTTGCTGGTCCCAACTTTAACGGCTGGTCTACACCAGCCGTTAAGGTCGGGTCCCGCAAAGGGACCTCGTAGTAAGGCGGTAAGGGTTTACCGGTACCGGTGCCCTTACCCGTACTGGTAAACCCTTACCGCATTCTGTGTAATGAGGCCCTCTATCTGATCTAATTCACTGCTTGCTCCTTCACTTCCTACTTAATCTGTATACCGTCTCCCTTCACTACATCTGCACAATGTATCTGGATGTGCATCACCAGTCTTACTGTTATGGCTCTCTTAATGCCCTACTTCAATTAATTAACTACAATGCGCATAACTCGTGACTGGTGATATATATTTAGAATGTTTTGAATTCCAATAAATTCACAAGATAATAACAAAAACAATATAATGATGTAAGATGTTCTTTGAAACTAACTATGCTTCACTTGTCCACTCTTTGTCATCCATGTCCCCTCTCTCCCAAAACCCCACAAATGGTATGTACCTATGATTTATGTTTTTTCTTTTAACCACTTTGATGCGTTGTGTCCATTGACCAGCGTTGACAATTACATATTTGTCGAAACATGTGTAGGCTGAATGGCTTAACTTTTGATGCATATGGAATTAAATTACAGCCAATCAAGCCCACCAAGATAGCTGTGTTGATCTTTTAATAATTGAAGGATATAGATCTAACCTTATTAATTGCATGATGCTAGTTAGGCTAGCGCAACCACCAGAGCCAAATTACCTCCTGAGGTTGGGAGTAGAACCTCAAGGTCCTGGCGGTGCAGCAAGCCTCACCATATTTCAGGACACTAAGCGCACCAAGAGTTGGATCTATCAACTACATTGAGTCTACTGTTGCATAGTGCTCAACCAACTCCCCTGGTATCCTCTGGCTCCCTCCACCCCCACCTCCGCTTCTCTCACCTCATGGCGCTCTCTGTCGCCCCTAACTTTTCTAACTTCTTCTCCATCTCATTCCCTTCCTCTCTCACTAAGTCTGGTAGGAAGAATCTAAAAAACATATTCCTGATTTCCAACAATGGTCTGCCCATTGCAGACACCTACATCAATGCCTCCTCTAGACAGAGTATCACTGACATTCTCTTTGCCGTTCATTCTTCCAACCTATGAACCCCCCATGTGGTCTCTCTCCTCTCCCCTTTCTCCTCCTCTCCCATTACTGGTGGCACCAGATGGGAAGTGCTCTTGGCGCATGTTGCATCTTCCAAATGCACCATTCATGTCTATCATAATGGCACTATCATGGCCCAGGGCTCTCTACCCAACCTCTACCTTCTTGACAGGTGTCTTTCTTATCTCTTCAACTTCCCCCATCTCCTTCCACTTCTCCTTCCCTCATCCCCCTTCTAACTCCTCCACAGTTGTGCCCACCACCCGTGTCTGGCACCCTGCAAATGTTTTGAAGGGGGTAACTAACTGCACTTAGCCACCCTCAATTCTCGCTCTTCTTTTAAACACTCCTCTAACATCTGTCACCTCCTTGAAGACCTTGAACTTGACATTCTTTCTCTCACCGAGACCTATTTTAAGACCAGATCCGTCGCTGCTTTTCATACCCTTCCCCTGAAGGCTACAAGATCCTGTCCAATCCCAGGCCCTCAGGGGCTGGTGGTGGAGTGGCTCTGATATTCCCTGAGTGGGTTAATGCCTCCATCATCCCCACCCAAGCCAACTCATCCTTTGAAAGCCTAGTTTTAGGCTGTCTGTCTCACCTACTTTCTCGCTTATTCTTGCTACCATCTACAGACCCCCCAGACCATCCTCCCTCTTCCTCTAATAACAGGCCAACCTTCTTGCCTCCTTCCCCAAACATATCTTCCTTAGGGACTTCAAAATCCATCTCGACTCTCTCGATGGGGCCACTGTCCTCCTCCGCAAACTTTGCATCACTTTTTTCCTCTCAATCCTTCCTACTGGGCCAACCCACTCGGCCGGACACTCCCTTAATGCTCTCATCTGAACAGACATCCCTCTCTCTAATCTTCTCATTACCCCTCTCTCCTGGTCTGACCACTCTCTCATCTCTTCTCACTTTGACCTTCCCTGTCCATTGACACCTCCACTAGCACTGCCAGTCTCCTTCTCCATCATTCAACCGATGAAGTGTGTGTCAGTCACTGCATTTGCCTCTTCCTTCATCCCTCCTCCGCCCCATCATTAGACTCTCCCTCTGAGACTCAGTTCTTGTTAATCTCTACCTCTCTATCACCAACACCCTGGACATTATTTCCCCGGTAATGAGGATCCGCATGACGCTTGCCTCCAAATGTCACTCTTGGTATGACTCCGACTTGGCCCCTTTGAAACACAAGTGCAAAAATGCAGAGCAGAAGTGGCAGGCATCTAGCACATCCTCTGACAAACTGGGCTGCTCCCTACTTCTAAGGCAAAACCACCTCTCCACCTGCTCCAAGAAGGAGGCTCATGTCCAAGCTCATATCTCAGGAACCACCAACAATACGGCTGAACTCTTTCAAATCTGCAAGTAACTTGCCAATCCTACCACAATCTCCTATACCACTCCCCCCTCCCAGCCCCTCTGCTCTGCACTGACATCCACTTTTCCTCCAATACTGTGGGCATACTGTCCTCTCTGTCTTCTGCTTCCCCGTTTCCACTCCCTTGCCTCCTCTCTCACCTCCCTTGGTCCCCTCTGTTACGATATCTAACTATGTGTTTATCTGCTTCCTTTGAGGACATGCACAAGGAAAAGGTTGGGCTGGAGCCAGCAAGGTCACAGTGGCTGTGAAATGCATGACAGACATACCTCCAACGATGGGAAGCCATTTCTGCGAGAAGTACATACTGTTCTTGCCTAACAAGCTGTAACCAGAGCCCAAGGCCACACTGCCCCGTGCGCAGGAAGACATTTATTCTAAGAACCTGGACACTTTTATCACTTGTTCCCAGATTGCCCCAACATACCTTACATACCTTGCATGGGCGTGGATGCAGCCCGCAGGCAAAACTGTGACATGAGTGATGAGGATTGGAGTAGCCACCTTATCTGTATATAAGGATGCAACTGAACGAAGGTGGCAGAGCAGTCCACCCAGGCATTTGGTTTTTGCTTTCAATAAATATGCTAAACGTTTCTACTCCTGGTCTCCCGTGTGATTATTCCAGTGTGTTGCAGAGTGTGCTCTGCGAAGGGCATTTGCGGTGGGGAGAACGACGGACATGTGTAACAAGTGGTGCTGGAATCCGGGAGCTCCCCTTCTCGCCTTTCGCTGGCACGGTCAGAGTCAACATCCAAAAGGGTAAGTGAATTTCCACACAGGGAACAGGCTGCAAATACGGTACTATAACTGATTTATATAGCTTGACATTACTAAGTCAATTAGATGCCATTTTCAAAAAACATTATACATCAAAATTGTGCAACTAATTTTGTTCAATTTTTTGTCTTTTTATTATTTTGTTTCTCTTACATTTATTTATTTTTTATTTTGACTATTTCGTTTTCCTTACTCCATTTTTTTGCAATCTAAAATGCATTCTCTCTTATACGCTATGTACTGGTATATGTCTACTGTTATGTTGTCAATGGATACAATTGATAAACGCTGAATTTACATAACCCTTGAATCCTCCCGTTCTCCAATCCTTTACTCTCTGTGATGTGTTACTCATAATTTATTTTCATTATGTTTTGAAATGATCATTTGCGAAATTTAAATCTAATTAATGTATTTGTAACTACAACTATGTGGTTTTGATAACAGCAACAGTTACAATAATGCCCTGATTTGAAAAAGGCTGGTTCTTAAACCGAAACACGTGTCATAAACAAGGACAATCTTCAAATAAAACCTATCCTTGGTTTTTTTTAATCACTAATTGGCGCAGTCTCGCTTCTGAGTAGTCTTTGTACCAGTTTCAATTTTTGAGTGGTTTGAGTGGCTTTTCAAACCACAACTCAGTGACACACGACACACTATTTACCATTTGAAATCGTAACAGAAAGTATACTTTTTACTGTTTTCTCTTTATATCTTTTGTCGTCCTGAACCATACCCACCAAGCCACAACATATATATTTTTCCACATATTTTTGGGGGTTGCGCAAGCCGTTTCTATCTGCTAACGCATTCCACATTTCTCTATTTGGGTGTTTCCTCTGCGCATACACGCATGTATTTGTTTCCATTTTGAGGCCTACGGTGTGTCGTGTATGCTATTTTTGAGTTATTGTGTGCCTCTGCGTATTGTGTACTGCTTTATCCACATTTGGGAATCTTTACGGGTATTGCATACACAATTTTTGAGTTTAGGGGTGCTTCTGCATATCCCAGACTGTATTGTTTTGCTACTGGGATACATTGGAGCCTTGCTTGACCACAAATCTACATTGCACATCACGTAGACTATTCCCTTCCTCATATTGCCCAGAACAATATCTTGGTGTGCCTTAAAATAATCCTTTACATCAGAAACATGAGTGGAAAGGCCCCAAGAGGGAAAGTGAGTAGACGGGATTGGGGTCTGGGAGGTGGTGAGTACACATCTGCCGCAACACATAGAGGGCCTGGCGTTCCTCAGCTTACATCTGACCCGACACCTGCACACCAATGTGGTTGCATCCAGATAAGTGAAGCACCACCACCAGCACTACCACCAGGGCCCCTCTGGCCAAGATGACACGGCACAGGAGACAGATCAACAGAGCAAGAGGCGCTTAACTGATGGGGAGCTCCAGATCCTCATGGACTACCTAACCGATCACCGATTTTGATTTTTTGATTTGTATATTTCTTGAGCGCATTAATGCTAACCACAACAATTATTTGAACAGATACATTTTCAATTTTTTTCAAAACCTTGGTAGAGACTCAACTTGTCGCAAATGTAATGGGAGACAATTCCAGGCCTGCATGCAAGGTGTCAATGTCAAGAACATGTGAAAATTGCAAGTCCCCATGATGTGCCCCCCTGCCTCACCCTGACAGGCATAGAGTAGTGCTCTGTGCAGTGGCCAATTAATGGAACACCTACATGTAATGTTGGAGGCTACATTCTTGCGGCCTCTCACTTTTCATTGCTCAACAGGTATACGTGATAGATGTTGACCAATCACATAGTTTGATTCTGAGTTGCAGGTTCAAATTGTCACCCGCTCCAATGGGATGCCTTGTAATGATACATATCAGAGCTGTCTGTCATAACACCATGTGGTGTGACCAGACTGATGGTGCATCAGTGCCCACAGACCACTACCCCCAGTGGCAGGTGTGATGTTGATACAATTACACTTGTGTGATGTTAGGGGTCCCTCTATACTCTACATGGTGAACAATAGCTCATGGTGGGTCATCATGCAACGGATGCCATTCTTGCAATCTGAAAATCATATGTCCATAGGCAGCCCACGTGAACAGTAATGGGAAGTGTTCATGCCAATGAGTGTGCCTGTCTGCATACCATTACTTATATGTGCATAGCAGTAGTTGACACTTGCCCATGAGTTGATACATGACAGACGCACGCCTTGTTACTCACATCATTGTGCTGTAAATTCACACAGACATTGGCCTGTCTGTGTACTTGAGCATACACATTTTCCACACTTGCATCATGAGGAAAGACATGCCAGTTATGTCGCTCACTCAGATGTGACATGATGGGCCTGTTGCTCCTTGTGTAATGAGAGATGTGGTTCAGGAGGTGCAGGATCTCAGTCCAAGCATGCACAGTCATGAACAATGACCCATCCTCTTGGAATGATGTTCATAGAAAGGGACTTATTCACTAACAATTACACATATGCCTGCATTACTGTAGGGAACAATTGTTGCACCTAGATGAAACTCCTGGACCTTGTAAGACCATCATAAGTATGTCCAAAAAAGATAGCTCAGGATATGTCATATGGGCCCCACATCTAAACAGAGACAGCCTCCTGAGCATCATGGGTGGTGTGTTACCAAACTAACAGGGCCATTCTTCTACTAACAGTGCTGGCATCTGCGTCTCAACTCAGTGTTGGCCTGCAGCCAGTGAATCCAAGTAGTGGCAGTGTAGCAAGGGTATGTGTCACAGTGGAGTATTGCATTTGGGAGAAGTCTGTGATTGATGCATGCATTATATATTGTGTACATATGTGTAGAGTATGGCACAATCATGGTAGATGCATATGTCAACTTTCCCAATTAGCTATTTAAGGCACTATTGCATAGTGCTGGTGCAAGGAGATACCAAGTTGTGGGGCCACACATGGCAAGGACAAATATGGTGCTCAACATACACTCATGATGTGCAGTAGCAGTTTGCATTGTATTAGATGAGAGTGGCCGTTGCATGACAGTGTCATACAAAATGACAGTCAGTGACTCTTGGTCACTCACTCATGGACAATCATGATGCTTCATATGACAATGTCATGTGAACGGAACTGCCATCACACACAATGTCAATTTCCAATTCATATTCCTGACATCTGCTAGGCATACAGCCGGTGTCTAAAGCTGAAGTGGAGATACACACAGGGTGCCGGGCGACCTGGGTTGACATTGATTTGACACAGAAACACAGTGACAGTCATAGGTGTGGTCCCTTTGCTGCCAAACACAGGGAGCTCCACACTCAGAGATTTGTGATTTTGACAGTGCCTTCATCTTTCCTGCACACACATCACGTTCTTCATTGTACATGGACTATGCACCGCACAAAGATGCAATGGGCCTTGCTGTTCCGGTCAGGGTGCATGATTGCTTTAAGGTGACATGTGGCAGTGCTAGTCATGTTGGGTGGATGAAGTGGATGTCAATGCTGAGGGAATGCATGCATGCCATGTCCCAATGTAGCCACTGGAGCACTTTTCAAAGGATTTCACAGTTTACCATCTAAGGGACACAGTATATGTAGTGATGGTGCAAAATGGTTAAAAAGTATACATGTGTGCATTGACTAGACATGGTTGTCCACTTCTCAGATGAAATCTTGTATTGCGTGTCATGTTTGGTGGTAGTATCTCTGTACTTGGGTGGCTGACTGATGCTATGTGATGGCCTTCACCATTACAATGCCCCATGTGCACTACTTGTCCCTGGGTTGTGTGCTGGCATGGACCATGAGTCATGGTGTACACCACCTCCATATATCAATGTGTCCACTGATGGTATGGACAGGGCCGGGGGGACGTGAGATGCTGCATGTCAGCAAAAGCCATACATATGTGGTTTACAGCTCATAGTATGGGAAGTCATAATGTCAGATGCTCGCATGTCCTGCCATTTTGTGTCTGTCTGCACTTTGATGCACATTTGTATTTTTGTTTGGAGGCACTTCAATATGTCATTCTGTCCATGTGCAGGTGAGGAAGCATCAGATGCAGAGGAGGAGGTAGAAGAGCCATTGGTATGTCAGACCACCAGTGGAGGCTGTGTGTCATCGGCATGAACACTCACTGGTGCTACAGATGATCAACAGTCATGCTGCAGCCTCTTCAGACTCTTCGGACTCCACTGATTTGGATGCAGAAGGAGATGTGTTTGCCTCACAGAGGAAGAAGGTGAGTGCCACAATGGGCAGACCAGATGGGGCCATTGAGACTGCAAGTTTGCAGCTGGCTTCGCAAGACCAGTCATGGGTGGGCCCAACATCTGCAGTGGTTCCAGCTGCAAGGCCACCTTCCCATGAGTTGACATCAGGTAGGGTCACAACGCCAATGGAGGGTCACAGACCTGCATCCAATGACAGGGGCACCGCAGCAACAGGCCGTATGGGCCTTGCACACTTGGTGGACATGTGCAGGCTGGAGAGACAGTGTGAGAACAGCAAATGTTGCATGCTGCCATCCAACATGGCAATATGTTGAACAGAATTGCAGAGGGCATGGAAAAAAGGCGAAAACCATGACAATGCAGCCTTCAAGCCGCACTGACAATCTGGTCATCGAGGCCAACATCAATGGCAAACAGGCTGATCTGAGGTGTCTGCAAGTGTCCTTGCATGCAGATGTTCGGGACCATAGAGAGGCCATGAGCTGTGAGATGGAGGCCTTGAGGACTGCAATGCATGGTGAACTCTATGCAACAAGAACACATCTCCATGAGGGGATGGCTGCCTTGAGGCAGACACTGTCTGTGGGATGTATTGACCCACTCTGCTATACTATGCGGCCTCACTCTGCTATGAATGGTGTGAGAAACAGCAAAAGGGTGGCAGAACCCTTGTGCATGCCAAAACCTCCAAAACCACATTTTTCAACACACAAAAAGATGGCTCCACAACCTGCCACCTATGGTGCATGTGTGGTGGAACAGAGCACACGTTGCAGAAAAATTGCCCGTGGGCTCCATCACAAGTAAACATGGAGTACAGAGGGTGAAGCAGCGCTTTGAAAGTAAAACTCCAAAATGTGCCTGTAAGTCACATTTACTTTGCTGCCGAAACTTCAAAATGTCTCTACATAACACTTTCCAACACTTAAAATCTTGCTTGGCGCTAAAATTCATTTAATCTAATGAAGCACTGTGAATTTACAAAGTCCTGATTGTGTTAAGCGCAAAATATTTTCTCAGCAAAACTGGATTGCCTGTGAATGACAATTCCTGTCAAAAATCTGTGTGCAGCCACAGTGGGCTACCTGTGAGTGACAGCCCCTTTCAAATGGGCTCTCCTGATTAAACTTTAAGGTTGTCTAAAACTAAAGATCTGCCGGATTAGCAAATATAAAAGGACTGTTACTGAAAGGAACATGGATCTCAGTTGTTTTGATCCCACAGGTTTAAATCTAAGAATGTAATTTATATATGTCATCTGGTGCAACAAGTTTGTTTTATGCTGGATTTCCAGTCAAGAAATTAAGAATTAACTTAGGCTGGCTGGGCCTGCAAGAGGTTGAAAAACAGGTTTCCGCCCAAGAGGAGGGCCTTCCTCTCAGCTGATGCTCACTGACACATGTTAATTATGGGGTAGGCCAGACTTTTGTCTGCTACCAAGGACTGAACAATGCCAGATTCTCCAGGCCAGGAAATGGACGTGTGAAAAGGTCAAAACCTAGGCTTGCAGAAGGAAATCCCAAAGGTGGGGGCTGCTCCTTGCCGCCAGAGACAGACAAAAGGCTGATCATTTGCTGCAAAGAATATGTAATGAACATTTTTTAGAGACTTATAACTCGCTATCAGAAGTGGTGAAAAATATAAAAAGGCCACATTTGTTACTCTAATTTTTGGCCCTACATTTCAAAACGTGGTGGAACTTTGTAGCATATTCTGAAAAGCAATGGCAATATATGTCGTTTTATGGGAACTGTATTTATGCTAGAATTGTTAAACTTTGCACACACATTCCTATGGAAAACACGCATATTTGTGGAAATTTGGAGAAAGTTTGGAAAATGTTTTCATGGCGAAATGGACAAAATGCTGCAAAAAGGCGAAACAAGGTCTTACAGCTGTGGGATGTTGTTGAACAGATACTCCATAAAATATGTATTCCTTGTATGTGATTTTCATAGAGGTTATAAATGTATACATATGTATTTAGGACAACATTTGATTTTGATACTAATGGCTAGGTGAGGTTTCTAAGGATTGTAAAAACCAAACCATAAACTTGACATCATCTGTCTTTGATCCAATCACTCGGATGCATGGCGGAGATGAGGCTCTGATCCAATCCCAGTTCACAGGGGCAAGTTTAGTTAAGCCAGCCCATACACCCACTTTTGTGATGTCATTTTGACATGATAAATAGGGACCTCTGACAACACCTAACCACACTATCTTCTGATTCCAATGAAGCACTCTGATCCAGCATTCAACATCCAGCTTTCAACATCCTTCTAGAACCAGATGCCAATGACCAGGCCAAGCAGTAGCTGAACCATTTTCAGCTAGGCCTCAATCCTCAATTAATCCTCAACTAATCCTTACAACCCAGTGCAGCGCTGTGGTGTGGGGAAGCATCCTGAAACTATCTGGCTTACTACCATAATGTTTGCCTGCTGAACTCGCAACCGCGCTGATCTGAAATATCCAGAAACAAGAAGAACAGATCCCGTGCAGTTCCGGTGACTGGCCTAGCTAATGTTGTCCCGTGCCTGATGTTCTGTCCTTCCCTGATAGACCCGATCCATTGACCAGAATCTTGACAGACCTAAAATCCTAAATCCCAGTGGATTGTGAGTATTAACAGGATACTAGAGAACTATTGTATACCTTGCCTCATCTTGTTACACCCTAATCTCTGAACTATCCTCACTTTCATAACCATTAACAGTGTCAAAATCCTAGTGCTATCTTATTCTGTCTATTTGCTAAAGCGTCAATTCCATAGTCATTTTTATTTGTGTAACTCTGATCCAAAAATCCCACTTCGAGTGTTTGGACTGGTTCTTCCGTGGAAGGCCCTGGGTATCTGTTAATGAAGCCATGAAATGAATCAGTCTCAGAGCTTACTTCATCCCAACCTGCTTGTCTAGCCTGCATGCTCTAGTCTTGAGTAAAAGCATAACCCATATTTTCTGATTTTAAACTGAAGTGCTTGTCCAAATTTGTGTTTTTATTTTTGAAAAACATCTCTCACTAAAACCTCCATAACACCCTCAGTTTTGAAGATAGAAATGACATTTAAATTCCCACTGATACCTAACATCCTTAGCCATCTCCAAACGTAGTAAAAGTTTGCAGCGAATTTACACTTTGCAAACGTTTTACACATGTGAATTGTCTTTAAATTATTTCCCACTTTGCATTTTATATTTCAATTGTTTCCTTTTGATTGAATCATTGCTTATGATTGCATACAGCTGTTCAAAGCAGCTACCGTAGAAATGTATAATAATTTAAGCATTTTCGGACTCATTTAGTGTTTTTGCTTAGCCAAAAGTCAAATCTGTTTTTCTCTTGTGTTTAAGGGGAGAAGGTGGGAGTGATATTCTGTTTGATCTGTATGATTCCTAAGTACCTGCTCTCACCTCACATCTATTTAAATTGATTATTGGTGGGTTGAGGGGTGTTGCAGGGGGAACTTCTAACCACAGTGCTATCTGTTCGAAACCAACCCAAAAGTATTATTTTCTGTGCTGCATTATTTTTGTGTTCATACCTAATTCCCAGTGCATTAAAGATATTATTCATTGTTCTTGCCACCCCTTGGTGATGGTTGTTACCTATTAAAAATACATTGTGATTTTAAATTCTAAATAAATAAATATTTACTGTTACATCCTAGCCTGATTCCTGGTTCAGTGTGACCGGGGGTGGGGGGAGGGAAGGGGTATTTTGAGAAGGGTGTGATATGAGTGGTATATCATTCAGAATATTGAATTTGTAGACAAAAATAAATAAGGGTTTCATTTGCGCACTACATGCTAGGCGGGACTTGGGTGTGTGCCTGATTGAAATCCCTTTCATGTCACAGCAACTCGACTTTGTATCCATTCGTGAGGAAGCGCATCGAGACCTCAATGCCATTGGTGTGCTGGTGCATGCATCCATGTCACGGCTGTCCATGGCCAATAAACACCAGGCCTTGGCACTACGTGTATTGGATCCACCACCACAACCACCAGCAGGTCACCACAAAATCAGTGGCCCAGCACACCCACACCTCCGGAACCACTGTTGCTGTGATGTCCATGACCTGTGGAAGGAATCTTTCTTTTTAAGGTTTTTTTCACTCATGTGCATATTGACTTGCACCCCCTCCTCCAGGGTGGACTCCCCCAGCACCCCAGTCCAGGTTGGACCTTTTTTGTAAACGTGACCAGTGTGTTCTGACTTTTGATAATTTTTACCCCTTAATCAGGATCGACCCTTTGTTGTTATTTTTTGACACCCCTGTACTGGATGGAGGCATGTGTTGTTTTTCACCTAATCCAAGATGGACTCATTTTTGTTTATTTGTTCTTTCCTTGTGAGATGTGCTATTGCCCTCTCAAAGGAATGAGAAAGACAGTAGTGGACATGCATCCATGCATAGCAGTGTCAACTGCCATGGTTGCCTTGAGGACAACACGGTCACATGTGCAGGTAACAATGGGGTGATGGAATATTGTCACAGATGTGCTGTGTGCATTCTTATTGACTATGGCTGGTGAAATACAATGTCCCATATCGTTGCAGTGATCCTGATTCATCTGGTGACTGCACTGCATGAGAGGTCTGCCCTACACCCTTTCATGTCATTAGTCTCCATGGCCTCTGCCAGGCACTGGGCCTCTTGTCACGATTTTAGAGATACAGTTTCCAGTGGAGGTGAGGAGGAAATCACATCAGGCCAGCTCTCTCTAATCAGGTCTGTATATGCACTGTCTCTTGTGTTATATCTTTGATATTGGTCAACACGGTATTTGCATGCATTCCACATTATTGCTAGCTGGGGGTGTAATCATTGAGTCACGGTAATTGTCCTTGCAGGTGTGTGTCTGTCCATATGCATGTGTGTGTATGTGCACTTCCACTTTGATGCGTGTCCATTATTTGTGAGCATGCACTTTCACAATTGACAAAAGAAATGGAAGGGACTGTGCAGCACTTGTCACACTTAAGCCAATGTTGGTATTTACCATATAATTCCCACATAAAAACAAAACAATCCTAAATAAATAAAAAATAATGTATGTACATGCTAATTAATAACATGCATTCTCTGTGCATCCGTACTTTGTGTATTTTGGTTCTCAAACACTTTCCTCACTGACCGTGATGATGTCTCCTTACTGCCACCCTTCTACTCCCCCTGCTCCAGGATTCCTACAGGGCTCTGCAGGTGCACTCCCTGTCCACTCTACTCTGTGAACTGTGTCACTGCCCACTCCACTTACTCATCGGCTCACACAACCTGCAATGGTACAACTCCACATGTAACACACACGTCTGTTGTCAGGGCTACACATTCTCGGCTGGATTACTTCATGGATTTGCCTCTGGTGACACCGTTCTGGACATGTGTGTACATTGACTCCACATGACATGTTTGTCACATTTGCTGCATGTCAGGTTGTACAGACATGTGCATGTGCACCCTGACAGACTGCTCCTCTGTTCCCTAATCAGGTCATTTGTTGTTCATTGTTGTTTCTGTATCTGTATTCTCCACACCTGCATGTATTGCATGACTTCTTTTTGACATTACTTTTTGATCTAATCCAGCACTTTGAGTGACTGCAGTGTGTGTATACATTGTGGACCCATGCATGTGGTACATCTTCCAATCTCCCCAGCATGTGTTCATCTGTTGTCACTGTAGGTGTTGCCAGTGCACCCTGAGATCCATGCACACTTGCTGGGACAGTCTCACACAGAGTGTGTGGTGTGTTTGAGGGTGAGTGAACAGCTGCATATTGTCTTGAGGTCCATTTACAGTGGTGCCCAACAGGGGTGTTCGTGGCTGGTGCAGGGTATGGGTATGTGGTTGTAGGCAATTCTTTGTGGGTATGTTGCAGACATGGGTCTCTTTCTGTTTTGCATGCCATGGTGGGTTGGTCATGTTGTTTCTTTGATATGAAGCTGCTGATTGACCTTTCAAAGATGGCCTTTCTTTGCCAGTTTGCCCTTCTTCATCAACTGCTTTTGTCCTTACTCGCCCACTGCATGTGCTACTTTTCCATGCATGTGCCTTCCACGCTCTCTGACCAGGCTGCTTCTTTTACAAGTGTTCATGTCTCTGTCTTCCTCTCATGGCCACTGTCTCTCTTCCCTTACCCACTGTGATGTCAGACATATCCATCCTCATTTCCCCACCAGCAAGTCTATTCTTTGCACTGCTTTTCCCCATCTCTCTCTCTCTCTCTCTCTCTCTCTCTCTCTCTCTCTCTCTTTCTCTCTTTCTCTCCACTCCACTCCACTGTTATGCATTCATCACTCTGTGTCCTGTCTCCCTCTTGCGCTCTGTCCTCCTTCTTACCAGCTATCAGACTTGCTTTTCCACTCCTGGAACATCATCCGCTAACTTGGTGTCAATTTCCTATCCTGCATCTATTGTTGACCCGAAAGGCACACATGAGACCTGGCAGTGGGTGTGCAGAACTTTTATGTCTGCAATCAATGTCCCCACTTGGGCCCAAATCACAGGTCTGAGTGTCACCTGTTTCCAGGGTGCATGTTGTGCTGTGCTTGTAATCTCTTTTCTTTGCTGCCAGTGATTTCAGTGTTGGTCAGATTTGCTGTTGTGATTTTGATGGTTGCTCACACATTGTTTTTTGTGCTTCCAGATGTTGACACTCGGTGGTCAATGCCTATTTCCTTATTCTATAAGGGAGTTGTCATGGCTGTCCAGTATCTTTACATTGATGCAATGCATGTCTTTGTGATTTCAAAATGTTGTTTCAGGTGAGATGCAGTGGATGCAAGCCTGGTGGGTACCCTGTGCAGGTAAATCGAGGGTAGTGACAGTGGCACTTTTGGTGCCGTTGGTTGTGAGTGGAAGGAGAGGGCACTGGAGACCCCCCCATCCTTATTCTGACGCTTCCCGGGTGGACCCAGCCACGGCTGCTTCAGGTCCAGGGGCCCGACCCTGAGGCACTCGTGCATGAACACCTTCGGGAAACATGACCCCTTTTCGTACGGGAATATATCTGGGTGCTGTAATACCCCCGCATACACCCTTGTATAGCAAAACCATGGGTGACCAAGACTCCATTTTGAAAATCACAGACTCCATTTGTAATAATGAAGGGCTATCAAAGTTTTGATCCTGCCCGCAGCCAGCCACGGCGAGAGCACACAGTAAGCAAGACTCCCCCCTGCCTACTCCCCCCTGCCGTCCACACAGCTACTCGCTTCCCATGAGAAGCCTGGCTGCAAGAATGCAACAAAACCCACACAGTATCATTTGCCGTCCGACTCCCTTCATTGATTCAGATGCGGCCCAGAACAAGGGCCAGAGCCGGGGCTATCTGTCTCTGTAAGCCTGCTCCGCACCCCACAGACCCTGGCCATAAAAACATAATCCCTGTGCACTCTAGGGCAAAGTTAATGCGTAAAAAGACTCTTAAATCAGTGAACCTGTCTTTCCTTTGAAATGGATAAAAGTAAGCATGCCCTCTCTTCTTGTGCGAAATAGTATAAATCTGCAGACAATTTAAGAAGGCCTATGAGTAAGCAATGTAAATACATATACGTGTGTAACTAAAAGTTCCTATGCTAACCTACTGTATTGAAGGAAAAAATATATGCCAACTTATAATGCCAAAACGTTCACAATATTAATTGCGATATTACAATGGTTAATGAAATGTAAAGCTGTACATACTCACACAATGCTACCTCATTTTCGACAAAGCTGAATGTAATTACATGTCTGATGTCAGAAAAGTATAATATAGAAGTTAGTCGCCCCTGGCTGGCATTATCATAGACCTTTTAACCACAACTTGCACGACCAAGAGTAAGTAAATCTCGAATCAAAGAAATGGTTCATTATGTGTTTATTCGTTGACAGTCTCTCTCTCTCTCTCTCTCTCTCTCTCTCTCTCTCTCTCTCTCTCTCTCTCTCTCTCTCTCTCTCTCTTCGACTGTTGTCGCAGAATTTCCAAGTTGTATAGAGATAAAAGTGTGTCCCAAGCCTATTTGATTCAACTGCAAGCCAGCCAGCCATGTGTTAAAATGTTGTATGTTAAATATATTTAGAAAGGCTTTCAGCCATTATGTAGTATGGGAATAAATTGTAAAGGGGGCCTCAGCTAGCCCCTGATCACCTTGGCATCAGCAAAGAGGTATGCTGTCTGGAAAGTCAGTCCTTGAGCCCCCTCCAGGGAAACACATGTTTAACATGAAATATACCCTTTGCAACCCAGTCATCTCAGCTATATACTCCAACATTCCCCTTGTCAGTACTGAATGAACACCCATGACAATACATTGACCTCATAAACCCTACCCCTGACCTGGTATTTGAATGTGATTGAACAGGAGAGTGATACCCTTGATATGGATGGGAATGTGTGGCCACAAGGGCACAATGTAACCAAAGATAGGATGTCAGAAAACCAGCGAAGGATGCCAAACGGATGAGCGAGCTGAACGTTTGACCCTCAGCACCATGTCATCTCATCACGTGCCCACGGTCCAATCCACCACCACCGGCTGTATAGCACCTATAGGTGCCTACCCTTAGCGTCCAATCCCGATTGAATCTGTGCCCCTTAGGCCCTCCCTCTGTTCAATGATGATAAAGTTGTATAAAAGTAATTTGTAACATGTTTTCTGCAGAGCGCTCTCGGCGTGAGCAGAGTAGATTCTGTTTGCCCTAACTTTAGATAAAAAGCCTTAAACCACACTCTTACTGGGTCTTGGTCTTATTCCCTCCTGGGATGTACCTTTATTGATTCTGTTGGGTGATTTTCCTGCAGTATTGGGGCCTCTCACTTTCAGTTTCATGGTGTCTGGCACTAAGTGGGGTTATTCATATTTTCCATGCACTGAGGTGACTGGGTCCAGCTTCATGGGTGCATGTGACGCATGTTGATTGTAGACTGGTATGTCTATGCATGCTGTTTTATGAAGTCAATCAGGGTGGCACTGGTTTCAGGGTTATTGTTGTGAGGGATGCTGTCAATGTAGGGTGTTTATTGATGAGTTGTCATAAGGGTGGTAGGTCCGGCTGTATGTGAGCTAGGACACATGGCGATGGCAGTGATTGGGAGTATTTCCTTGCAGTTTTTCCATGTGTATTGCCTGCCGTGAGAGCTTTTCTAGTCATGTCTACACACTCAGGCAGTCCACTCTTGGTCCTTCTGCCCCTTCTGGGGGTGTGGTCCAGAGACAAATCCACACACAGCACACAACATGACCATTTTGGGGATGCCATGTTACCACAGACACCAGGCACACATCATCAGTCAGTTGTTGTTGTTTGCCATGGTGAACAATTACCATGAACACTACACCAGCAGATATCCTGCAGCCTACTGACAGCCGCTCAGTGCATGTCAATGCTCCCTTCAGTTCCAAGCACATTGGTCCCCATTCAAACCAGTCCCTGTGAAGTCTGCCTTCCCTTCCTCTTGCCTGTTGCCTGCTCCCTTTTGTGTGGCAGTGTCATTGTCCTCTGTTTCTCATTCCTTACTCATGTCTGCTTGTCTCTTTCATGCCAGTTGCATCTGTGCCATGCCTTTCTGTATGACTGCTGCCTCTGTGAACAGATGCCTTCTGCTGGATCCTGTCTTCAGTGCAATTGCTGATATGTTTGCATCCCATCGTCTTGGTCTTTACATTATCAGCTTCCCTGCTAGTGTTTACTGCACTGTCTTTCTGCCATATTAATCAGTAAATGCCATTTTGTGGCAGTGGGGGTACTTCCAAGGAGAGCCTGGGTTTCCAACCTCTCAGTGATCTCTTTTTGGGAGTCATTTCAGTGTCATACTGACTTTCGCTGAATCAGAGTGTTCACAATGTCCCATCACCATGACAAAGGGCGAGTGGTACCTGGTCCTACACTTCATGGCACCATGAGGGCAGTCAATGTAGGTGTTGTGGGTGGGTGAGGTTCTGTGTGGGGTATTTTCAATGCATTGGCGTGAGGTTGGCCGATCTGGCTGCATGGGTGCAGGGACACATAGTGATGGGTGGCTGGTGATTCTTTGTTTGTATTTGTCTCATGGCACTCAAGGGGGCACACATTGCTGTGTAATTGAGTGCAGGGATGTGTTGCCTGCCCTCAAATTGTGTTGTTTCTCTCTACAGGGGCATTCTGCTGGGGGTAGATGGTTGCTTCCATTGAAGGGGATGTTGCTGGTTTATGCGTGTACAGAACTCATCATTAGAGTTGGGTTGTTTGTAGGCCTACAGAGGGGGATTGTGATGCTGGAAATGCATCTGGGGGACAGGGCCTCTGAATCCTTGTCCTTTTTCTGTTTCTACCATGTATTCTGTCATGTTTTCTGCCCAGGAGTCCATGTGGGACTCCTGGCAGTGCAGCTCTCTCTTTTGGTTTGGTGAACAGACCCATGGGATACCCTTATGGCACCCATGGGTAGGGGTACAACCCTGTGCCCCTAGTGTATGTTTTTGGGCACCTGTGGGTGGCCCACAGAGCAGGGTATGGGCTGGTGGCAGCTCCATGCTGAATCTTCCAGGTGCTCTGAGTGTCCTCCATTTTGGGACACCCAGGCCCTGCCATTGGGATCAGATGATTCCTGATAGAAACAAGATGGCCCCTGTGGCCTCTTGCTTTCTATTGCCTGTTGTCTTGTTTTTCCCAAAGTCCTGGGAAGCCCTGACTCTGTCCCTTCCCCCTGACTGGCTGTTGGGTGGAAGTTCCATATATGGTGTTGTTGTGAAGGCCCAGCTAGACTGACTGGAGCCTTCCCATTGACTGTATGTTGTGGGTACCTCCTGTGGGTGGGACCTGGGTGAATGGAGTGGGTGACCAATATGCACTCCTTGTTGTGGTTGTCTGGTTTCTGGCATGTGAGACAAAGACTGAGACAGCCCTGCCCGAAACTGGCCTGAATGCAGTGTGTAGTGTTGAATGGCTGGGTACTTGTCCCAATCCACATTCCTTGTTGTGAGTGTCTGGAAGGGAGGAGTGTGGCCTGAATGCACTGTGTGCCTGATTGGCTGACTGACTGCATGAATGGCCTGCAGTATGATTGGCTGCTGAGTGTGTGCCAGCAGCGTGGATGAGAGAGAGGATAGTATATCTGGGGACCTCTCACCACTGGAAAGGTGTTCAGTTCAGAAGCGTTCAGAAGCTGAGTCTCCACTCAAGAGTAACTGGAACTGCTGATCCTCGACGTCCAGCTGGAAGAAGAAGACTTGCTGTGGCATTTGCTTCGACCGATCCGAAGGCTGTCGAATTCGTCGAGGGCTGACCCGAGAGAGGACCTGGTAAGGCGCCCTCTTCCCGTGCTCCGAGGGACCATCGAGCACCGCTCCATCTTCGCCGAAGCGCCCTGGAAGACAGATCCTCGAAAGGCTGTCGACCCGAGACGGGACCGCCGAGGAGATCGAAGTGAAGCACCCGGACATCGACGCCGTCGAAGTCCATTGCCGTCGACCAGGGTACGCAGGTTTGTGGAACCGCTGGAGGCCCGTCGAAGTTGTGTTGCCCAGCCGTGGGAACCACTTGACGCCGTGCCGCCGACGATCGGAGCCGTCCGCTCCATTGCCTAAGAACATTCAATCGAAGGACTCTCTCGACCGCATCGTCGACCGCTTATCCTGCCGGAGAAAGTCGAGGACGACCAACGCGCCGAGGAGAAACCTGCCGGTGGGTTTCCCGCCACCCGACGACCTCAAAGACTCGGACGACTCGACGCCCTTGCTGGGCTCCCGTCTCTACAATCTTTGCGGTCCAGAACTATTGTCATCGAGGTGCCCCGCACACCTCCGCCTTGCAGGACGCCGACGCCCCGACGCCGACGAGCACCGCTCGGACGAAGCTGCCGCCTCTTCGACATCGTTCCACCGCGTTTGTCGACGGACGTTCGACGCCCCTGCCTCCCGCTTGAAAGGGAAGGCATTCAAGAAGGGCCGTCGATTCCCCGTCGCCGAACAGCGAGTCCCTCGACGCTTGTCGACGCCTTTTCGAGGAACTCGACTCCACCAGGTACATTGGGGGGGTAAAAACATTATAGGGGAAAATAAGACTTGCAGAGCAATATATGGACTGGGCTTGTGCTATATCTTTCCTTACAGGTTGCCCAGGTGGGGGGATCTCCACACAGAAATGTGCCTAGTGGTAGGGGTCAGTATTCTGCCTATTGCTGAACCATCTTATTTTCTCTCCTCTCTCTATTGCTGGTTTCACTCTATTGGTCTGTGTGACATTGTACAGTATTGTTCATGCACTTCAATAAGATCTAGGGTGGTACCACTTTAGGATTGTAAATATTTGTCATTGTAGATTTTGCCGGAGTACAAAGTGAGTTATCATGATGAATGTACATAACCCTAACTATTGATTATATAAAGACTGTGTTCTAACCAATACAGAGTGTGGATATTCCTTTGTGGGGGCTTGGGGATACACTGTACTTAAGAACCAGCCTGCATCACCTCCTGAGAAGCTAGGCCTTGATTGCTCGACCATTGCTACCGAATAGAGAATCTTGGCTGGGGTCTCCTGTGCCTCCCCTCCACCATATAGGGAGCGGAAGTACAGACACCCCCCACCGGTCGTTGAGATCCGTTCTCTCACACTGGTGGCAAGCGGTGGGATGCTTATGGTTTTAAGAATCAGTGTATAACCGTGCCACTTACAAAGGATATTTGCCCTTTATTGAATTAAGGTTTATTTGTGTACAAGGTAACTGCATTACAAACAATGGAGTCTATTGCGAATGGCAAATTAACTCGGATGAGCTTGGAGGCTCTCCAGAGTGCTTGTGAAGCTAGGGAGTTAGACTTTGTGGATAAGTCTAGGGCTGAGCTGATAGCTGCCCTGGTGGACTACCAGACTGATAGTGAAACTCTTGATGAGGGGGGGAATGCAACCAATGAGGACTCTGCCCCTGGGGTTTCAGCTGAATCTGTTTCTGGGAATGCCACCATTCCTGCTGCCTCTGTTCCAAACTCCAGCAATTCCTTAGAACTTGAGTTATTAAGGATGAAATTGGCCTTTGAATACCGCAAGTTGGAAATAGATGCTGAGCTTAAGAAAGAGGAATTGGCTCAACAAGTGGAGCTCAAGAATAGGGATCGTGAACTCAAAAATAAGGACCTTGAACTCAAGAGCCAGGACACTGAATGTCAGAGGATCCAGCTAGAGAAAGCTAGAGTGGAGACTTCAGCTAGATCCAGTGAGAGTGTCAGGTCCCCAGCCACCAAGTTTATGAAAGATTTGGTTGGTGTATTTGTGGAGGGTTCGGATATCCTCCAATGGATTGAAGCGTTTGAAATGGCTTGTGAGATTCATGATGTGGATAAAAGAGATTGGGCGAAGTGTTTGTTAAGCAGAGTGCCTCAAACCTGGTATGACTGTATTCTGAAGCTGAGTGTGGAAGAAAGGGGTCAGTACGAGTGTATGAAGTCTGCTTTGATTGCCAAGTTCGGCAAGACACCTACACAATACCTTAGAAGGTTCAGGGATTTTAAGAAAAAGGAGAATATGTCTTGGGTTGACTGGGTGAGTGCTGCGCACATGAACATGATGGGGTGGATCGATGGATACAAGGTTAAGACTTTTGTTGAATTGTCCCACCTCTTGTTTTTTGAGCATTTCTCTGAAGCCTGTTCACCAGAGCTGCGTCAGTATGTGGCTGACCAGAACATTTTGGACCCCTTTAAGCTGGCTAGGTTGGCTGACAAGTGGGTCTCCCACCGGGTGTCCCCTAAGGACTCCAGTGGGAAGGACAAGGATAAAGAGAAGGGGGCCTCTCAGAAAGCTGAGGAGTCCCCCAAGCAGCCACAGTCGGGTAAACCAAAACCTTCCTCTCCTAAGACCCAAAAATCTAGTGGGGATAAGTCATCTGGGGGTGGGAATAAGAGTAGTGGTCCACCTGCTGCAAAGCAGGCTCCCAGTGGTTCCAGTACCGTACCCCGCACTCCTAGCGCTTGTTGGGACTGTGGAGCTCTGGATCACAAAAGGGGTGACCCCAAGTGTGAAGGTAAGGCACTTGGAGTACAGGCTGTCAGCCTGACCTACCCTTACCCCGTGTCTGAGGTGGAGGCCACTGTCCTCCCCTCCTCTGCCGGGATCACATTTGGTGCTCCGGTGGAGATTTCCTTAGTGTCCCTTGGGGCCTGGGACCAGTACGCGGAAGTACTGGCGACTATCCCACAGAACACCCGTAGGTTTTTGAGAAGTGTCCTCTTGAATGGCCAGCCTTCTACTGGTTTGAGAGACACTGGGGCAAGCATGACAGTGGTGGACAGGACCCTGCTCAGGCCAGAGGACTATGAAGGTGCTCCTCTGCAAACCACCAGGTTAGCTGGTGGGCCTCCCAAATTATCCCCTGTAGCCTTAGTCACACTCATGATTGGCGACAAGACAGCGAAGCTTCCTGTCCTGGTTCAGGACAATGTCCCTGCTAACATTTTGTTAGGGAATGATCTAGTAGAGTTGGGGTTGATCTCGGATGGTCTTCCCATGACTGCTGCTGCCGTCACTAGATCACAGGTGACATCGGGTCTGGCTGTGGGTCAGATACCCGAGCCAAAGGCGAGGCCTAAGGCAAGAAGGAGGAAGACCAAGAAGGCCACCTCTGTGGAGGGAGCGCCTTCTCTTCCTGCTGCACCCATTGGGATCCATGCTCCGGACGGGCTGGGTCCAGTGGAAAACCCGAACTCAACTCCTTTGGGAGAAGAGGCAGAAGACTCTCCTGTGGGAGAGGTTCTTAACCCGGAGGATCATCCCGACCTTCAAGGCTTGTTAGCTGAAGGGGGACCCTCCCGGGCGGACTTCTGTAAGGGACAGAGAGAGTGCCACTCTCTCGAGGGACTGAGGAAACAGGCCCTGGCCCAGGCACAAGGAGAGGTGCCTAGGAATTTCCGGATTTATTGGGAGGGTGAGCTCCTTGTTAGTGAGCCCACTAAGCCTGAACCTGGTGCCCGCAAGAGGTTGGTGGTACCCCAGGTTTACAGGCCATTCCTACTGCAGTTGGCGCATGAGGTGCCCTTGGCTGGTCATCTTGGGACCAAGAAGACTAAGCAGAGGCTCTCTGCCCATTTCTACTGGCCACGGATGGGAGTAGAAGTGGAGTCCCACTGCAGGACCTGCCCAACTTGTCAGTTGTCTGGCAAGACTGGAGGCAGTGTCATTGCCCCACTGCAGCCGTTGCCAGTGGTTGGCACCCCATTTGAGAGGGTGGGCATCGACATCGTCGGTCCCCTTGACCCTCCCACTTCAGGTGGACATCGGTTCATCCTGGTCTTGGTAGATCATGCCACCAGGTACCCTGAGGCGATACCCCTTCGGACGGTTACGGCCAAGGTGGTTGCCAGGGCTCTCCTGGGCATTTTCACCCGTGTTGGATTCCCCAAGGAAGTTGTCTCTGACAGAGGATCCAACTTCATGTCGAGTTACATGAAAACCATGTGGAAAGAGTGCGGGGTAACCTACAAGTTCTCCACCTCTTACCACCCCCAGACCAATGGTCTGGTTGAGAGATTTAACAAAACTCTCAAGGGCATGCTAGGTGCTTTGGAAGAGCCCCTAAGGAGGAAATGGGATCTCCTCCTGCCATGCCTGCTGTTTGCTTACAGAGAGGTACCTCAAGAGGGTGTTGGTTTCAGCCCCTTTGAGTTACTTTTTGGACATCCCGTGAGGGGGCCCCTCGCCTTGATCCGAGAAGGCTGGGAAGCCACCCCTCCAGGTCCCGCCAAGCAAGTGGGGGACTACGTGTTAGGCCTCAGGCGGAGGATGACACAGATGATGGGTCAGGCAACAGCAAATCTCAAGGCCAGCCAGGAATTGAACAAGTACTGGCATGACCTTAAAGCCTCGCAAGTGGATTGGACTCCGGGACAGGAAATCCTTGTGATGGAGCCTACCAAGCCTAGGGCTTTGGCAGACAAGTGGACTGGACCCTTCAGGATCATCTCCAAGATGGGCGAAGTCAACTATCTGGTTGACATGGGAGCCCCTGGGGTAGCTCCTCAGCTATTCCATGTCAACAGGCTCAAGCCTTTCCACAGGCGAGCGGAAGTCTCATGTCTCTTGCTAGCTTCTGGGCAAGAAGAGGATGAGAGTGAGCCCCTTCCTGACTTGCTCAGTGGAGGGAGTACATCTCTCTCCAGATTTGACAACAGAGCAACAGAGGGCCTGTAGGGCTTTGCTCCAACAGTATGCCTCTCTGTTTTCACTGAAGCCAGGCCTTACACCGTGGTGTAAGCACGAAATTGACACTGGTGACAGTGTGCCTGTCAAAAGCAGGTGCTACCGTATGTCAGATACCGTCAAGAACCACATCCAGGCTGAGGTCGCCAAGATGTTGGATCTGGGGGTTATTGAACCCTCAACCAGTCCCTGGTCCAGTCCAGTGGTCCTTGTCCCTAAGGCAATTTCCCAGGCGGGTACCAAGGATTGGAGGTTCTGTGTGGACTACCGAGGAGTCAATGCCGTCACCAAAACTGACGCGCACCCATTGCCCAGGGCTGATGAGCTCGTGGACACTATAGGTGCTGCCAAATTTGTGAGCACCTTTGACCTTACCTCAGGCTATTGGCAAATAGCTCTGACGGACCATGCCAAGGAAAAGACGGCATTCTCCACACCTGAGGGACTCTACCAGTTTAGGGTCATGCCCTTTGGGTTGAAGAATGCCCCTGCCACCTTCCAGAGATTGGTCAACCATGCGCTCAGTGGGCTGGAAGCCTTTTGTGTGGCTTACTTAGACGACATTGCCGTCTACAGTTCCACCTGGGAAGAGCATTTGACACATCTGGATAAGGTGTTGCAGGCCTTGAAAAGGGCTAACCTCACTATCAAGGCCACCAAGTGCCAGATAGCTCAGGGGAAAGTTACCTATCTTGGTCATGAGGTAGGAGGGGGTCAAATCCAACCTCTCGCCAGTAAAGTACAGGATGTACAGAACTGGGAGACTCCCACTACTCAAACCCAGGTGAGAGCCTTTTTGGGCCTCACTTGGTACTATCACAATTTCATGGCAGACTATGGAACCATAGCTGCACCTCTGACCGCTCTAACGTCACCCAAGCAGCCTAGGAAGGTTAATTGGACCGAAGACTGTCAGAGGGCCTTTGATGGCTTGAAAGAAAGTCTGTGTAGGGCACCTGTGTTGAGTGCGCCTGACTACAGCCGACCCTTTATCGTCCAGACGGATGCCTGCGACACGGGAATTGGAGCTGTCTTGTCCCAGTTAGATGACAAAGGGAGAGAACACCCTATCATATTCATCAGTAGACAACTCAAGGGTAGATAACTTGGGTGGGCTACTGTTGAAAAGGAGTGTTTTAGTATAGTTTGGAGCCTTAGGCGTTTTAGGCCCTACCTTACGGGGTCTACCTTCAAGGTCCAAACAGATCATAAGCCCCTGAAGTGGCTTATGCAGATGAAGGGTGAGAACCCGAAATTGCTCAGGTGGTCCATTAGCCTGCAAGGGCTAGACTTCACCATAGAGCACAGACCAGGGAAGAGTCACGATAATGCAGATGGCCTTTCCAGAAGGTATGTTGACCGTCTGGATGAGGGTGTCTATCCCGTGGGAGATTAGGCACCCTCCACCTCAGTCTGGGGGGGGGCGACTGTGATGCTGGAAATACATCTGGGGGACAGGGCCTCTGAATCCTTGTCCTTTTTCTGTTTCTACCGTGTGTTCTGTCATGTTTTCTGCCCAGGAGTCCATGTGGGACTCCTGGCAGTGCAGCTCTCTTTTTTGGTTTGGTGAACAGACCCATGGGATACCCTTATGGCACCCATGGGTAGGGGTACAACCCTGTGCCCCTAGTGTATGTTTTTGGGCACCTGTGGGTGGCCCACAGAGCAGGGTATGGGCTGGTGGCAGCTCCATGCTGAATCTGCCAGGTGCTCTGAGTGTCCTCCATTTTGGGACACCCAGGCCCTGCCATTGGGATCAGTTGATTCCTGATAGAAACAAGATGGCCCCTGTGGCCTCTTGCTTTCTATTGCCTGTTGTCTTGTTTTTCCCAAAGTCCTGGGAAGCCCTGACTCTGTCCCTTCCCCCTGACTGGCTGCTGGGTGGAAGTTCCATATATGGTGTTGTTGTGAAGGCCCAGCTAGACTGACTGGAGCCTTCCCATTGACTGTATGTTGTGGGTACCTCCTGTGGGTGGGACCTGGGTGAATGGAGTGGGTGACCAATATGCACTCCTTGTTGTGGTTGTCTGGTTTCTGGCATGTGAGACAAAGACTGAGACAGCCCTGCCCGAAACTGGCCTGAATGCAGTGTGTAGTGTCGAATGGCTGGGTACTTGTCCCAATCCACATTCCTTGTTGTGAGTGTCTGGAAGGGAGGAGTGTGGCCTGAATGCACTGTGTGCCTGATTGGCTGACTGACTGCATGAATGGCCTGCAGTATGATTGGCTGCTGAGTGTGTGCCAGCAGCGTGGATGAGAGAGAGGATAGTACATCTGGGGACCTCTCACCACTGGAAAGGTGTTCAGTTCAGAAGCGTTCAGAAGCTGAGTCTCCACTCAAGTGTAACTGGAACTGCTGATCCTCGACGTCCAGCTGGAAGAAGAAGACTTGCTGTGGCATTTGCTTCGACCGATCCGAAGGCTGTCGAATTCGTCGAGGGCTGACCCGAGAGAGGACCTGGTAAGGCGCCCTCTTCCCGTGCTCCGAGGGACCATCGAGCACCGCTCCATCTTCACCGAAGCGCCCTGGAAGACAGATCCTCGAAAGGCTGTCGACCCGAGACAGGACCGCCGAGGAGATCGAAGTGAAGCACCCGGACATCGACGCCGTCGAAGTCCATTGCCGTCGACCAGGGTTCGCAGGTTTGTGGAACCGCTGGAGGCCCGTCGAAGTTGTGTTGCCCAGCCGTGAGAACCACTTGACGCCGTGCCGCCGACGATCGGAGCCGTCCGCTCCATTGCCTAAGAACATTCAATCGAAGGACTCTCTCGACCGCATCGTCGACCGCTTATCCTGCCAGAGAAAGTCGAGGACGACCAACGCGCCGAGGAGAAACCTGCCGGTGGGTTTCCCACCACCCGACGACCTCAAAGACTCGGACGACTCGACGCCCTTGCTGGGCTCCCGTCTCTACAATCTTTGCGGTCCAGAACTATTGTCATCGAGGTGCCCCGCACACCTCCGCCTTGCAGGACGCCGACGCCGACGAGCACCGCTCGGACGAAGCTGCCGCCTCTTCGACATCGTTCCACCTTGTTTGTCGACGGACGTTCGACGCCCCGTGCCTCCCGCTTGAAAGGGAAGGCATTCAAGAAGGGCCGTCGATTCCCTGTCGCCGAACAGCGAGTCCCTCGATGCTTGTCGACGCCTTTTCGAGGAACTCGACTCCACCAGGTACATTGGGGGGGTAAAAACATTATAGGGGAAAATAAGACTTGCAGAGCAATATATGGACTGGGCTTGTGCTATATCTTTCCTTACAGGTTGCCCAGGTGGGGGGATCTCCACACAGAACTGTGCCTAGTGGTAGGGGTCAGTATTCTGCCTATTGATGAACCATCTTATTTTCTCTCCTCTCTCTATTGCTGGTTTCACTCTATTGGTCTGTGTGACATTGTACAGTATTGTTCATGCACTTCAATAAGATCTAGGGTGGTACCACTTTAGGATTGTAAATATTTGTCATTGTAGATTTTGCCGGAGTACAAAGTGAGTTATCATGATGAATGTACATAACCTTAACTATTGATTATATAAAGACTGTGTTCTAACCAATACAGAGTGTGGATATTCCTTTGTGGGGGCTTGGGGATACACTGTACTTAAGAACCAGCCTGCATCACCTCCTGAGAAGCTAGGCCTTGATTGCTCGACCATTGCTACCGAATAGAGAATCTTGGCTGGGGTCTCCTGTGCCTCCCCTCCACCATATAGGGAGCGGAAGTACAGACACCCCCCACCGGTCGTTGAGATCCGTTCTCTCAGGGATATCCATGCATTCCAGGGTACAGCTGGTGCAGGCTCACAAGGTAAAAGGTGAGTGGTGAGATGTGCATCTTTATTGCAGTCTGCATGACTATTTTGATGTGAATATGTATTGTGAGCATACTTGGCAGGGAATGGGTTGGCCTCTTGATCTGTAAATTGTTGTGGAACATGCATAGGGGGTCTAAGTCACACCTCACATGTGTAAATTGCTAATTTCCATTTTGTACTGACCCTTCCTACTTGTGTTTTCTTGTGTGTAGTTTGGGGGCTAAGTGCAGAATAGTGGCTGGTATTCATGTGAAGGTGGTCAGGGGCTTTGTTCCTTGTGTTGTGTGTTTTTACGTGGACTACATGGACCTTATTGGTTACAGTTGGTATGACTATGTTGGTGATGTGTGCACAGCACTACACATTAGGGGTGTATTGGACACTTTTACCCATGAATATTAGTAAATACTTACAACGGTCACCATTCACTTAAGTTACAGACCCCCTGGCCCTCCCTCCTCCTTTCTGGACGACATCTCTGCATTAGTACTAAACAAAGCAAAACCTAATTCTCAAATGATCATTCTTGATGACCTTAATCTAGGATACCAAGACGCTAGTGATACAGCGACCTTCGACCTCGCCAATATCCTAACAGATTTAGGTTTCTCTCACCAAATACAAGACCCTACTCATATTAAAGGACGGACCCTTAAATGGCTTATTGCCTCCAATTGCAATATCAGTCTACTCTCAAACGCCCCTTGCATTTGGTCTGATCACCACGTTATCACCTTCAACATTGATGCCACTTCCTTACCTTCACCTACCTCCGCCCCAGCCACCTGCACAATAAATAAAAAGAACATAACCACCGAAAAACTACTCCCCCTCATCATTCCCTCCCTTAACAATGCACTCGACACTTGCTCGGACCCTAACACCTTAGCCAACATGTACAACCAATCAGTGCTTGCAGCTGTTAACTTGATTGCCCCGCTTAAACTCAGGAGATCCAAACAGCGTGCCCACCTGAAGTCGTGGTTCACCCCCCAACTCAGAATGCTACGTAAAAAGAAACGTATCGCATAATCTCATTGGAAAAGCCACCCGTCCGACACCCATAAGGACAGTCTTCTGCTAGCCACCATTAACTATAAAGAAGCCATACTCCAGGGTAAAAAAGATTCATACAACAACCGCATTGTGTCTGCCCAGTCCAATACCAAGGAACTTTTCAAAGTCCTTAAGGAACTTGAGACGCCAGAACCCCCTCCTGACCCGGGCACCAAAGACAGCATCTGGTGCACGAACATCCAGACTGCTCTCCTGGGTAAAATTGCTACTCTCCAAACGAAAATCAGAGACAAACAAAAATCTATACAGACTAACCAACCTCCGACCACACCTCCACTGAATACGCCTTTAGCCAATCCCCCTCATAAACCTTTCTCCTTCTCCCCGCTCACTACCTTGGAAGTAGAAAAAATCATAAATAATCTTAAACCCTCCAATTGCCAAGGTGATCCTTTCCCAGCTCCAATTATCAAGGAAGCATCCCACGACTTAGCCCCGTTCATTACAGCTTTTATAAATGCCTCCTTCAAGCCAGGTATAGTCCCAGATAACCTTAAGGATGCGTTGGTCATCCAACTCCTCAAAAAAAAATCCCTTGACCCCAACATCCCAACTAATTTTAGACCCATTACTACAGTCCCGTTCTTGCTTAAAATCCTGGACCGCGCAGCTTACCTGCAGATTCAAGATTACCTTGAATCCAATAATCTCCTAGGATCAAGACAATCGGGCTTCCGTCCTAAACACGGCACTGAATCAACCCTGATTGATCTGAAAACTCAGATGGAGACATTAAAGGACAATGGGAAGCTAGCACTCCTCCTTCTCCTGGACCTATCCGCGGCCTTTGATTTGGTCAACCACCAAATACTGTGCCAACACCTCAAAACCGCGGCCCACTTCTCTGACTTAGCCAATGCCTGGATCCACTCTTTCCTGAGCAACAGATGTATGAGGGTCTTCTCACCTACAGCTTCAGCAGACCCCTCCCCTATTCACTGTGGTGTTCCCCAAGGCTCTTGTGTGTCCCCTACGTTGTACAACGTATTTACGAAGTCCCTTTTCGATGTGCTTGATTATCTGGGTGTCTCCTACACTAACTATGCGGACGACACCCAGATACTCATCCCCATCACGGGCGATTACACCACAGACACCAAAGCTGTGAATGATGTCAACCTGGTCATCCAGGCCTAGATGGCACAGCACAAACTTTGCCTAAATGACGATAAGACCGAGCTCCTAATACTTGGATCAAGCTATCATCTCAACAAACTAGATCAAACTTAAGTCCTTCACTATAGACGGCAATGACATCCAGGTCTCTAATGACACTAAAACGTTAGGCGTCTACCTTGACTCCACACTCTCAATGAACAGACAAATAAATGCAGTAAGGTCGGCATCCGCCTACACCTGCAAACTTATCACCGCCTGCAGACCCTTCCTTAACACATCTAACTGCATCACCCTCTTGAGAACGCTCATCATGGCTAAAATCGACTACTGTAGCGCTCTCTACCTTGGAACTAGCCAGTCCAACATCAACAAACTGCAAACTATACAAAATAATGCCATAAGGGCAGCCCTAAATATCCCCAGTCGCGCCCACCTTTCTGCTGTCAGAGCTGACCTTGGCTGGCTCCCGGTAAAACAAAGAATTGCCTTGAAAACCTTAGCCCTGACCCACAAATGCCTGAAACAACATGGCCCCACCCTATCTCTCCTCCCGCCTTACACCATACACCTCCGCCCGACCCACGAGAGCAGCACAAACCCACAGCCTCACTCTTCCCAGATTCAAACTCCAAAGCTTCCCAGTCCTAGCTCCCAAACTTTGGAACACACTGCCTACTACTATCAGATCCAAACCATCCTTCCAAACCTTCAAGAACAAGGCCAAAAAGTGGCTGTTCTCCCATGAGTTATAAGTCCCCTCGCCCTGCCTTGCCCCTGCCACTTGCATTTGAGCTAGGGGCTTACATATCCTCCATGTGTACTTTAATCTGCCTTTGTATTTCCTGCTGTGCATTTTTTTTACTGTATATATCGTTGTTTGTAATTTACTGTGTCTGTTTTGTATACTGTACCCGCCTGTAAGAATATGTGCCCGGTTGCCTCGGGGCCTGGTTTGCGCTTTATAAATAAACAAACTACAACTAAAAACTACAACTACAAAGAAATCAAAATAGGGAGTGAAAATACTACAAACCAAAAATATGAAAAAGACATGTGAAATCTTGAGCCCCTGCTTTCAACCTCACAGCGACATGGATATGTGTGGTCCAGTAGTTCACATAGTACCACAGGTGTGTAGTAGACATGTATCTTTGGGTAAGCATATATCACTAGGTGCAAAGGAATATATTTGACCAAAAACAATACAGTTTTTATGTTGAAACATATTTTTATTTGCTTATGAATTACTCTCTGAAATCATTTTGCTTCCAACTTTAATGACTATGGAATTAAATACTCCCACTTACAAATCTTATCGGGAGCACTGTGTGTGCATGTTATTCTATGTGTAATGGATGCACACAATTTGCCTTGCCTAGACACACATTCTCAAGGTGTTGTTATGTGCACAGAGGATAGGCCCCAATTCATCATTGAATTGCACCTGGGATGTGGCCTTACTTTGTGTGCTGCACAGGGGCATGCCATTAGATAAAGTATGTTTGTACCAGCTTGGTGTACGCAGACTCTCCATGTCTCCTTTGGCCAGCCAAGGGCAAGCCTGGTGCCAGTGGCTGAAGGTGGTCTCCCACCTGCATTTCCAATGGTATGCCATGCCGTGTGGTGACATTGTGCAGTACACACACCGCCACTATGATTTTAGAGACTACTGGTAGGGCACATAGCAAAATCCCACCAGAGTGGTCAAGGGAGCAGAACCGTTACTTGAGCACCCTGAATGTGTGCTCCACTATGGCCCTAGTGGCTACATGTGCTGAATTGTATCTTACCTCAGCTGGTGTGGCAGGATTCCGGTATGGCACATCATAAACAGCGATAGTGGGCAAGCACAGTCCCCTGCAATTTGTACATGGTTGTTTTTGCCATTAATTGTCATGGGGCCTCATTACGTGTTTGGCGGTAGCCGTGCCCTTATTAAGGTGAATTGGCCAGTAATTGTCCTTTCGCGGGTGCCGGTATGGCTGGCCTGCCGATCGCCATTCTTCCCCATAGGGCAGAATGGGGGTTGGAAGCATGGTTGCACTGGCACCGTTCATACCGGTGCCGGTGCAATCACGAGTTCTGCTTGCGGGTGCCGGTCTGCACCCGTGGTCAGACCACGCGTGCAGTCCGGCACCGGCAAGCAGAACTCGTAATGTGGCAGAGAGCTACCGGCGCCGTTGTTGCATTTCCGCCACATTCATAATGAGGCCCATAGTCTGTTGTTCAGTGTGTCACGTGCATGCATGTGTGCCATGTGCATGCATTTGCATGACAGTAGATACTCACCAATGAACCAGGTGTTGCCATATTTTTCAGATGGCAGGGCCCAGTGGTGTGGTAACTGGTGGTAGATGTAGCTATCATGCGTGCTGCCAGGGAAATTGACATACACTACCATGATCAGCCCATTAACATCACAGACTACTTGCACGCTAATGGAAAGCCATTGCTTGCAATTGCAGTATATGTGCTCTTTCAATTGGGGGGGAGTGCAACATGTGTAAAGTCAATTGCACCTAATGGATGAGGAAAGCATGCTACTGCATAGAATTCCTGGCAAACTCTTTGCCTTTCCACCACTGTTCTGGGCATATATATGTGCCTGCACACACATGCAGGTGCTGTTGTGCAGGCCAATACCTTGTGAAGCGAGCGCGATTGTGTGGCCTGAGATATCCCACCAACTATGACTGTGGTATGCTGAAAGGAGCCAAAGGCCAAGAAATGTAGTGCTGTTAGCACTTTTTCAAGGCAGGTGTTAGGGGCCTGGGAGCAGATGGTGGGTGATGCTAGATCATTTTCCCACTCCCTGACAAGGTCTAGGATTACATGGGGGGAGACCGGTACCAGGCATATACCTGGTCATCAAGCATCCGAACAGCCTGGTGTGTTGTGTGAAAATCTGGGCCCTGGGCATCCTCCTCCCACTTTGGTGTCTGTGTACGATAGTTCCTGCCATTGCTCGGCTCATCGAAGCTGTCAACCTAGTTTGGTGTGCATTGCATGATTTTTACGCATTGAATCCTCTGTGCATTGAACTTTATGCCTGCTATCATGTGTCAGACAGATCACAGGGTTTGTGTGTACCTTTTCCCGACATGAAGTTGGGCATTGAAATCCGTGAATTTTCTTTTTTGCAATGGAATGGGCATGCGATTGCTTAGCGTGGGCTGTGCACATTTTCCCTTTTTATTCCTCATTCTGCATGAAACGACCCCTATTTGGGTCTCTGTGTATGCCCGGTGTTAGTGAGAATTCTCTTCTAAGGCTAATTTCCCTTACCTATAGAGTCCCCTAGCAGGTTTGCTGGATTTGAAGGGTTTATTTGTTTCTCCTGCTAAGAGTGAGACCCTTTTTCCCACTCTTAGACAGATTGCTAGTGTGTGTTTTTGGCTCTCTTGTGTGCTTATGGTCAATGGGGTTTTTCTCTCACCCTCATAGGAATCATCTTTTTACATGTAAGGTACACAGCACCCTCTGTGTCGTACCACAGGAGTGTCTTAGCGACCCCCAAACATAGACTCCATACCCTGGGACTGACTACTGTCTCCCAGGGCATGTAAAGTCACCATTGACTTTACTAGTCAATTCTTATGAACAAGACCAGTGCAACCCATCTTACTATGGAAGTACTGGGAAGGGATAATAGATTTCCCTAGTGTTTATTTTCGATGGGGTACTGTATAGTCCCTCTCTCAACAGTTTCTGGCTGGTGGCAGTGGTTACTACCGTAAATATTCAACCGCAAATATTTCCCTATGGGGTTTTCCCATTCTTCGAGGCTACCACTTTTTCTGACAGCCTCTACATACCGCCGGTTTATTTTAATGCTAACTTTACTCTGGTAGGTTTTTATTGCCAGAACTTTGATTAAAATTCTTTCCCGTGTCTTTCTCTATAATCCTAACCCAGGTCGGGGATCCTTTGTTTGTCCTTTTGGCGGGCTTCTGCACAGAAGCCCTCCTCTAGGCGCCACTGAGTATGGGGTAGACAGGATGTGTCGGAGGGGGAATAGGCACCCTGGACACGGTTGCCTACGCAACCCAAGTTGCACTCTGCCCTGATAGTTTGGGGGGTTCTTCCACCAGGAGAACCACCCCACTGTGTGAGTGACAGCTAGGCTGTATCAATGGGGGTCTTGCTGCTTAAAAGCAGGGACCTGCGGATTGGAGGACAAGACGTCGCCATTGGAACTAAGAAACCGAAGAGGAGAGAAGCTGAAGACATCTGCAATGACTGAACCACCAGTGAAGCCCTGCTGCAGATCCTCACCACTTTTCTCCAACGACTTGAGAAGATCTTCACCTGCAAGAGTCTTTCTCCCTTGAGCTGGTGGGGCCAACCAGTTCGTCAATCACCTTCCAGGACCTGCCTTAGTCGAATCGCCAGTGCCCTTCACTCGGAGACTGGATAGCCAGGCACCCGTCCACAACGACTGCGATTTAAAGGAGCATACCTTTTAATCCATTTCGGCATCACCACGGCTGGCTTCTTCCCTGGGCAGTGCAGTAACTCACGAGAGCCTCTCTTCTTCTGCTGGACAACACGAACTGCAGGAACTGCCAGGAACCACCGCCACCGCAGGAGCCGCTTCCACTTTTTCAGGTACATTGTTCTGCCAGGTCTTCCATTTCGAGGGGTATTGCTAAAGGTGTTTGAACTCCTTTACCTACGCCCCTATCGACTAACATTATCTTTTAGATTATGCACCCTCCTTTTGAATCGTTAAACCAAAGACTTGACTGCAGCTACTAGAACAGTTTGATCCTGGGCACATTGCTCTGTACCACTAACTCTGGCACAGGCCTATTGACTTCGGCTAAAGCTGTACAACTGCCTTCACTAGTTTGCTTTTCACCCTCAACTGTGTTGGTGCACCCGAAACTCTTATAACCACTCTTCCTTCCCTCTTAAGTATTGCTGAAGTGCCATTTTGCTCGGTTTTCATCTATGTATGACTATTGCTAAAGTGCTACCTTGCCTAACTTGTTCACAATCCACTTGGGAAGAATTGTTTGTGTGTTTAAGAGCTTAAATCTGTATAACTTGTCCTTTCCCTCCCTTTTGAGAGTGCCATTTTTGCTTGGTTGACCGTGTGCCATTTTGCTCAGTTTTCACTCTGGCTCAAACCTGTCTATAATTTAAATAGGGAGTTGTGTATACTTTTCTTGACTGTTTTAACTTGCTTTGATAAATGGGATTCATGTGTATAAAATAAATATATATATATTCTTTTTAATACAAAGCTTTGGTCAGTGTTTTCTTGTACCATTGTAGTCCTAATGTGTAAACCCTGAATACTGCTCATCTTCCTCTTGAGATAAGTCTGACTGCTCAGCCACAGCTACCAACTGAGGGGCCGATTCATGGAACAAATGTGCGCCGAAAATCCATGCGCAAGCAGGCGCAAGGCAGCGCAAGCGTGAGAAACGCAGCGCACGCGTGCGATTCAAGGAAGACGCTGCGCGTGTTTCCCGCTGTCCGTGCACCCAATCCAGCCATGGCGCACGCAGGCATACACGGCGTGCGCTACGCGCACAGCAAAAGCGCACATAGCGCGGTGGGTGCACACAACCAAAGTGGGCGGAACAGTGGGCGTAACACGCGGAATGGGGAACAACGCGTGAAAAAGAAGGCGTAACTGGGGAAGTACTGCAGGGAACTACATGGAACGCCCACACGCACACGAACAACCCGTATTCATGGATCCGAATACGGGAAACCCGCTCACGGCAAAAGACGCACACAGGCGTCAACGCGTCCGACACACGAAGGCAGGCGGAAGCGTCCCCGCGCACAGTACAAAAGTGCGCGCAAACAACAAACACATATATACAGCTACGATGAATGCCCCATTTGTCGCAGCACTGATCATGGGACACCGCAGGAGGAGGAGAATAGCCAGGGCACGCATTTTCGCACCACGGATAAGCCTTTTTGGGATGCCTGACGACCAGGTCTATGGCAGGTATAGGTTTCCACCCCACATCATCCTAGACCTGGTCAGGGAGTGGGAAGATGACCTTACATTCCCCACCCTTTGCTCCCAAGCATTGAGCCCCTTGGAGAAGGTGCTCAATGTCCTGCATTTTGTGGCCACTGGGTCATTTCAGCGGACTACTGCCATAGTGGGGGGGGTCTCACAGGCCACGCAGTCACGCTGCCTACACCAGGTACTGGCAATCATGACAGCGCGCCCCTCAGTCCGCAGGCACATATACATGCCCAGAACACCCGCAGAAAGGCAGGCCGTTGTCCTGGATTTTTTCAGGGTGGCACACTTCCCCAAAGTGCTTGGTGCCATAGATTGCACCCATGTGGCCCTACGTCCACCTAGGGCCACTGAGCACATCTACCGAAACCGCAAGCACTGGCATTCCATCAATGTACAGGTGGTATGTGGTATGCGATGCAAAGGGAATCATCACCTCTGTCTATGCAAACTACCCTGGCTCCACCCATGACAGTTTCATATACAGAATGTCCGCCCTGAGCCGGGCCCTGGAAGCTGGGCAGCATGGCGACAGATGGCTCCTAGGTGAGTACAAATGCCCTTGCACATGCATGCAAGTCACACACAGACAAATACCCAAACCCTAATAATCTCAACTATTATCACCTCCCCAGTGGACAGTGCCTACTCTCTGAGCAACCACATGATGACGCCAATCCGGAACCCCACCACACCACCCCAGGTAAGATACAACGCCGCCCATATTGCAACCAGGGCCATAGTGGAGCGCACATTCAGAGTGCTCAAGTCACGTTTCCGCTCCCTTGACCGCTCTGCCGGGCAACTACTCTATGTACCACCAGTAGTGTGCAGGATCATTGTGGCAGCATGTGTCCTGCACAATGTTGCAACACGGCAGGGCGTCCCGGTGGACATGGTGGTGTCCCCACATCCCCAACCACAGGCACATGCGCTGCCCATGGGAGGGGACAGGGCACGTGGCGAGGAAGCCCGGACCCAGCTTGTGGCCACATTTTTCACCTAAACTCCAACCCCTGGCACATACCAGGTGACAATCGATGATGACAAAGAGACAGTCAACTGTCACAACCCTACCACCCTGAGTTAGTTGCCATGGAAGTGCCACATCGTCTGCATCCCTAGTTACTTAAATACAAGCTATCCTGTGTGACCAAAAGGCACACATATGACATATGACATGATATGGCCTATACACAAGTATTTCAAGGTGCGATGAGGCTGGGAGGGGGGAACAAGGGAAGACAGACAACGGTACTACTAGGCCAGGTGTCATTTAGATTGTGCAAGTGCAGGGGTAGGGGGAAGGGAAAAGTGCAAGGGGAAGGGGTTGGGGGGAGTGCAGTACAGGGGAAGTAGACCAAAAAACAAATACATAGGTCAGCTGGTGGCAACTGCAAAGGTAAGTGCAGACAAGTGCTGGGAAGGGGGGGCTGTAGGGATAGAGAGACAGTACCGCAGTGCAGGGGTTGCCAGGGAGGCAGTGCAAGTGGAGAGTGGCTGGGCCAGGGACCGAGGTCGGTGAGAGTGGCCCAGTTGCAGATCCAGTGCAGTTCCAGTGAAGAATTCCACAAGGGAGAGGCAGAGAGAAAGCAGAAGCAAAGAGGAAGGTCTGGAGGTGCTTCCCGAACCGGAGATGGTTCCCCTCAAATTCAAGTGAGGCAGGAAGGCTGTTCCAGAGGGAGGGCCCTGCCACGGAGAGAGATCTACCCCCAGCTAGTTGCTCTGAGAAGCGGATGACCCTGACATGCAAGGTGTGCATCACACACACCTGCAAAACAGGCCATGGCCATCACTGTTATGTCACTCAAACCCTCCCAAACCACAACATGACATGGCAAGCAATACCAATACACCAACACAGTAACAATAAGGTACACATTGCCATGTCCAAAATGTACTGTAGCATCAGACAATGATGCCTGACCTGGAATCAGATGAAATGATAGACCAACAACCTCCCACCCAAAATAAGTCATTTCCAAATGCATTACAAGAGTTGTAGATGTAACATAACAATGAATGCCTGTCTACATGCACATTGTGCATTGCAAAATCAACACTGCAGCTTCTGTGTGCTGTGTCCTACTCCTGCAACACACTGCTCAGCGCACAGCAGAGTGAACAGCCATTGTGTGTGATGCACACCCTGAGCATCACATCTAAGCGACAGACCACATCAAAAAGCAAATTAGGCATGTACAGGATCCATAATTGGTCACAGAACATGTGCTGCAGGGACACAGTGGCCACCAGAAGGCAAACAGTGTACACGTGGATATGCAGGGGTGGGAGTACATGTAGTGCATCAGAGTGCAAGTGTGTGGGTCTGCAAGGACATGCACTCAACATATGCATGTGCACTCAAGTGACCATCAGTGTTCTCTACACATCACATGTGAACATTCACCATGTGTACACCCCAGCATGTCAAACCACAACTATCCCCTCGCACCTGAAAGGTAAACACAACACATGAACAGGCATTGATCAGCAGAACACAACATGTACATAGGATATCACCATTACAATGTCAGACTTCCCATCACACTGCAGGACAAGGCAACTATCAACAAGAACCCCCCCTTCTTCACAAATGACCATGACCCACTGAACAACTGCACCTGGGTCATGGAGCTTTCAACCCTTAATTCCACCTGGCCACAGGATCACCTTTACCCTTCGTCACCATCTCTCACCTTGTGTGTAAAAAGGTGCCTGCACACTCAGAAACCACACTCATTTCCAAAATCACAAAATCCAAGGCATAAAAACGAACCAGAACACCATCCAGTAGATGACTTGACGTAGCAGTACCTCACAAAGGCCAAGTACTACCACAATGATGCAACAACCAAGGTAGCACAGTAAAACAATGTCACAACAGGATGTGAACCATGTGTGGTACATAACATAGGATTATGCACCATGAACAGATGTGTACTGTCACAGGTCCCGTGTGCAGGCGCGGGAGTGTCACGAAACAACCACCCCCACCGTGTCCCGGGTGCCTGCAAGGTCAAACTCACAAAGGCCCTGAGACCCTGGTGGGGAAGGAGGTTCATGGATATGCAGTCGGGACAGGTGTTGGCACACTGGATAACTGGAATGAGTGGCAGGAGAGGGGAGGAGGAATGACACATGAAAGTAGGGAATGCACGAAAATGTACTACCTGCATGAACACATACACAATCCAAACAAACTTGGACATCATTGTCATGGCCTTCTGTAGTCCAGGCTTAGGAGTGGTATGAACCAACCACCCCCTCTAGGGTTTTGGCACCTGCAAGTTCAGGGCTTACACAGGCATCCGCAACCCCAGCGGGGAAAGAGGGTTAGGGAACGTTGCTTGGATAGGTACGGGAAGCAGGAACACCGGGTAGAGGGTACAGGATTCAAAATTGCATAGGATTCCCGGTGATTAGGGGGAAAAAAACATACCAAATTGAATCACACATACATCCATGCATTAGTGCACCCCCCAGCAAGCCTATGCAGAGCAGTTTAAAAGAAAAACAACAAGACACTTAGCTCTGGTTTTGAGTGCTGGCCTCCTGCCTGCACACTCTCAGGTCCGGTTACAGGAGCACTGCAATGCTGCAAAGAGAGCCACAGTCAACAACCTGTACGTGCCAATTACACAAAAACACACCGCCAAACATGCCCCATAGCAACAAACTACTCTACAAACAGACAATCTGGTGTAGATGCTTCGTACCCATATATAACATTACCCCTGTGACGGGTCATACACAGTGAATGCAGTAAGTCAGCCGCTGGTGGGTGCGTGGCAAATGGAACACCAATGTGTCACAATTCACACAACATGCAATGTTCCCTGGGTAAGCAGACAGACCCATAAAGCAAGCCATGACTTCAGAGCAAGTTGCGTACCACCATGACCGAAACAAAGTTGGCAGTGCATTCATCATAAAGTACATGGAAATGAAATGCACTGCACCCGAGTATGTCCCTTGCTGTATGTCCCTGTGAGCTGCCCCTTTCCATGTCTCGGAAGGCTACATGGTTGATACAAGTGCCTCAATGGACCTTGGTGTACCAGAAGGTATGTGCCACTGCCCCTGCAGGTGTCCCAGACAACGTTACAATCAACAGCCATCAGTCCACCAACACATCTGAGCTGCATTGTGTGCTTCAACACCAATATTCGTCCAAGCTCACCCTCAGTGCTGTGACTAAGCCTGCATGTGCAACTCGCCTGGTGCAAGCTTTGCTGTGTTGTGGCCCGCCTGTGCTGCTCACCTTGCCTGGAGTTCCTTGGAACACGTCAGCAGTTCTAGGATGTAGGTCTGCAATCCCTGTGCCTCAGCTTGTGCACACATGTGCATGTGGGCCCCAACAACGTGTCCAGAATTCCGTCGTCCAATGGGCCATGTCTGCTGGCAAAGGTGCTCTGGAGGCTCATCCCCCTGCAGAAAGGGCATGAAACACATGACTAATGCATCAAAGTCATCTGTGTGTGTCTCCTCAGGCATCTCATTACTTGACCATGTCAGAGAGTCACATCATAAATCACACCATCAGTCCGTCTTTCACATCCAAAATGTGGAACACTATCTACAGCATGAATTGCAACAAGCACGTGTACAGTAAAGATAAGAAACATACTACACAATGCATAGCAATTAATGTACACATTAATCATGAAACACCCCATCTAGCAAAAGCTGAACAGTGGACAATAACACCAAAATCATCCCCACTAGGGGTGTAAACCCAAGTCACACAGCACCAGACATGCCACAGATATGACAGTCCATGCCCTTGTGTAAAAGGTTGTGACAACGAACCATCCTTGCAAGCCCATAGATAAGGGAGGCAGGAGTGGCATATGTGAGTCAAGGACCCCAAGCAGCAAACACATACACAAGACAAGCCTGAAGGGCCCAGCTGGAACAGACAGTGGATGCCTTCAAAAGCCACAAAGCACCGCACCATCACATGAAAGCACAATAGACAAGCAATTTTAAACTATATTAACTATTAACTAATTACACTAACTATGCAAAACCTACATTACCTAATTAAACTAACTATCAAACAGAAACTTAACTAACTAAACTAAAAGAAAAATCAAAAATGGCCACATACGACCCGGGGGGGAGGGGAGGCACCCAGGAGGGGGAAGGTACAGGGTGCTGCTCAACATCCACATGCGATGATGCTGCGCCAAAAAAAAAACCTCCATGGCCTCAACGCCTGCACAGCCCGACCTATGTGGGAGATAGATAGTCGTCCGAGTCTGGCTCATCCTGGAAAGGAGGACGTGGTACAGTAGCCTGGCCACGCCTAGCCGCAGCTTGCCCCTCATCGGCAGCAAGTCTGCCGGACTGGGTGAGCCTGGTTGTGTGTGGCGATGTGACGTAGGTCTGCATGCAGAACCTCACGTGATACACGTGCTTCCTCTTGCAAGGTAGCACGTGTAACACGGAGTTCCTCCTGCAAGGCCTGGCTGGACAACCACTGCACCTCTCGGCAAGCCTGTAGCTCAGTCGAGATGGTACGCTCAAGCTGTGCAAACCTCTCCTCTGCCTGCTGCCTCTGGGACACCATAAGGACACCCAGAGTGGATCTGAGGGAAGCATACTCCTCCCTCATGGCATCCATGTGCGCCTCTGCATAAGCAGCAATTCCTTGACGCAGAGACGACATTTCAGCCTGGCGTGCCCTGTCTGAGGCCGCCATGCCCAGCCTCAGCGAGCGGGCCGTGGACCGTGCCACCTGCTGCTGGAGAAGCACCTGCCTAGCAGGGGGGAGCACAGATCGGGCCACACGCTCCATGCTCTCAGCGATGTTCTCCATTGCTGCCCCCTGCCGTTCGGAATTGGCAGTCATGTCTTGCTCCCACTCAGTATACTGCGGTTGCACGCGGCGACCGCGTTGCCAGGCTTGACCCCTGCGGGACCCAAGGACTGGGGGTCCTCGCTGTGTTGGCACCGCCTGCGGCTGCATGACTACCTGCCCCGTCGACGTGATGTCCCAGGCACATCAGTGACTGGTGTGGAGGGTGACCCTGCGTCCCGATCCACCACGGGCAGAGGAACCAAGACTGTCTGATCCCTCAGTGCAGGTGTTGCAGAAAGAGGAGTGTCCACATCAGAATCACTCACCCCTGACACATGGACTTGATGCTCATCCAACTCAACATGGACGTCAGAGTCGTCATCAAGGCTGGACTCATAGGCAGCCAGAGACAAGATGGACTGTAGCACTTGGGGGTTTTCGTGGCCTACCACCCCACGACCCCCACTAGTGCCGGGTTGATGTAGTGGTAACAACCCTGTGTCTGGCATGACAGCACCATCCTCCGCCTCCATTGCGTCATCACCTGAAAAATAGAGAGAAAAAAGGTCACTACACATGTCAGAAGCACACAACACACACACACACACACCGACAGCAAACGCATCAGGCAGACATGTGACACAAAACATATAACCTGGCATGCATGCTGGGTCAACTTTGAATTGCTTCTGTGATCAGACCTGTTGAAAGGTGGCAGTTTCCATGGAAGTGGGTCTATGCAGTGCAGAAAATGTGTACGCGACTCACTACCTACATGTACAAGGACTCCATGGTGTGTGCCAGGAAATGTGAAGGCAGTGCAATGTCAAATTCAGACATCATGTGCATTGTGCATTCAATGTGTACCATATCTAGAAGCCAAGCACCCCTCCACCCCAGTACCAAAGCAGGGATGCCTAGCATGGTATCAAAAGGCTGACCATACACCTGTGTATTGACAGGCAGTGTTGACTGGCATCAACAGCTTAATGTGATTCAAGTGACAACACTGCAAATGATGCTGGGACAGTAAGCAGGACACATGATGAAAACTCTGGATTCCGCCCATGTGTGAAGAAGACACAACAACAGTTGGACAGAGTCATTGGCCATTGAACAGGCTGAGGCCTGTGAGCCACACAGATTGTCAGACCCTAAACATGTGTGCAACGCAGGACTGAGCCACAATTGACATGGGAAGGCTGATGAGATGGCAGGCAATGTATGTAACCAAGGACTTGTATTACAGTGATCATCCAGTTAAGGACACATAGGGGCATGCGTGCAATGCACATGGAGCATGAATGGGCACTCATGTCCCTGCGGGACATCTGACCTATGCACAGTACAAGTGAGATACCCTGCATCAAGTACTAAGGCTGTACCACACGGCATATGTTTGGCAGATTCTACGCTGGAAGTTAGCATCTGCACAGGATGCATGAACAAGAAAGTACACATTGGCAAGATTGAAGAACACCAGTGCAAAGGTGGAACTGGGGTGCAGAGTGGCAGAGGAGGGCCAAGGGAGCATGCCTACATGGAGTCCCCGCATGCAGGCAGAGGAGATATGCATGACGGAAGCATTGCATTACTTACACATCAGAACCATGTACATGTCACATGTAGCGGCAATCATGCACAACACATCCCACAAGTGAAACACACACGTCCTCAACAAACACGCATCAACACTCACTGGACTGGGCATCAAAGTCCAGCATCTCTCCCACTCCTTCGACCAATTCAGGTGGTATGAACTCCGCAACGAGTGCCTCATGCGGAGTGAGCTCTTCCTCCTCTGGTGCAGGCCCACCGCCAGTCACCAGAGTCAAGTTGTAATTAGAGGCACGCTTAGCCTTAGTGCTGCGTTTGATGTCATTCCAACGCTTTTTGCACTCTTGCGCCGTGCGCACCTCATGGCCGAATGAACTGACATGTTCCGCAACATGCTTCCAGTGGGTGTCACGTTGGGCAGCCGTAGTCTGACTATTGGCACCCACTAGCATGTCACGGCTGTGGCCCCGCACGTAGTCCACGAGGAAGTCCAGTTCCTGCTTACAGAAAGGCTTCTTCCTCGACGTGCAGGAGGTCGTGGCTGTGTGTGGGGTCCCAGCCTGTGCTGCAGGTGCAACCTTCCTCCTCTTGGACTGTGGCGCAGACCCTGGCTGGCTAATGCCGCCCTGACCAGTGTGGCCAGTGGGTTTGGTGGATTGAGCAAAGGGAGTGGCAGGTGGGGGGATGACCAAAGGCCTGACTTGTGTCGGTGGGTGCCCACTAATGGACCCTGCGCAGCAACATCAGCTGTGGCAGGGTCATTGACCGCAACGGTCCTGGTTGGCAGACTCACAACCGGGGTGCTGTTGGGTGCATCTGCCCCTGCACTTGGCAAAACCCGGCTGTTCGGGGCAGCAGATGACATGACTGCCCCAGGGACACGTGTCTTGGTCTGAGCAGCCCGGCATGCCCCTATGGTTTCCCCCCTGGCCTGTTGGAGATCTACCAAGGGCTCTTCAAGTGCCAACGCAGCCTGCGCTGGCAGACCCCGAGCCTGGGTGGCATTGTCCACAGCTGCACCTGCAGCTACCACTACCCTTCGGCCCATGGCAGTCGATGGAACAGACTGCCGGGTCACACGGGCGCCAGTGCCAGATGCAGAAGCTGCATCCCCCGGAACCACAGGGGGTGGTGGCATGACTGCACCGACACATGGCACAACATTGTGCTCAAGTCGCGCACCCCTGCCTCTTCCCCCTCTGTGGCCGCCCTGGACACCCTGGAGTCCCCCTACTCCCTGGTCACCATGGCCACGTCCCCGACCACGCCCGCCACGTGGAGTACGCCCAGCTGAGGCGCCCCTCACCTTTGGTGTCCTCCCAACCATGGCACAGATGTAGTAGTGCCGGCACAGATGGAGTGGTGCCAATGGGAGGTGTACACCACAATTGACCTGGGCAATTGGGGTGAAGGGGGTGGGAAGCAAGATGTTAACAGCCCCCCTGCACCTGCAAGGCTGTATGTGACCCTGGTGATGTAGTGACGGGTCACGCAACGCTCAGGCACCCCAAAACTGCAGTAAAACCGTGCACGCAACCCTGCAGCCTACGTGCGTGGATTCAACCTCCCGCAGTACGGGGTGGCACCCAGTAACACGAATAACGCGTACGCATGGGACACGCAGGCTACTATGACATCGAAAATGGGTGCGATACACAGCGGCACCCGCAGTGGGAAAAAGAGCTTGTGCGACTCACCGTCTGACTAGCACGATGCAGAAAAACACGCGTAGCCAATACCCCCGCCAAAAGAAGAGATACGTCCTTGATAGCTGTGAAGTTGTGATGGCGCGCGAAACAACAGGAAGCAGCAAGACACGTCGGTCTCCATGAACGGCACGTACAGCGAACTGCTGGGCCTCCTCACCTTTAACCCATGCTGAGGGAAACGCACGCGTGCGTCACGTCACTTATGCGCATGGGCCCTTTCCTCGTATTACACGCGGACGTGCAGTTTTTCACGCGCGCTGAAATGCCCATGCACGCCTGTGCGCGTCATGTCACAGGGGTGCTTGCGCTTGAGGGGCCTTCTGTCCATTGAAATTGCGTATGCGTGCAGACGCGCTTACGCGCTAATGGCCTTTCCTCGAATTACACGCTGACGTGCCGAAATTTCACGTGCCAAATCACTCCGTATCAAGCTGGCCACGTGTAAGCACACGGAAGACCATGCTCCTGCCCAGAAGGCCGAACTACTGCCCCCCAGAGCCCCGAGCACGCTCCCACCTGCCATCTGCTGCTGCCTGACTGCCTGCTGCCCACGTGCCCTGCCATTTGCTGCCTGCACATCAGCCAGGGGTGCTGTTGCTGTGACCACCCCTGCTGGAACCAAAGACTCCCGACTGGGATTCCATTGCTCCACAGCCCAGGACCCAGTTGCCCACCCACTCCTGCCTCTAGGGTTGTCATGTCGGGCACTGCAACATCTGGCACCACTGACAACCCCTGGCCAGAGAGGCAGAGGGGCACCAGCTTCAGTGCCACCGAAGTTGGTTTCCTGGTGGAGCAAGTCCTGGGGCAGTATGATGCCCTCTTCGGAAGTTCCCGCGCCGACAAGGAAGGACGGACTCGGATCTGGACTGACATCGTGACTGCCATCAACGCGGAGGAGGTGGCAGTCCGCGACTTCCAACATGTCAAGAAGCGCTGGGAGGACTTCAGGTCCAGGACCCTGAACAAGGCCCGGCGCCTCTTGAAGGCAGCGGATGCCAAGGGGCGCCGGGGCCACTTGTCGGAAGATCAGGTGAGGGTCCTGGAACGCATATCCCCAGCGCTCCACGTCCAGGTCATTGAGAGGCAGACCCGTCTGGAGTCGAGCGGTAAGTGTACATGCACCCTGATTGTGAGCTGTGCGTGTGGTGATGTTTCAGTAGTGTGCAGGTTGCACATCTTTTTGTATGGGGTCGAGTATGGGTGGGGGTGTACAGGGCCGTGGGGCTAACACATGCGAGGGCTGTAATGTGTGAGACATGGAAGGTGCTTGTGTGTGTAGGCTTGCATGCCAAATGCAGTTGTGTGGGCACACATGTTTGGATGAATGTGTATGTAAGTAGACATGTCTGTGATGTCACGCATGTATGTTGTTTTCAGCTGTATCAGCACTGTGTACATGTGCATTTGTGTGTATTTGACAAGGGTGCAACAGTGATGCAACATGGATGCATGTGACAGCGGGATGTGGAGGCCTGATTGGCAGATGTGACATGGATGCCCATCTGAACACTGCGACACTTGGCAGAGGTGTACACATGCATGCAAGTGTGGTGGTGTGTGTACATGTGTGGTGCACTTCCTGTGTTGCATGTGATGTCTGGCTCAGCTTTGCCTGCTCATGCTGTTGTATGGGTATGGATGGTGCTGGCAGTTGCAATATGGCTGTGGTATGGCTCATGTGTGCGAGTTGAAATGACATGTGTGTTGGGGATTGTGATGGCATGTCTGAGGTTTGCCAATGTCACTCATGTACAACTGTCATGTGTGTATGTGTCCATTGTACAATGCCCTGATGCCTGTGTATTATTTCTCCCTGTCTGCAGCGTCAACTGATGAAGAGGGCGGAGAAGGTGCTGTGGAGCACAGCGACGGGGATCCCACCGCCAGCCGGAGACGCAAGGCCCGGCTCCCCTCCCATGTTGTCATCTCGTCGGGGAGTGAGGAGTCCGGTGCCGCGTCCCAAGCCGCAGCTGCCGGGGGGAGGTCCAAGAGGCAGAGGTTGGAGTTGGACTCCTCGCCAGCAGAAGGGGCAGCTGGAACCCCACAGGGCCCAACGGGGGAAGATGGCACGGAGTCATCCGGGTTGGTGGGGGGTTTGGTGGAGGAGGAGGCCGTGCAAGCAACAGAGATGGGGTCTGGAGGTGGGGATCCCTCTGGTGCTAGTGGTGCAGTGCAGGACCAGGGACAGGAGGCAGCACAGGCCGCCGCGGAGGTGCCTGTGTGCAATCCTGTCCCTGATCCTGTCCCTGCATCATCTTGCACCAGCAGGGATGCCTACGTCCAGACCCGTTTTCAGGCAGGGGATGAGCAAACGACAACTGGCCTTCCTCTGCCTGCGGACGTGGCTATCCGGGTCCGGGTTGAGCCTGTCCTGACTGGTGTGGGCGTTGCGTCAACGGGCCATGCGAGGTGACCTGCAGTCTTTTCATTAGGAGACTGCACATCATCTCGAATGGCTCGTTGACCACGTCAGCCTGCTGGGACTGGTCACCCAGGCCGGATTCCTCCGTTTGATGGGGCTTGCTATGACCCCCTCCTCAACTGAACCCCCTACGCGCCAGTCATCCTCCGTGCAATCTTCCCACCCATCAGTCACCTGGGTGCCCTGTGGAGCTGCCTCTGACGGTGCGGCCAGGCTGGTGGAGGAGGCATCCCTGCCACAGTCGGGAGTCGGACGTCCAGCAGGGGTGGCTACATCAACGACTGCACCCCAGCTGGCGGAGGATGTGCAGGCAGCAGGAGGCAGTGCACGGGCAGAGGCACAGCAGCAGCAGCAATGTGGTGGGAGCCATGAAGGCTCGGGGCCTTCAACATCGAAGGTGCAGGCATCGGCCGGAGGGCAGGAGGACCCAGGACAGAGAGTGTCTTCCGTGTGGCACCGGTTGGGCCACGCCATAGATGCGGAGAGGCAGCGGGCGGAAGAGGCACGGCTCACAATGGTCAGGGCGGAGAACTCCATGCGGAGGGCCCTTAGGCGGGCCGAGTGCCTCGAGGCAATCCGCAGGGGGTTGGAGGTGGACAGGTCGACGGCCCTGCGGACCCTTGGGGCCATGGAGGAGGACCGCCTCCGGAACATTGAGCAGGAGTTCGATGATGCCCTGGCCTGGGACATCCAAAAGTGAGCGGTCAGACTAGCCCGCTGCCCTTGTACATAGTTATGTAGGTAGTGTTAGGTTTCCTTTGTTTTTTGATTTATTTTGGACCTTTTGGACATTGGCCACATTTTTGTATATAGTTTATTTTATTAGTTAGTGTTGTTAGATAGGTTTCATTTCTTTTGTTGGGATAATGGACCCTGGCTTGTTCGTCTGTACATAGTTCACTGTTGGATTTTATTTTTCTTTCACAATTTACCCATGGAGCATTATTTAATTAGCATACTTTCAATTATTATTTCCCATTGGATTTGCTTTTGTGGACAGTGACTTTGGACACCATTACTTTGGATTATGATTTTTGGTTTTGCTTTTTTTCACAGACATGCTTCTTTTCATTTTTGTACATTCCCATTTCTGTTTCTTTATTTTTGAATCTATTTATGTTTCCTTTAATACATATTTTTTTATCGAACTTCAATGTGTAGTATCATCTCATTGGTTTCATGCATATCATGATATGGGTTTTGAGATTCACTGACACCCATTGGGTGTATGTGAGGGACATGTGTTTGTTTCGAAACTTGCAATTGGTGTTCTGTCATGTAATTGCCATTTCTGAGTGGGTGGATGAAATACTCGGGTGGGTGTTTTGCATTTGGAGACTGACCATAGGGACCAGAGATCTAGATTGTGATGACATGTTGGCTGGGGAACATGAGTTGGGGCCTGCTGGCAGGTGCCCCACAGTGCTGGGGGGTGGGGGTGGTGGGAGACATGGGTGGGGGCCTGATGGAGGGTGCCCCTGCACTGCTGGGGTGTGGGGGTGGTGGGAGACATGGGTGGGGGACTGGTGGAGGGTGCCCCACAGTGCTGGGGGGTGGGGGTGGTGGGGACATGAGTTGGACATGGGTGGGGGCCTGCTGGCAGTTGCCCCACAGTGCTGGGGGTGGGGGTGGTGGGGAACATGAGTTGGACATGGGTGGGGGCCTGCTGGCAGGTGCCCCACAGTGCTGGGGGGTGGGGGTGGTGGGGACATGAGTTGGAAATGGGTGGGGGCCTGCTGGCAGGTGCCCCACAGTGCTGGGGGTTGGGGGTGGTGGGGAACATGAGTTGGACATGGGTGGGGGCCTGCTGGCAGGTGCCCCACAGTGCTGGGGGGTGGGGGTGGTGGGGACATGAGTTGGACATGGGTGGGGGCCTGCTGGAACTGGAACTTCTGGAACTTCAAGCGCACCCCTGCAATACACGTACCCTGCTGAAATCGCGTGTGGAACTTCCCGCGCACCCCTGGAATACACGTACCCTGCTGATATCGCGTGTGAAACTTTCCGCGCACCCCGAAATACACATAGCCAGGACATTCGCGTGTGGAACTTCCCGCGCACCCCTGAAATGCACATACCCAGGTGAAATGACGTGAGGTACTTCCCGCGCACCCCAGTGATACACGTAGCCCGCTTGCCGTGCTGGTGCAGGGTTAGCGCATCCCTTTGCGCTGGATTGGGGATTTTGATGGCTTTTCCCTGCGCGAGAGGCGTTCTTGGGGGCGTAACTGGCGCTGCTGCAGGGTCGCTGCGCCACTGTGCGCCACGGCTGGTTTTGGTAGCTGGAATCCATGAATACGCTTTGTGCGGAAATGGGTTTTGGCGCACGCGGCTGGTGCAGGGATTCGCACGCGCACACTGTGCGCCAGCCGCGTGCGCCACTTGTGCGCTGAATTCTATGAATTACCCCCTAAATATTTGTGGTACAGACTGATACCAAAGGGAATTTATTGCATATACCTGTAGTCTTAATCTGCTGTAGTGCTCCCCAAGGGAACTGCAGTGGATTCGGCCTAACACCCGGCCCACAATCTGCGAGAAATTCGCGCACGCGCTTGGCCATTCGCTGAGATGTGCTGAGCCTGCGCAAACTCCCCACAAGCCTTGGAAAAGTCCAGTGAAGTCGACTCCATGAATCGACAAACAGGGTTTTGCGGGAATAATGGCCTGCAAATTTCCAATTTTCCACACAAAAAATTATATGAATCTGGGCCTGTGTCCTGCATTGCTCACCTGCAAAGGGCAAAGTGAGGAGGGCGAGCATAAAGCCCGATCTGTGAATCCGAAATTAATTTTTACAGCGCTAAATCACTTTGCACAACGCAAAACGTTCTGTAAATGAGGCCCATTGTGTTTTATCACAGATGTTGTTTTTCCTCACAAAATAGATATCTCACACATGTTTCACCCAGTTTGGAATTTAGGATGATGAACTGCAGATGAAACAGTGAACTCCTCAGCTCTCATTGTCATAAATCCGCCCACTGGTCCTGCTTTTGTTTATGAAATGCAAAGTGGGGCTGAGGGTATTGGACTGTTAAGTGAGGTGCTGACTCATTCAGAGAAGGCAGTATTTGGTTGACAACCATTTAGTAAAGGAACATTGGCTTCACCCTATTGTCATCCCTTCTTGCCGCATGGGATCTTTCATGCAAATAGACACATTGGGCCTCATTCCAAGAGGAACAAATAAAGTGAAATAATCTGGTAGTCAACATCTCCACCAAGACTCTTACAACAGAGCAACTTAAGATACTGAATAAAGGATTATCTTTTGTGCCCATGTGCAATTGTTCCAAGAAAAAACCTGTGTTCACAGGTTATTGAGGAAACTACGATTAAAAATGTTCTCTGACGCCCAATCCGAAATGGATCCAAGACCAACCGAAGACACTATGCTAGAGATACGGCCTAAGAGCACGTTTGACCCCCAAATACAAAATTCTATTCTGAATTTATTTGAGAAAAGTGTTTTACAGGACCTAAGCAAAATAAATTACAAGAGGAAAACACCCATCAACATTAAGAATCGTCAACTAGATCTAATAGACAAGCTTGCCACGAGCGAAGAGATCACTATCAAACCGGCTGACAAGGGCGGGGCAATTGTGATTATGGATACACCATTCTATCTAAAAAGATGTACTGAACTTCTCAGTGACACTGATACCTATGCAATACTTGATAGGGATCCACTACCAGAAATTAGAACAATAATTAATAAGACTTTATTGAAATCAAAGGAGAATGAATGGATTAGTGACAAAATATATCAATTCCTCATTAACTCTCATCCGATCACACCAGTCTTTTATGGGCTCCCTAAGATTCAGAAGGACAAACTGAATCCACCACTTAGACCCATCGTAGCTGGCACCGAGAGCGTGTTTGATCCTCTTGCTATCTACATTGACAAACTACTACAACCAGTTATTCAAGCTACTTCCACCTATTTAAAGGACACAACAGATTTCCTGAACGGTCTTAAAGATTTTTCAGTCATCAGTTCCGACTGTATACTCTTCAGTCTAGACGTATGCAGCCTATATACTTCAATCCCCCACAGTGAGGGTATGGAGTCTGTTGAATGGTTACTCCCCAACAATCCTGAGATTAAAGGGAATCCACAATTTATCTTAGAACTACTTGGCTTGATCCTCTACAACAGTTACTTCAGATTCCAGGGAAAATACTTTTTACAGACCTCAGGTATTTGATGGGCTCATCGATGGCACCCGTCTATGCGAATACTTTTATGTTTCAGTTTGAAAGTCAAAACGTACTGGAACACTCAATCTGGTCACCTTACATCATAACATGGAAGAGGTTTATTGATGATATTTTTTGTATCTGGTGTGGCACACAGGAAGAACTAAATAGGTTATTTGAATACATCAACCTTGTGCACCGTAGAATTAAGTTTACCATTGAAATTGGTAACCCTTACCTACACTTTCTGGACGTAAATTTGAACATCATTAACAATAAAATTGCTACATCTATTTACCATAAGCCAACTGATGGCAATAATGTGTTGCACTATTCAAGCTTCCATCCAAGAGCTATGCTTCAAAGCCTACCATGTAGTCAAATCTTGAGACTTAATATAATTATCTCGGATCCAGAAGACCTGGACAAAGAATGTACAAACCTTGTCAGCAAATTTCAAAATAGAGGATATCCCCCAGAGATCCTAGAAGCAGCCAAAAACAGAGCCGCAGAAATTACACGTACTGACCTACTAAGAACTAAATGAAATGTGAAAGACACTCCACTGTTGTTTATATCCAAATTCTCCAGACAAAGCTTCCAGATCTCAAGATGCATAAAAAAAACATTGGAACATATTACACAACGATCAAACTTTGCAAAAATTATTTCCTACTCCACCGATGATGTGTTTTAAAAGAGGAAAGAACATCAGAGATAAGCTTGTGAGAGCAGAAAAAATCCCCAAGGACAATCAACAATTCTTAACTACTAAAAAGTTGGGAACCCTCCCCTGCTTGGGATGCACACACTGCAACAACGTGATTAAAGGTGATGTAGTGACTCATCCGAGAAATGGACAAAAGATTAAACTTAGACATTTCTCCACCTGCCTTTCATCTGGAGTGATCTACCTATTAAAATGCCCTTGTGGAAAAGTCTATGTAGGCCAGACTGCACGACCGATCAAACTGAGATTGACAGAACACAAGTCGAATATCAGATGCAATAACCAGTACTCACCAGTGGCTCGCCACTTCAATTCACAAAAGCACTCTATTGCACAATTAAAATTTCAGGTACTTGAAGTCGTCAAATGACCCACAAGAGGAGGTGATTACCAGTCCCTCCTATTACAAAGAGAGGCATACTGGATCGATAAAATTGGCTATTTGCAGGCCTGGGGTTTGAACGAGGACTTTACCTTAAATTTCTTCCTGTGATCTAGAAGCAATACAACACTAGTGACAGACCTGTAATATTGGGAATTAGAACCAAATGTGTTTATTGATGTCTAGAAGTGTCTAAGTAATTGGATTATATAGTATTTTTTACTGCTTCACATTGACACATTGTATGCCTGAATTTATGTAGATACTTAACTGAGTACTGCTGGACTATGTCCAACAAAGGTTACATATGTTGCGGAAATTAGGTACATAGTATGATGAATTGTTCTCTAACTTATCTAAATTGAACTTTGAATCAGCCACAATTTTGATTCATGATTGGCTTGACTACTCACCGTTCTGACGGCTTGACAACACTATTAGATCTATCATTTTCCTATTTCCCCCCACCGCCTCTACTTACGGGAGGGGACATATTTTCATCATTTTTTACTTTTTTTAACATTTTGGATGACCATTTCTTCTTTCATTTTTTTACTTCCCTTTATGACCATTTGGTCTATACAGTAATTTATCTTTGCCACTCTTCAGTGAGTATAGCTCCATTCTTCTTTGACCACATTAAAATGGCCGTACTTTTATCTAGTAATTTTAGTCCTTTCTCTACTGACTTTACAGTTATCCCAGTCCTCTCTTTTCTGACACTACCCATGATCCTCCATTGCGCATGGCGTTTCCATGGCTGCTATGGAAGGATGCGAAACCATGAATACGATTCAGCTCCAAAAATAGATCCCGTAGATCGTTCTTTCCTGCACTCTAGGTAAGTGTCTCTACATTTTCACTTATGTTAGACACATAGCCGTCTCTAGGATATTTCACTTCCTAAACCACATTCCCTTACTCTGCAGGCACCCTTGCACGCTTGTTGCAGCGCTCACTGTGACCTGGACTTGCCGTCTCTACAGCAATACTGCTGAATTAATATTCCTCCACCTGTCTACCGAGCTAGACGCACCATTGAAGTACTTGTTATAGCAACTACTTATTTATTTACCAGAACTGTCTGTGCCAGTTTCTTTCACTGACCTCTTGATCCATTTCCTAAACCCATATACATAGGTGGGACTTCTGAATGCTGCCACCATCCGCTGGCATCATATTGAGTTATACCGTGACCCTTTAACCGCTCATCTTTATTTCATCACGTTTCATTTTTTGGTACGTCTATTCGTTTAGTTTCAGGTTAATATATTTGCTCATTAGTTTTTCATTTTCAGACATAGCGCTTTTTGAATATCGACAATAGTCATCCCCTCTTAACTCTTTGTTTGCTTGAGATTGGAACCAGTAATATACACAGTTAATTATATATTTCCTCTTTATTTTTCTTTTTTACCATTCCTTACTCTATTCAATATTCATGCTTCTATCACAACCCACGGTTACTTAAAACCGGTGACTCTGAAAACAGCAATTGAATGACTCTGTTGCCAGTCCCACAGTGCTGGGGGGTGGGGGTGGTGGGGACATGAGTTGGACATGGGTGGGGGCCTGCTGGCAGGTGCCCCACAGTGCTGGGGGGTGAGGGTGGTGGGGAACATGAGTTGGACATGGGTGGGGGCCTGCTGGCAGGTGCCCCACAGTGCTGGGGGGTGGGGGTGGTGGGGACATGAGTTGGACATGGGTGGGGGCCTGCTGGAACTGGAACTTCTGGAACTTCAAGCGCACCCCTGCAATACACGTACCCTTCTGAAATCGCGTGTGGAACTTCCCACGCACCCCTGGAATACACGTACCCTGCTGATATCGCGTGTGAAACTTTCCGCGCACCCCGAAATACACGTAGCCAGGACATTTGCGTGTGGAACTTCCCGCGCACCCCTGAAATGCACGTACCCAGCTGAAATGACGTGAGGTACTTCCCGCGCACCCCAGTGATACACGTAGCCCGCTTGCCGTGCTGGTGCAGGGTTAGCGCATCCCTTTGCGCTGGATTGGGGATTTTGATGGCTTTTCCCTGGGCGAGAGGCGTTCGTGGGGGCGTAACTGGCGCTGCTGCAGGGTCGCTGCGCCACTGTGCGCCACGGCTGGTTTTGGTAGCTGGAATCCATGAATACGCTGTGTGCGGAAATGAGTTTTGGCGCACGCGGCTGGCGCAGGGATTCGCACGCGCACACTGTGCGCCAGCCGCGTGCGCCACTTGTGCGCTGAATTCTATGAATTACCTCCTAAATATTTGTGGTACAGACTGATACCAAAGGGAATTTATTGCATATACCTGTAATCTTAATCTGCTGTAGTGCTCCCAAAGGGAACTGCAGTGGATTCGGCCTAACACCCGGCCCACAATCTGCGAGAAGTTTGCGCACGCGCTTGACCATTCGCCGAGATGTGCTGAGCCTGCGCAAACTCCCCACAAGCCTTGGAAAAGTCCAGTGAAGTCGATTCCATGAATCGACGAACAGGGTTTTGCGGGAATAATGGCCTGCAAATTTCCAATTTTCCACACAAAAAATTATATGAATCTGGGCCTGTGTCCTGCATTGCTCACCTGCAAAGGGCAAAGTGAGGAGGGCGAGCATAAAGCCCGATCTGTGAATCCGAAATTAATTTTTACAGAGCTAAATCACTTTGCACAACGCAAAACGTTCTGTAAATGAGGCCCATTATGTTTTATCACAGATGTTGTTTTTCATCACAAAATAGATAGCTCACACATGTTTCACCCAGTTTGGAATTTAGGATGATGAACTGCAGATGAAACAGTGAACTCCTCAGCTCTCATTGTCATAAATCCGCCCACTGGTCCTGCTTTTGTTTATGAAATGCAAAGTGGGGCTGAGGGTATTGGACTGTTCAGTGAGGTGCTGACTCATTCAGAGAAGGCAGTATTTGGTTGACAACCATTTAGTAAAGAACCACAATCCCTTACTCTGCAGGCACCCTTGCACGCTTGTTGCAGCGCTCACTGTGACCTGGACTTGCCGTCTCTACAGCAATACTGCTGAATTAACATTCCTCCACCTGTCTACCGAGCTAGACGCACCATTGAAGTACTTGTTATAGCAACTACTTATTTATTTACCAGAACTGTCTGTGCCAGTTTCTTTCACTGACCTCTTGATCCATTTCCTAAACCCATATACATAGGTTGGACTTCTGAATGCTGCCACCATCCGCTGGCATCATATTGAGTTATACCGTGACCCTTTCACCGCTCATCTTTATTTCATCACGTTTCATTTTTTGGTACGTCTATTCGTTTAGTTTCAGGTTAATATATTTGCTCATTAGTTTTTCATTTTCAGACATAGCGCTTTTTGAATATCGACAATAGTCATCCCCTCTTAACTCTTTGTTTGCTTGAGATTGGAAACAGTAATATACACAGTTAATTATATATTTCCTCTTTATTTTTCTTTTTTACCATTCCTTACTCTATTCAATATTCATGCTTCTATCACAACCCACGGTTACCTAAAACCGGTGACTCTGAAAACAGCAATTGAATGGCTCTGTTGCCAGTCCCACAGAATGATGAGTACCAAGCCAATGTTCATGTTTTCATGAACAACATTATACTAACCTAATCACTATATAAGAATAAGTTATGTAATTTTGAATTCCGGTTAACGAGGAGATTCAGTATTATCAAAAGTCATGGAATATTACATATGTACACTATGGAACTGTATAATTCACTGAAATTAAATAATAGTTTTTGTTTTTTACAAGCAACTGAATGAATGTTTTCTCTTTGTGTTGAGAATCCAATTTGGGCCATATGAAGAAGAGGAAAGTATCCTCGAAACGCATCGCCAAGTGAATTGGATTCCATATGTATACATCTTTTTCTTCAGAAAAAATCCTTTTTCGCTTCTCAAAAAAAATGTTTTCTCTCCAAACTTGATGTGATCTTTTGATACCATTTGTGCTTCTTTATGTTGTAAATTTCATGTAGAAAGACTTGAACCACATTATTTGTGATATATAAAAAATGTTTTTGTATAATTTTGTCTATTGACATTTCTTGTTATGAAGTATTACTCCTTAAACATTCTGTTGATGTATACACATAACAGTATTGGACTTGATCCAAGCACGCAAAAGTGTGCAGGGGACGGGAGTATTCCTAGGTTGAATCCTTTTCTTTTTTCGCCTCATTCCAAGTGTGGCAGTCCAGAAACAAGTGTGCTGTAAGCTTTCCGGCACCTTGTTTCCGGTCGGCCACTCTACGAGTCTGCCTGCACCTCTTTAGCCCGATGATAAGTGAAGCAAAGAAAACGCTAAAACATGATCTGACGTTGATAAAAAAAAGTTGGTGGTCCCAATCAATATTCTTTGATAGCCAAGAGACGTCTGCGCTACAGAACTTGGCTGAAATCCTTTAACCGACAGCGAGTACAAGAACAAGCAGAACAAATGCTACAGCTAATAATCCAGAACGACAGCCGAAACATCTGGCAAATTATCAATACTGGCCACTAAAAACAGACGTTTGCACTAACAAACGGTGTAAGTGAACTAGAGTGGGTAAAGCACTACACCAACATGTTCAACAGTCAAAATGCCTTAATGGCTCCAACAACAACAATTGAACCCTGCGATTGGGCAGTAATAGAAGACGTGACAGACATTGAAATTGCCATTCAACACCTTAAGACATCGCGAGCTGCCGGACCCGATGGTATTACAAATTCAATGTTAAAGGCACTTAAGGAAATTTCGGCGAAATTCATTAAACTTCTATTCGATCAAATTGCACTAACATCGCAAATCCCTGATTCCTGGCAAAGTGCGGTGGTGGTTCCCATCTTCAAAAAAGGAAATCGCAACGATCCAATAAATTACCGTCCGATCGCACTTTTGGACACCATGGGAAACCTTTTTGCATCCTTTCTCCAAAAGAAAATTGCAAGATGGGCAGACAGTGCAAACATAATTGATGTAAGACAAACGGGATTCACGAAATGCGTTGGCGTGGAACTGCACCTTCTACTGCTGAACATGGTGAAATTGGACGCTCTGCAATGCAAGAAAAGACTCTTTCTCGCGTTCGTTGACCTGAAGCAGGCTTTCGATAGTATCAACCGTGAGCTCCTATGGAAAAAATTGATAAAATGGGGCTGTCCACATGATTTATTATCACCACTGATGGCATTATATGCTAACACCAGTATTAGAGTGCGGTTAAATGCTGACGGAGCCTTTTCTGACAATATAAAAACTACTAAGGGTGTAAAACAGGGATGTCCTTTAGCTGCACTACTATTTAAACTGTTCATTGCCGACCTCCCTGCGGCGTTCACAAAAACACAGGCTTTCCCACCAAAAATCAACGGAGAGCCAATTGTTCACATAATTTACGCAGATGACGTTGTTCTTCTAGACGCAACTGAAATTGGGCTCCAAAGAATGCTGGCAGAATTACAAACATATTTATCAGCGAATCAACTAGAAATAAACGCAGCAAAATCGCAAATCATAGCATTGGGCCCAAGAACATGTTCCAATAAAAACTCCTTCAGGTGGAAAGTCCAGGAAGAGTATCTGGATAAAGTTGATGCCATACGATACTTAGGAATCCCTTTTAATATCTCAATAAGAGAATGGAGTTGGACTAACGATCTGATTTCACGAATGAAAATCTTTGGACAACAAGGAGCCAAACTATGGGCTTTTTACGTTGCAACCGATATTAACTTTCTACTTACAGAAAGGTGTTCCAGCGATATGTTTTGGAAGCGAAGCTGGCTGGAAGCTTTGGCCGAGGTTGGAGGGGCTTTTTTGGAAAAAAATACTAACCCTTCACAAAGCACCCCCATGGTAGCTATAAGATATGAACTCGGGATCGAGTCACTGCATTCCATGGTGTTATGGAAATCAATAACAGCCTTGCGCAAAATGCGCCTAAAACCGCCGGCAAAACGTTACCAAATATTGAGTGCAAAATGTATAGATCCATCAGCATCACTACTGAACCGTTGGGAGGAGAAATTATTAGAGATCCTACAAGCAGCCGACATAAGTATGACCTTGGTGTTGCAAATCCCGCAAGTGGCAAAAGTTAAATTCAGAAATTGGGACTGGATAACAAACACAGAAAAAAGAAATAAACTACCATCTGCAATCGATCTAGGATTCTCGTCCAACAAAGTGGGAGCACAACCAGGATACCTTACTAAATTTCCCTCTTGCTATCATCGGAACCAGTTCCTAAGATTACGTCTAAACCTCTATGCCACCAATGAGGTCCTATGGAGAAGGAAAGATCCAAAGACCGAGAGTGACAAATGTCGCTTTTGTGAGACAGCCGTTGAATCAAGGAAACATCTCGTAATAGAATGCATGAACTTAAACGTCCAACGTTCACGGCAACTAGAGGGATTTGCACCGAAAAATGGGAACATGGAAGACTGGTGGAGTTATCTAATTGCAGGAAATAACACTCAGTTAACCTGTGCAGTAGTAAACTTCATGGACATGATACTTCCAAACAACCGCAGTGCTGAGGAAGCGAACACACAGAATGCTTGAAAACGTGGACGTTTCAGACTTAATTGATTGTATGAATTTTGAAGCTGATGAGGAATGACTAAAAAGTTTGTTTTTTATTTGCAAACTAATGTCTTTAAATAAAAAATAAAAAAAACAAAGGCCCCTTCAGGCAAACTTTTCACGAAAGCACCAGCACCGTTAGACACAGTGCTTGCATCTGCCCACTCCCATGGAACCCTGTGTTCCTTCAGGGTTCCATCATCAACTAAAATTTCATGGCTTGCATTGCATAAAGCAAGGTAAGCCCACATTATCCATCCACCTTCCTTATAACACCATGGGAAGGGGTCTACACACACACACCCAATCAGACAGGATCCCATGATATATTTTATTTAATTTTTCTGTTTTATAATGTTGCCCGGAGTTGGTGTAGCACCCTTTTTGAATATGTGTGCAGTTTAAGGGGGAATGTTTGGTGTTTGGGTGTGCATGTCATCTGAGAGGGTGTACATGCAATGTTTGTGTGTTTGATGTGTGCGTGTGTGTGTATATGGTGTGATGTTGTTTGTGAAGCTTAGTTGCTTGCAGTTTATAATGTTGCAGTAATTACATGTGTTTCATGTCTAATACATGATCAGTTCTGCAACAATAGTATGATACATGTCTCATCCTGTTGTATAATGTTGCAGTAAATACATATTTTTCCGTTTAATTCATATTACAAAATGCCTGTAGGTTCATGCCAATTGTGACCTCTGGCGCCAAAACGTCCTTACGACGAGCAGTACAAAATGCAAAGTGCCTGCAGATTCATGACGCACCAATTGCGACTTATCACGCTAAAACATCCTTGCGCCGAAAGTTCACTGCCCCAACTGGCTGCATCTAACTGGGAGTGCCCAAACAGAACCTGCTACGAAAAGGCCACACCATAACAGTGTGCACCTAACTGGCCATGCTGAAATGTCCTGTCCCGTGCACCAAGCCCCTTGTTTTATGGCCCCTCTCTTAGTCACTGTTGTGATACATCACACAACCTCAACTACCCACATTTAAGCAGCACAGAAAAGGGTAAAAAATGAACAGCTGCATGAATAACATATGCCCAGGTACTTTTGCCGCCATAGTGAAATCAAAACCTGGAACCCATGAATATACACACAGTAAGTGGACACATATTTTAAAGTGAAATGTACAAATGTAGTTCAATTGACCTTCTCCTCAGAAGAAAGTACGAAAGACAAAATAGCATTGGATGTTTAAAAAAAGTAATGAACACCAGACAAATAACCTGAGAGAGGAAATCTTTCAATAAATATGCTGGCAATGCATAAAAGGTGCTCACCTTTTAAACCCAGCAATCTGTAGTGAAATATTCCATGAAAAACAAAATCCCAATATGAAACAAGTGCTTGTGGTCTTGTGGGTAAGCAACTGCACTGAGAACATGACAACCTGTACTCCTGGAATCCAAATACTTGAGCAAGATTACCAATCTAAAAAAAAAACAAGGGGTTGCCTCCGTCGTCTGAAGAAAAGTTACGCTCTCCACCCACATGTGTCCTTTACTGGTGCCCTGAAAAGCAACTACAATCAGAGGAAAATAACTGCACCAGTGTCCAGGATTGCAAACTCTATTGCCACATCGTGGGCAAATACTCATAACTTACTTTCCCTCTCATCATTTCCTTTCCTCACCCTCATGTCTAGCTTTTAACAATACTCTGCTTCATAAAGCTAACTTCAAAAGTACACATACCATAGTGTCACTCAAATATAAAAATCCTTATAGAACTATGTTAGGCAAATGTGTACAATTGTGGCATTATTCCCCCCATCTTGACTGTGAGACTACAAATACTAAAATGCAATTCAGCAAAGGCAATAATTGTCTCTGAATGCAAAACTTTCAAGGACTGACAGTAGCATGGTTTCAAAAAACATAATGCGGATGCTGCGTGTTATATGATATTCAAAATTTGTTTAAGCAATGCTCAGAGAGATTAAATGATTTGCCATGGAGAACACACTTTGGTTATGCAGCGTTCTCCAAGCAATACACCCCTTTTTCGGTGCCGTCATTTTGGCGCAAGCCAGTTTGGCACAGGCATTCTGGCTCAGTGCCCATTTCGGCTCACCCTTTTCGGCGCAAATATTATTGCGGTACTGTTATCTGGGAGCAAGGGATGTTTGGAAGTGGCTGACATTGCAGCCATGTCTAAATGCCCTCATGCTAAATAAGATCACAGGACTTCACTGCAACAAGCCTTGCAACCTCCCACTTGCGTTGCTTTTCTTTTAATTAAATTACATTAAAAAAACCTACAGCCTTGAACCCTGGTCTGCCGGAGTTCAAGGCCCAGCAATTGCCCACAATTGCTTGGTGTTTCTTAGGGCATACATTTCATAGTTAGCCTATAATTTTATATGTTCAATGATAAAAGGCTAGGTTTCAAACTTTTGAAATTCCAATCAACAGCATCATTGTAGCATAATAATTAAATGCTGTGTCTCAAACTCCTTAAGGTCAGAGTTCTCAGATAGCAGTGTTCAGCATAAATGTGATTTTTTTAAATTTCATTTTTTCTGTTTTATAAAAATATGGATGTGTTATGAGATATTTAATACTAAGAAAACACATGGCATTCAGGACAGTGGACTGTGTGCCATCCATGCAGTAACCGGGACTGACCCTTCTTAGTTTCAAAGCGAGGAAGGTTCCAGCCCCCTTAGGCCATGTTTCTCTAAGTGTTCTTCTAATGGGTGGCATATATTAGGCAATGTGGCCCTAGTGGGATTACCCCTTTCTCACTTTGAAGCTAAGCACGGTTTGTCCCAGTTACTGCCCAAATGGGAAACCCATTGTGGCTGTAATTTTTTTTATGATGCCTGGGTGCTACAAATACCAGAATACAATTTAGCAAAAGGCAAGCATTTTTCGCTGAGTGCAAAACCTTCAAGGACTGACAGTAGCACAGTTTAAAGAAAGTTAACAATTCAGATGCCTATTCGGTCACCCATCCCTGCAGTAACCGGTACTGACCCCGCTTAGCTTCAAAACGGGGCTGACCCTGCTTAGCTTCAAAGCAAGAAAAGGTCCGGCCCATTCTTCTAAGTGGTCTTGCTAGTTAGGCTCATTTATCAGGCTATGTAGCCTGAGAAGGCTGGCCTCTTCCTCACTTTGAAGCTAAGTTGAGATTGTCCTGGTTACTGCATGAATGGGAGACCTGGATGGCAATTGATTCACTGGACATGGCCATTGATTTTTCACCCCGATATCACTATAGTTATACAAATATCTTTAAAAAATGTAACCGCGTGCACTGAACCACACATATCTGTGGCAATCTGTAGTCCTATGTAACCTTGGCTATAGCTGCAAATATCGGCAAAACAGCCAGAATTTATTTTTTCGAAGCTCCCCCAGGCCATCACCAAGTGCCCCACTCATCTGTGCCAGCTCCCCCCACTCCCCAGACGGCCTCCTCACCTCCCCTGCCCTCTCCGATTCACCCCAAAGCACATGCTGCTTCTATGACGCAGTTTGCTTTCAGATGTCGGCTATTTGCAGCTATAGGCAAAGGTACAGAAAGCTTTGTGTTGCAAACTCGGTCCCTGGACCCCCCTCCAAATCCCAAATTCCACTCAGTGCCTTCTAGCCATCACCCCACTTTTACCCTGATGGCATTTGTATGTTTTTGACCTATAAATAGCTTTTTACTGTGTTTCAATTTTCATAACCTCGGCTATAACCTTGAATATCTCTTGCATTGAGAGAAAAACAAGATGGCGGTTGTCTAATTTCTGAAAACCATGACCCTGCAATGCACCATGGGACATTTCGCTATCATTTTTGGGCAAGGGGCACCCTCTTCTCCATCAAATTTTAAAATAACTATGGCACAGAATAACCCCAAACCAGGCATGTATTATGAGTCAACGTTTTGTGCCCAAGTTATTTCAGACCTGGTCGAAATCCATCCAGCGTTTTAGGCTGTGCGCTTTGCCAAAAATGTACCTTTTGTGTCTATTGGAAAATTAATAGGCCGCACTTTTGGAAAAACATGTTTTTATGCTTAATAACTTTTAATTTTTTTAACAAATCTTTTTGAAACTTTGTAGTCAGGGGGGCCCCCCACAGACTTTTAATCACTTTCGAAATTTTGGCCAAATCCGTTACTCGAATCAAAAGTTATTAATGTGGTGTAGAAACACAAGAAATGCAACTGATTCGACAAAACATGCAGTTTTACTAACTTTGAATGTACGAATGAATGTCCTTTTCCCATGTGTTAGAGAATGTGCACCTTTTGTTGGCCACACGTAAATCAGTGACATGTGCAGCAGTATGGTTTATGCCAATGACTTATACAATTACCTTTTTTATTATTATACTATTTAAACCAGTGCGGATTTGAGACTATATGAGTGATCGGAAGGCATGCCGCAAATTAAATGTCACATTGATGAGTCTTTAGTGTAATGCTTTTCCGAGACTGTTCTTTCCATTGTGTCATTTCAGTAGATCATTTTTGCTCGAATTTCCTTTTCAGCAGCCACTTGTTATCCTGTAAAATTGCAAGTCTGCGCCCCTACAATCAGTAATTCTGTAAATCGTTGCGGAAATTATGTTTCTCCCACTGCAATAGCAGGAAGTCAGGCTATTAAGGTCATTCTTGAGAGCATTTTATCAATGTACAATTGTGTCAAAGAACATAAATCATGTAGTCACCGTAAGTATTTCTTTATGATTTTATCTGATGATATGCACGCTCCCTAGTCGTCTACCTTAATATAAACTATAGTTTACAAAGTTTATCTTTCACTTTGCTATTAGCTGGGAGAGCTAATACAGTCAATGTACAAAAGGATGCTACTTTCGCTGTGGCACTCCACCGCCAGAGGCACTTTCAGCCCACTCCAAATGCAATATACAGGTGCATGTAAGCAATTGAAGGCATATTACCGCTGCATCCCTTAGATGGAAGGACTGCAGCAACTAAAGGTCATAACCATCATGCACAGGGGATAAAGTGCTCCAGGAAAAGCAATACTGCTTCAAGTTTATTTGCTCTGGCTCCAACTTTGTCTTGGGCACTACTATATTCTGAACACCAAAAATGGAGATATGGCTGATGCAAAGAGATTCTGAAATCAAAGGGACTCGTTATTTTAAGTTGCACTACATTATATGTGTCAATGAGTATCAAATAGCATGCATTGTTTCAAACTTTATTTGAATCCCCACACACCATCATAAGACTAATAGCCTTTCAGATATCACAGATCATGGCCCAATGCAGTGTTCATCATTTATGATTCATGGGTAGCACATTGCATTGCATTTGGGTGTCAGTCAGACTTCCTCGTTTGGACGATTTGCATACAAGTTAGTCTCAGCATTTTATTCCACGAAGCTTTGAATTATTATTATTTGTTTAAACCAAATCCAGATTTCATTTCTCGCTTTTAATAAATGGACACATACCCTGAAAACATTCTGGACAAAGATACATTATATAGGAAATAGATTGAAAAATAAATAAAACATTTCAAAAGAAAAAGTGTTGTTTTCATTTTTGTACACATAGTTACAACAAATTGCTTAAGTTAAAGCTGTGCTTGGACACAGGATTGGTACGCATTTATAATTCATCCATGCCAAAATATGTATGCCACATTTGCCGATGTATGAACACACTTATTCTGACTGTAAAAACGTGGATTCTGGTTGTCGCCTGCACGAGCAAAGAAGTTAGGCTATTTGCCTATTAATAAGGTCCATGATGGTCCAAACTGCATGCAAATGTATGTAAACGTCGTTTCTTTGACAAAACAATGCATGCGGTCTTCACGGTTCTTGTGACCTACCCTCAAAAAGTACAATTCCTTTTAAATACTCTAACTTCTTTTGTATGCTGTAAATTCACTTAATGTCCTGCTCTTTGACATTTTCCTTCCACAAAATGCGCACCAGTAGATTTCCTTCTAATGCTTTCTTTATTTTTTATTTGGTGAAAATGCATCCTGTGGTTTGGGCTCTGCACGTCAACAGAAATGTCAAATTTTCCCTACGGGAAAACCATTGCAAACACTGACAACAAACCTTTTTTTGACCCTTTATATTTTGTTGACCCTTTATATTTTTTAAACCGTAATGTCGATTTTCAACAAATATATGAGTGTTGGGGCGCCCATGCAGATAACTTGTTTCGAAAAACACGAATCAAATGTTATTGGACATAGAATGTATGCTTTTCCTATAGATGAACGTTTTCACCTTAACTATAATATGACCAGTGTGACCCTACAATGAATATAAATATATATTAAGTTGCCCTAAGATATGTTTTAAAGGGGACGTTTACAATTGAAACACAATGTCTAAATATCACAGAAATTAAATTGTTCTGGCAGGCTCTGCAACCATAATTTATTTCCAAACCACTGCTAATACCCACAACGATTGCAATTGAAATTGGTTATTTATAACACTCTTAACACCAAGAGGTTTCTAAGCATGGACCTGGGGATTGAACCTATGTCACTTCACATCATCTTGCTTCCAAGGCAAGCACGTTGCCCCTGAGTTATCCTCCTGAAAATCAACGATGACATCACAAAAGGCAACGGCTGCTGCATATACGATTAAGTGCTTTCATTACATTTCTGATTGGTCAATTACGCATGCATGGGTAATCGTCATAGTCCTGCCTATGGAACTCGACACATAATTGCTTGAGTTTTTAGACATGGCTATGAGTCATGTGTAGGTGTATAAGCAGAGCAGGACATCTAATTCGTGGATGCTTTAGGTGCGAATGCATTTAGCCGTGTTAACAAACCGGACCATCTCATTGGGACCTCTCGTTCACATGGCTCCGGGTCATGTCTAGGCACGTAAGCATACCATGAAATCCGATTGGTGGATGCTTAAGGGGTGAATGATTGGGCCCTGTCATTCATGCGGCTACATAGTGCCTGCAATCCAATTGGTCGGCATGGAAGGCATGCATGCACATGGATCCTTTAACGAACTGTGCCGCCTGATTGGGCAATGTTGTTGATGAGACAATATAGTGCGCGCAATCCGTTTGGTCAGCGTGGACAGCGAAAAAGCATGTAGCTGCATTAACAAACCAATGCCACCTGATTGGGCCCTCTCATTAATGCGGCTATGTGTCAGTTTTAGGTGCGAGTGCGCATAGCCGTGTCAACGAACCGCACTGCCTGATTGGGACCTTCGGGTAATGTCTAGGCACATACGTGAAGCACAAAATCTGATTGGTGGATGATTTAGGCGTGAATGATTGGGCCCTGTCATTGATGTGGCTATAAACTGCGCGCAATCCAATTGGTCGGCACGGAAGGCACGATTTTGTGTAGCCGCGTTAATGAGCCACACTGTCTGATTAGGTCCGGTCATTGACACAGCGATATAGTGCACGCAAACTGATTGATCAGCACAGAAGACGCTAATGTACTTAGCTGCCTTAATGTATCCCACTACCTGATTGGGGCCTTTCGTTGATGCAGCTATACAATGCACCCAATCCGATTGGGCGGCAAAGAAGGCACAAGTGCATGCAGTTGCAATAAAGAACCACGCGGCCTGATTGGTCCTTCTCGTTGACAAGGCTACGAGTATGCATAGGCATGTAAGCAGGCGCAGAATCTGATTGGTCGATGGTTTAGGCATGACTACGTCATTGCACCTGGGCGTGGCCATGTGAAAGTGCCACTTTTGTGGCCGTGGCTACTCATCCCACTTAAAGACAGCTCTCTTTTTCTTCTCATGGCTTTTTGTCTCTTGGTGGGTGAACTTGCTCCTGAGATTTAAGGAACTTTTTAATAGCAGTAGTCACAATATTACAATCCTTTTTTACCACTTTTGTTCCTATAACTTTCTCCTTTTTCCTGTCATTTGCAGTTTGTTTTATTTTTTTTATTTTAGCTTGTTTTATATATTTTTCACCCTAGTTACCTGGGGGCAACCAGACGTGGACCCTTTGCTCACTGTGCTCAGAGAGGCACAGCTTCACCTCACTGCTGAGGCCCAACGAGGCGAAACACGTGCCTGGGGTTGCTGTTTGCACTCTTGTTCAAAGAAGATTTGCCAGGCATTTCCGTGCTGGACTGCCTTTGTGGGAGGGACAAAGACTGATATGCAATGGTTATTACTCCTTTGTGAAAAGTACAGTGAGCAAAAAGTGATGGCTGCAGACTACAGAACAGGTTATAATGCCATGTTCTTTCTAGAGAGGGGCGCCTGCTATCTTTTTGTACTGTTATATATTTGTTTTAAACTCTTTCCATTTTTAGTGTTGTGTTTTTTCCTCCCCTGTCCTACTTTTTAAGTTTGTCTGGGACAAGCAGTGATGAAGAGGTGGTTTGGGTGTTTAATGCCTTACCTTCACAGAAGAAGCAGTGTTCCCAGAAATCTGTGGCTGATAGCTACCTGATTTTCATGGGAAGGAGCAACACAATAAGAAGTAGGTTGAGGAAGTCCAGTGTGTTTTCTGTGGGAAGGTGTTGAAGAGGGGACTTTCAAATAAACCATCACAGAGTTTGTGATCCTCTACTATGATTCAGCACCTCGTTGGGACAATGTGGCAGAACCCTGTAGGAGCGCTCATTTCCATCATAAGTTAAGAGCTCATGGTCCACAATCTGCATGCAGGTATCTGCCCACCAAAAGCACCTCTGTGCCACTGCCTACCACTTATGTTGTTTCCTCTATTACATCCACCACCACACAAACTCATCCCATCCTGGCTGCACTGGATGTGCAGGACTGCAAGTAATGTGTTTGAGATGTCACAACTGGATTGTCATGGGAGATGCCATCCTACATGGTTGGAGAAGTGCCGTTTTAGAACACCAGGCCAATTGTTGCCTCTAGGAATATATATATATATATTTGTTTTTAAGGCCATTTTTTCACCCCCTTTTAAAAGAAAAGAAAAACACACAAAAACTCACTAAACAAAAAATACAAAGAAAAATAAATGTTCCTTTCCTAATGTTTTTCCCTTCCTAATTCCATCCTCCTTCTTCACTCTCTCCCAAAATAGGTGTTTTCAGGGCCAACTTTTCAATTATAAGATTAGACAACAAAAAACATAGACTGTATAAATGGACCAATAATCATTAATTGGTCCTTTTAATACAGTGTGTGTTAACAAATGCACGTTTATGTTGTTATTGTAGCTGCGGCTATTCTTTATGGTAGAAGCAGGTACAATGACAGTAATGGCAGTTGCCAAAGCCACCACGGATGTAATGTTATGCTGTGATATGCAATGTTATGACTTACAGTCACGGCTATGAAAATAAAATCCAATTAGATATTCAAGGAATAAACTTTAGTTGCAGGGATATTAAGGTGAGCAATGAATTGTAAAAAAAAGCTTTGAAATTAATGGAAAAAACTTGAGAATGTAACGCAACAAAACCCTTGAAATTCAGCTAAAGCCACCTCAACTTTGTGCCCCTTGTTGCACAGCCTATGACCACAATGATGACATCACATCTCTGTTGATATCACTGATGACATCACTGGTGACATCGGCTCTCCACTCACCAGCGTAGAACTCCTGAGCACGGATATAGTTTTCTTCTGTTTTATGGCTGGTCCTTCAATCACGGACCCTGATATCAGACAGCCAGTGCTTTCTCTATAGTGGACTCTATGCTTCTCACCATTACGCTGATGCGTCCTGCTTTTGCCCCTGCTGTGGGACTCAGTTTGTCCTCTATTGCAATTTAACTCTTCTACTCCCTTTAATCTCGCACTGGGTGGTGGGATATGACTCCAAGTGGCAGCAGGTCCCCTCTACTTTTCACTCGTTCATACTTATAATTCAGTTATCATATTTTACCAAACTAGTATGCATGAAAGCTTCACAGCTACTGATTTATTATATGTGTAGCAGCAGAATATTTCTCACAATGTATTCATTGTTATGAACTATTCTAACATGCTAAAATCACATATATAGAAACAAAATGGTGGTCGAAATATGTGCAAGTAGCTAGACTGATCTTATGTCTAATGCCATCAGTTAAATAATCATTGTTGTCATATATGATGTTATTAGTGATGCACCAATGATGTCATCAGTGATATCATCAGTGAAGTCATACATGATAGTATTAGTGTGTAACCACAATATGAACACAATGATGACATCACAGTCGACATTCCTGATGACATCACTGATGGAATCAAAGATCACATTGCAGCACTAACCAGCCATGGGCAGTGGCAATGATGTTTGGCTATGCCCACTCCATATTTTAAAACAGTAAGGGGCTATTGTAAACTGTGATGTTTTTATTGTAGTCATAGGCTGTGCAAGAGGGTGAGTGAAGTTAAAGTGGCTCTAGCTGAATCTATATTATGGGGCAGTGATAGCCGCCCTATAGTTAAGGTGAGTCAGACTCCCATAGGAACCCGTCAGTGTTCTATTGTTGATAACTTTTGATTCCAATAACAAACTTGGCCAACATTTTGAAAGTGATTAGGGCATTGGGGGCCTCCCAGACTGCACAGTTTCATAAAGATCCATTAAAAAGTTACAACATTATTAAGAAGTCTAAAGAACTTGTTTTCCAAAGACGTGGTCTACTTCCAATTCATTTTCCCATAAATAAACAAGGTACATTTTTGCCAAAATGCACATCCCAAACCGCTAGACAGATTTGGACCAGGCCCAAAACAACTTGGGCATGAAACGATAACTTGCAACCCATCCTTGGTTTGGAGTTATTCCGTACAGTAGTTTTTTAAATATTTGATGGAGAAGGGGGTGCCCTCTTCTCAAAAATAGATAGCTATATCGTGGGTAAATTACCAAACCCGTTTTTTTAAAGAAATGAAACAACCACCATCTTGTTTTTCGATGTGAAAGATAACAGTGGTTATAGCCGAGGATAATGGGAACATAAAAGTCATTAAAAAGCTATTTTCAGGTTAAACAAATTCCAAATGACATTATTTTAGTGGTGGGGAGGTTGCTGGAGTTACCAAGTGAAATTTGGTTGTAGGAGGTGCAAGTACTGAGTTTGCAAAACAAAGCTTTCTGTGGCCACGGCTATGGCCTCGAATAGCCGACATTTCAAATTAAACTGCATCAATGAAACAGTGTGTGAAGGTGGACAATGAGAGCGGGTACAAGTAGGTGGGGAGACCGTGATAGCAGTGATAGCAGTGTTGTGAGCTGGTGGTGAGTGGAGGGACACATAGATTGGGCTTTGGGGTCCAGGGAGGGTTTTGTTTCACACAATCGTTTCTCCCAATAATCGCGGTTATATATCACTACAGATAGCCGCAGATAACAGTAGTTCAGTGCCTGCGGCTATAGATTTTGGGGTGTTTGTGTTTTATTACTTTTTAAATATAATTTGTATAGGTATAGTGATGTGGGGGGTGAAAAACCACTGGCCACGGCAGGTATTTGGGAGTCTTATTTATTTTGCATGTGTGTTTCCAGACTTTCATACATGTGAGACTATGGAGAAAAAAGAAAACTATAAAACAAAACTCAATACAAAAAGGAATGTGGTTCTTATATTGGACATTCTTAGAAGAAAAATGTAACGAAGTAAAAGAGTACTGTTTATTTTTATATATATTTGTATATGAAATAAAATATATAATTAAAAAAAATGAATAATTATCTGCTTCAGCCACCCTGCTCAGATTTTAGATGTCATGTCCAATGTATTGTAGCATGTGTATTCTCACCCATGGTATTATGTCTTGTATAATTGTACCCATTAAATATATCCTCTTTACCTCATTGATTTATTAATGTATGTTTTTTTATCCATCTTGGATGTTATTTTCCAATGACCCAATGATTAATATTTGTGAAGATAACAACAATGTTGCATGCACACATGTTGTATCTTATATAATGCATGTGGTGCACTACATTCAAGAAGTTAGGGTGAATATGTTTTGACTAATTGACTATTTAATGGTTTCATAAAGTGTGTGTGTTTTCTAACTAATTTTATCTTTTTTTTTACAGATGAAGATGTTACTGTATCTTTCCTTTTATACATCCAGCGAACGTATTCACAACCTCTCTACCTCAGAGATTAACCATGCCCCCATGTTTTTATTCAATTTACAAATATGTAGGGATGTCAATATATTTTTATAATCATATATGCATAACCGTGGCTAGTGTATAGCCCAACAGGGTGTTGGAGGTGTGGTCACCCGTAGCCACATTTGGAGGTTGTAGCCACAGGTTTCATGCAGAAAAGTACTGAAAAGTGCATTAAATATATTGGAAGAAGTACATTTTAAGAACTATCTACTACATAAATATGCATATATGTCTAAAAACATATGCGACCCCGCAGTATCATCTTGTAACAGTGGCTATAAAAAAGTCAATGAAGTCTAGCCGTGGTTATATTCAAACATGTTTTTGGATGTTTTTTCATTGCATGTGTGTGTTTAGATGTAATTTATAGTCCTAAGTACAGTGTTTTGAGGTACACTGAGTGTAGTATTTTAGCACATTTGGACGACTATTTTGATGTTATGAAGAAACGTTGCATTACCTTCATTGGTTGGGTGTACTCGGTAATGTCTATAGAAATTGGTTATGTAGAACTGTAGGTTGTTGTTTGAAATCTATAATTTGTTGGGGTCTCTCATGAATGCTGAAACTACATAACTAACATTTCTCAGATTTTTAAATGTTGCTATTAAATCTGGTGATCCAACTCAATTTTGCCTCTGAGTCAGATTGGAAAATATAAAGACGGTGTGAGGAAAACATTCCATTATTTATTCCAAGCCTTGTTTCTTCATCAAAGCGAGGGATACACCACATACATGAACCAAATCATTTATTTTATTTTTGGAATTTGTATGGCGCACTACAGCCCAAGGGCATTGAGGCGCTGTTGCAAGAAAATGTAACCCGTTACCTTGTAACGGGTTACAGAGAGCAGGAGCATAAACATAATGAAGTGAAGCAAGTACATGGTTAAATTATAGAATAACAGAGAGGTTACAGTACATGATTGCAGTGAAAAACAGTTTAGGGGGGCAACAGAGGCTAGGTGGCCACTTTTATACCAACAACAGATAGCTTTTCAGAAGGCTGTCTGTGATTCAGTACTCCTCAAGTGCGGTGGTAGAGAGTTCCATTGAGTCGCGGCAATGAAAGGGAAGCTAGATCCTCCAGCGCACCTCATCAGGGTTTTGGGATTGGTGATCAGGCTAGTGTAAGCCATTCTGGTAGGTCTGTCTGTGATGGGTTTAACAAATCTCTGGGAGAGGAAAAGGGGGGGAAAATTATGGACACATTTGTGTGTAAGGGCGAGAGTTTTGAAAATGATGTGTTCCTTGATGGGGAGCCAGTGGACTAGTTTCCTGGTGGCTGAGATATGTAACCTTTTAGAGATGCTGGTAGCAGCCTGGAGGGCATTGTTTTGGATGGTCTGGAGATTTCTGATATTTTTTGCGGTGGTGCCTGCTCGGAGAGCATTGCAATAGTCCAGCCGGGATCCGCTTATATATTGTGCTATTGGGAGGCAGTTCTGCATATACAAGAAGGTTCTGGCTGCATTGAGCAGTTTAGAGTGGCATGCCACAGCAGACGTGATGTTGTGATCTTGTCTGCTCATTGTAAGGTTAGAGTCTAGGGTTTTGACTGCCTGTGACACAGGGATTGGAGTATTGTCAATGGTAAAGGAGCTGTACTTTTTGTTGAGTTTCTTTAAGGTAGCTGGAGACCCAATGAGTAGAGGTTTGTTTTTCTTTCACTGTTAAGGCAAAGCCAGTTTTCTGCCATCCAGGTTTGAATTTTGGAGTACAGCTTTTTCCTGTCAGACTCATAGTCACCGGTGAGGGGGATGAGGAACTGTGTGTCATCAGCATAGTTGGTATATGAGATACCTAACTCGTCCAGGAAGTTGAATAATGGCCTTATGAACAGAACGTAAAGGGAGGGTGAAATGCAGGAGTCCTGATGGACTCCGCGTTTGATCAGATCGGGGTTGGTGCAGGCCTGGTCAGAGAAAACCTTCATAACTCTACCCTGAAGAAAGGATGCGATCCAAGCTGTAGCCTTAGGAGAGAAGTTGGCAGTGTAAGAGAGATGGTGGCAAAGGGTATTATGATCCACCAAGTCAAAAGCATCCAATAAGTCAAGTAGTAAGAGGAGTCCTGGTTTGCTTGCATCTCTGGAATCATCAATCTGATTTTTGAGGTCTAAAAGTGCGGTTTCGGTCCCATGGACGGGACGGAAGCCTGACTGGCATAGACAAAGACGGATATTGGCTTCAAGGAAATTTTGGACCTGCATGTAGGCGACTTCGTCAAGGAGTTTTAATAGGAAGGGGACTTTGGTAATGGGCCTGTAGTTCCCTGGGATGGTTGGGTCAAGTGCTGGTTTCTGCTGGCAGGAAAGGGGCTAGGGAGGAGGCACACTCTTTAATAAGTTGTGTGGGGCAGGCGCCCCTTTTGCAGTTGGAGGGTTTGAATGATTTAAGGAGGGTGATGACTTCCGGTTCATTAATTTCCTTGAAGGAAATGGAGGGGGAGTCACAGGAGGTGTTACAATGGAGGTCAGCGATTTGTTGTCTATGGGCCTGTTGGTGGGCGATAATTTTGTTTTGCAGGGTGTTTAGCTCGTCAAGTAGGGCAGACTGGATGCTGTTGCACCAGTCTTCATTTTTATCGGTGGATGGCAGAGTGGGGGCTGGTGATTCGAACTCTGAAAATAGCAAAGATTTCTTTGGAGCCTGATTTGGCGTTTGCTATCCTACTGTTGAAAGAATAGCTCTTGGCTTTTATAATGGCAGCTTTATATTCTTTGGAGATGGTCTTGAATGCTAATTCAGTGGGGTTACTAGACTTAGCTAACCAGGCGGAGTGTGCAGCTCTTTTTCTAGTGCGCATTTCGAGAAGTTCGGAGGCGAACCACGTATTTGTGTGTTTATTATGCTTAGCTTTCCTAAGGGTGAGCGGGGCAATGGTGTCAACCGCATGGGTGATGATGGTGTTGTAGGTGGAGGCCAGGATATACGGGTCATTGGAGAATGTAGGCTTGAGGGCAGGCACCATAAAGTAAGGTAGAAGCATTTCCTTGGTGAGCTGACGGGAACTTCTGGAGAAAGCAGGGGGGAGTTGGTAACTGGCAGGGCTGGCCCTTTTGCAAGGTTAAGATTGAAGCAAATATTGATAGGCCCTAAAGACCCTTGCGCATGGAAACAAGGCACGATCACCATACACGAATTGATATGCCAGACACGAGGTTCAATTCCCACTATCTAGGGTTTATTGCAAAGCAAATAGTCTCAGTCGGACGACTGGATCTCACGTCTCGCAACGTGTGTCACCCAGACCTTGTGAGACACAAGAGAGCGAGCATTCTACATCAGTGACATATATACAAAAGGTCCATCATACAATCAGTTTGTGACACATCAAAACCACCCATAATGCATCTTCCTGTACAAGGGCTCAGTGATTGACAATTATGACGAATACGGATAGTACTAGATTTAGCAACAGTTGCAATTTGCAAAGGTACAGACAAGGCACAGACAAGATTCTTTGTTACAGAGAACATAATGCTCTTGTTCAGTGTTCGTAGGAGAGACACATTCCAAGGCATGCTATCTTCTAGTTTCTATTTGTAAGCTAGAGGTAGAGGTCAGCTTGATCTAAGGGGCCCAGCAAGGGGGGCAGTGAAAAAGAGCATAATTCATGCCTCTGACGGTCTATTGCTACAGTTTCTGCAGTTTCAGCAAGGCCAGCTGGCACCTGGCTTGGTGATTAAATCCCTCTCTGCTCGCCTTCAAGGACTTGTGAGGGAGGAAAACAATGTATTTCTGTCTGGGCTTGTCTCTCACATGTAACTTGTGGCCTCGCTCTGTGCCAGAGCAGAACGAAATTAAATTCATTTTTGCACAGCGTCAAAAACAGAAAAGCAAGAGAAAGCAAAATAGCGGATTTAGTGGGTACAAAATGGACGCTCTATGGTTATGCTGATGATTCTGTAACTGGCGATGCTGTGCATATGATGCGGTTGGTTTTTTGGCCAACATAATATACCATCTATGCTAGGGTAGGGTATTTTCTAAACTAACAAACCCTCCTCTTGGCCTTAAGCCAAACGCATCAACCATACACCTCATCTTCCTCTGACCCTGTATCTAATTCTGAACTATGCATACTACTGTAATCGTCATCATCGATATCAATTGACATAAACTCTTTCATAGTTTGTGTTTCGTTATTTGCATTCGTATCCACTTTGGGAGTTCTTTTCTCTGTTATTACGTGTATGCATTCCTCACTTATTTCAGAGCAAATAATTGGCAGGCAGTGTATGCAACAACAACATTTCAGGAAGATTCCGAGTCCTGTGGCTAAAATTGCAAATAGTTTCCATCCCCATGAAAGTAGTAACTCCCAAAACCAGGAGTGTTTGGGAGTGTTCTATGTGGCTGACCCTCTGCTGGATTGCTGTGCAGTAACTCTACTACCTCTACCTTTTGAGAGGAGGAGCTTCGTGATAAAACCATTACCTCCACGCGGAGCGTAGCGGAGTGTTTGGGAGTGTTCGGGAGAGTTCGGTGAGAGGCCGGTGTACTCCGTACTCCCGAACTTCTGCAGTAATGGACCCGAATCACACACCCGGGTTTAACCTCCGGACCCCCGTTTCCAGAGCACGGTTACGGAGACTTCACTCCCCACCCGCGCAATCAGACCGCTACATACTCAGTCATGAAACATCATCTGCAGCGACAGATCAGCGCAACGATGCGAGAGATTCCGGAGACTCCATCGATCAAACGGTATGTGAATATGTTGAAGGAGGGGATGGAGCCGCGCCCTTTTTAGAGGTCTTGATTAACACTAACATTCAAAATGTGCACGAATGTGTTAGCGATCCTACTTCACTACGGAAAGTTGGCTCCTCGAAGGGGGATGACGACATTCAGTTTGGATCTTGCAGAGGATGTCTTTTGTCCGTTCTGCACTCCACTGAAGCGACTAATAAGATACCTCTAACTCCCCCCCCCCCTTTCTCACTGTACCCTCGTCCGTACCCCCTGTAAGGGCTGTTGCCTGCGAGCCGGCTGGCTCTACGCTTGCTCCTCCTACCGCTGCGGCTCCAGTGCTATCGCTAGGGTCAGCTAGCTGTCGCACGCAGTCCGGGGGAGGACGCGGTGATCCCGACAAGTGCCATTGTGCGTGTGTATTAGAAGAGCCACGAGCCAGTAAGACGATGTCGTCTGTCGAGAAAGTGGAGGGCGCGGATGAGGATAGCCTAACGCAACATCCTGGTGAGGCTATGAATTCCTCGAACGATATGCTAGATGATATCCATCATGAGCATTTATGGCACGTAAATACCGCAATCACTGCGCAAACAACCTCGCACACGCATCTCCCCCCATCTGTCATCCTTGACCGGGCGATCGCCAGTAACGACATTAATGACCTCTATAAGCTGCTGTCTAAGCCACTCACAGCTCCCCCTCCTTCACTCAGAGTGCTAGCCTGGAGAGTCATCCAGAAAGGCAACGAAGAAAAGAAAACAATTAATCTAGAGATAAGCAAAAAGGCTCACCAATCTCTGCGAGATAATAGCCCAAGTCAAGCGAACCCGAGTCAAGCTAGTGTTATCTCTGTGCCTTGCTCCGAAAATGATGGACTAACGAGCTTTTCGATGATCCTGCGAACTGAAAACCCCACACACAATAGCTGGAATCCTGAGCGCGATCTTCATATAGGGGAACCTGATCATCTGTCTAAGGAGTCTCTGCTTATAGAGTATAACCCCCAAAGCGAAAACCGGCAAGAAAGACGAAATTCGCTATTCCTGGCTGACAAGTTACTCAAAGACCTTAAAACTCTAAACGCAAAAATGACTCCGTCACCATCCATGAGGATTGAAAAACAAATAAATGGTTTCACTGAAAAAACAAAAAACGCCGTATGTCAGAAAGACAGTGGCATTGTAAGTTGTGAGAACCAAGAAGAGATAAGAGCAGTCCCTCGAAGCTTGCAACAAAACATTTATCGCCCCAACAAAAGGTGAAGAGTAACGTCAAGCGTAGCACCCATTGCGTGCTCACAGAAGCGATTAAAAGCAGGTGATTACCCACAAAGGAAACAATGCTCTACACAAAGCAGAGTCATTCAGCACAAAACACAAGGAAACCTGAAACCGATCTTAACACCATCTGACTCAAGTGACTCAAGTGATGATTCCTTCTCCGACTCAGAGTACGAAAGCCCAATAAAAGGCCCGTATAAACGGAGACTCCCAACCCATAACAAAAACAGACTAAGGAGCCCAAAAGCAAGAAGTGCCCTACAAACAGAATGTTTTGACCTAGTTGAACAAGTGATAAATCAGCTGAGACCTAACATCATCTCTGCACTAACCATCACAGTTGCTCCATTAATAAAACTCTATGAGCATCTGAGTGAAAGTCTGAAAGATCAAATCTCGCTCCTGGGATCAGTAAATGCAAAATTAATAAATATGGATTCGGAGCAGAAACTAATGAAAAATCAAATTGTAAATAACACCAGTAACAACGAGGCCTTTGTTGAACAAATAAAGGAGCAACTAAAAAATAGTGCTGATGATAAACGCCTCTTAGCGGAACTAGCAAGAGAAGCAATTCTGATTCTAAAAAATCAACAAATGACAAACGAAGAAAATTGTGAGCTACGAGTTGTGGATGGAGTTACTCCGTGTAATGCAAAAACAAGAAAGACCTCCCAGCGCTACCAAAACCATAAAACACAAACGAATCCAAGAGCAGAAACAACTCATGAAACTGATTTAATTCTAGTAACAACAGTAAACACTGAGCCATCACGTGTCGAAGCTGCAAACAGCTTGGATAACATGCTTGAAAACTCTATCGTGATGATACCAGAACCGAATGTTATTGACCTTGAAGTGATCGAGGAGCCGATGGACACGATTGTGTCTGATGTAGTCGCAAGTCTCGAGCTTCAAATGGGAACGACAGTACCCGATGAGAACAGTCTTCAGCAACTAACACCAAAACACACTGAGAAAAAGGAAACATTTGCCATTTTCGACAAAACTAGAAGAGAAAGCTCACTCAAAGAATGCGCAATCAAAACAACTACTGCAAAACAGACTAAGAAATCAAAAAACATGCCAAACAAAAGGAAAGCAAACAACAAAAACGTGAACAATTTTCTAAGAAATATTAAATCCTTGAATGTGACAATTCAAACTGATTCAAATAAACTACCATCAATGGATAAGATCCCTGAGCAGAGAATTCCACTAACCCAAGTAAGAGGTGCAGAAAAGAACGAAGAAAAACAAGTCTTGACAATCGATTGTGACGATGAGGAGGACAAACGAATGATAGAAGAACTAGCCAATTTATCAACTTATGAATCGATTGATGGCGACCTGATACTTAATCAAGAAAGCGCAAGTGATGAGAATCTGTTGACAGGGTCGCCTATTAGTAATGAAGATCCAAGCAACCTCCCTGAAAAAATAAAATCATCAAGAATATGTATAATCGAAGAGTCACCAGAAAAGAGAGAAAAATGTCTAACCCAATCTCAGACTTCCAATGACATAACACATATAACAAAAAGGCATATGACCTTAGACGAAAGATGGGCCATAGGAAACTTACATCTCAATGAGAAATCGGCCGATGTCAAGAACAAACAACAAACTTTAAAAACTTCTACACGAGAACCATGCCCCGAAAAAGAAGTGAACATCAAATCGATGCTATTAACGAAGGAACGGGATCTAACCCGTCATGAAGAGGCACAAGACTCCTGGAGACAAGACAAAAGAGTATCGTTCAAGAAACAAGAACCGCTGACGACAAAAAAGCAGAACATAATGTCTAATTTTTGCATACTCTTAGAGAGAAAGCTCTTATCGAATGATGGCCTGATCCTGAACAGATATAACGTGCTTCAACTCTTGAACCATCTTCCTCGACTTCGTGCCGTAACAACTAACGACATTAAAACTGTCGAATTTATTCACGAAGACACTACTGACCGTGTGCTATTGCACATTCATTCTCGTGCAATTAGAGATATAATTGTTGAACACTCATTGGACCTTGATGACCTGGGTTTTGCGATATCAGAGCCGTTGAAGGAGCAATCTTATTCCGATGATAAAATCCTTAAACCAGAAACCAATAAAAAATCCGTAGAACAGAAGGACCAAAGATGTACTAAATCTCCTCAAACCTTGGAAAAATACCTAAATGCAAGAAAATTTGAAGAAAAATCAGATGTGTCCAGAGAAGACGGGGTCCCTAGCCAAATCAAAAAACAAATAAAAATCACATTTGATTGTCATAAGAATGAAAACTACTCAAAAAGTTCGAGTGTCAGCAATCCTGAGCATAAGGTAGATAAAACCTGCTGGAATTGGGTAGCCAAGTCCTTAAATTCCAAAGAGTACCAATAACGCCAGCAAGAAATTATATCTTCATTTTTACAGGTTGGCGTATGGAATACAAGAGGTTTCACGCACCTGTTTAACAATAGTTTAGGGTGCCTTAAACCACTACATATCATCTGCCTGCAAGAAACATGGCTTCTGAATGAACCAGTTGTGGGAGGTTACGAAATTGCCTGGAATCCAGCAATCAGACAGCCAAAAGGAAGACCAATGGCAGGGCTCTTAACACTTGTGAAACAGAACCTAGGTCTCCGAATATTGACGAGCCTAAATGTGACCCCTTATATTCAATATGTGAACGTTACCACAAATTGGAATCTCACGACAAAGGCATCATTGCATATAATAAACCTTTATTGGCAACATGAAGCCTCTGATGAATGGGGGTACCTTGATGCAATAGGGGAACTGTTAGATTCTATTTTATCAAAGGAAGACTATGCTAGAATCATACTGTGCGGTGATCTTAACATGGAACTTCTTAAAATACCGAAATCACTAAGTCAAACAGCAATACCATGGATGCGATCTAAACAAAAAAAAGCCAGTTTAATCCAAGCATGGGAAGAAGAGATGGAAGTAAGAAGCATGATAATGCTAAATGGATGCACGAAAGACGATATACCTCCTATGGCGACATGGAGAAATGCCAATTCGGAATCAATCCTCGATTACTTCTATGTCTCAGAAAATCTAATCGCTGATACCGAATCAATAAAGGTGATTAATATGCAAAACAGTGATCATGCCCTGGTAAGACTTACACTCCGATGCACTAAAAATAATGCGCAAGAAACATGGCGTCAAGATGTTACCAGTACTCCAGGCAGAAATCGACTAAAAATAAAAGAACATCAGATCACCTCTATGACAAGAACATTAACAAAGGATCCCACAACAGCCTTGGATCAAATTGAATATATAACCTTACTCCAGGACTTTAGTGAAACCCCTGGCAATGGGAGATTAAATAATTTTAAGAGGCTACACGTTTACGATCAGGAAATAGTGGCAAAGAAACGTGAATTGAGGCAAAAAATTAGAAGGCTGCAAAAACACCGAGATGAGAATTATCTCCATGATATAAAAGACTTGCAAAACCAGGAACTTATATTTAGTTCCCAGCCACCTGTCGGGGGATGAAGTTCAGAACTCAGAACATGTAACTTCTTTATTGCCTCAAAAATCATAGGGAAAGAGTCACTTACAAATACGCAGCACGATGACCCTACAATTTTGCAAACACCTCACGGTCAGCCAAAACTATATCAAGAGCCATTATATTCTGAAGTGTCATTAATCTAATTGCCTTCTCTTCTAGGATCATATTATACAATATATCAGTTGTTCCATTTATCGTTTTTTCTAGAATTCTTGACAATCTTCTTATATTATACGAGTTCATTGCTTGGCCCCAATATGGTATACATGATTTTGCTATATCTCCCGCAATAAATCCTGCTTCATCAACCCGCCAAGGCCTTGATCTAGATCATTTTGATATATCTGATGTTCGGGAAAGGAATACCCCATGGAAAAGGATCCCTAAGTAACATGTTCCACCCCAATTTCTAGGTAAACAGGGATAAGCTTTTTTTCCACATACAAAATAAAGGGGGGCACCTACATATATCAGTTCTTCTTCTCTCTCAAGTACTGCAATGTTCATGCATCTATCAAATGTCCCTACTGAATAAGAACCTTTCTTTCGTAAGCAAAATGGAACAGTGCGAGGATTGTAATTTATTGTATACGAGGGGGGCACTACATCTTTGTTCCCTACTGGGTTAATGTGAAACCTAATTACAGTTGACTTATGAGGCACATAAAGTCTGTCTACTGGCGTTAATACTGGTTTTATTAATCTTGCTTTGTTAAATATGGTACAACCTACGGTTTTCATTACCACTTTTTCAAATTCTTCTGTTTGTCTTGTCTAATTGACCTGTGTCACTCTTATTCCACTTTCCATAAAAGAGTGCACTTAGTGATGTATAGCATGCTGTATTAAGGGGTAATGGCTGTACATACCAACCTATTCCTTTTCCGCCATGCTGGGGTAAATGTGTGCAGACCCAGCAGTTAGTCTTGTTGAAGATTGAGTGAATCATATTCATAATTAAAAGCAATGTGTTATTACTATAACCTTCCCTGTGTCTTTCTTCTATTGGAGGGAGAGTATAAGAGAGTACATGGACTGGACTGTCTGTGTCAGGTGCTTTCATGGCAGGCAAAAGAGAACTCAATGGATGCACGCTCTCCAAATACCATAATACTGGGATAATGGTACACAGAATACACAGAAGTGTTGTAATCATCAGAATTAATTTCTTACAGTAACTCTTTCTAGATTTTTGTATAGTCTCTATATCTATTACATCATCAGCGTTGGTGCAGGAGGGGACAGAAGCCCCATTGTGTGCGATTCTTCTTCTCCAACAATGTTCGTCGTGAATACTTCTCACAGCAGCGCTCGTTGAGACACCAATAAGTTCGAAGATGTTAACAAAGTGTTTAGGCCAGTTCTCGGCAGCCTTGATTGCTAAACGTGTGACAAGATTATCGTGCCTCTGCACATTGCTCAAAAGACTCCGGAGCAAACATCAATTGCCTTTGTACCATACGCGCCCCGCTTGTTCACACAGGGTGATCAACAAATTGATTTTTATTTTCAAAGATAGCACCGGGAAGCCGTGTTCCAGAGCTCCCAGATTGGTACAGCCCCCACACTCCACTTCCCTAGGCCTCCGATTCCCAATTCATCCGTGATGGGAATAGAGGCAACAACAAAAAACGTGCAGATCAGATCACTTTCGATTATGAGAACGTAGGATGTACCTTATCGCTCCAGGTACTTTGTGATCAATGAACAGTGCAGATGCACTCCCAGATGCAGGCTCAGTGTCAGCCTGTGATGATGCAGCAAGTGATGAAGCAGGCTTTATGTCAGCCTGTGATGATGCAGGTGCAGCTGGGCAAAGTTGGCCCTTCCTCCGTTTTAACAATCTTCTCAGGCTTCCTCCCAGGCTCAGGCAGAATTTGTGGCAGAGAACTGGGAACGGTGTCTATCGAGTCGGAGGCAGTTGTTTCTTTCTGCTCATCTGGGTCAGTCAGTTCTTTCAATGGCAATGGAATTCTTTTTGTGTGGGTGGCATGAATCCATACCTTATGACCATCCAGGAGTATCTGGTATGGGCCCCACCACCTCGGTGCAAGTGATGATTTCCTTTCGACATTCTTCACCAGGATCCACTCGCCTGGTTGCAAACAATGCCCCGGGCCTGTATATCTGGCAGGAAGAGCCTCCTGCACCAGCTGATGAATCAAACAGTGCTTCTGCGTTAAAATGTCACAGTATGTACTAAGCACAGGGTATTCCACTTCACTCAGACGCCTAGGCTGTGGTGCACACCAAACATTAGCAGGTCTCCCTGTGACTATTTCGAATGGGGAGAGTCCAGTCCTCGCATGCACAGACGTGCGTATGCACAACAAAGCTAAAGGCAGGCATCTGTCCATTTTAATTTACTACCTGAACAGATCTTACTTATTTTATTCTTTAAAATGCCATTTTGATGCTCAACAAGACTGGCACTCATCGGGTGCCTGGCGGAATGGAATCATTTATCAATCTGAAGGCCTGCACAAATCTGTAATATCATGGCAGCAACAAAATGTGGCCCGTTGTCTGACCATATGCCCCGTGGTAGGCCGAATCTGGAGAAAAACTCTTTTAGGATTACCTTTGCTGTGTTTAGTGATGTGCAGTCTTTGAGCGGGTATGTTTCCACCCATTTACTGAATGCACAGACTACCACCAGGATGTATTTAAGATTCTGACATCTTTCCATTTCTATGAAATCAAAATGGATGACAACAAAGGGCATAGATGGGGGGCCAAAACGACCTGTTGGTTTGGTTGTTCCTTTCCCAATATTATGTTGCAAACAGGTCATACAATTCTGAACTAGACTCTAAGCATTTTTTCTAATGTGTGGGTTCTGCCATACTGTAGCCAGATGCTGAATATTTTTTTTGCACATATGTGTGTGAGGCTGTGGGCCATGGTGACCATTGCAGTTACGTAGGAGTTGGGCAGCATCCACTTTCTACTCTCTTTGTCCACCCAGCAACCTTCTACATCTAATTCTGCGGAGCCCTGAGCCCACCCTTTTATTTCATCAACAGTTGTTTCCGCCTGCATATCTTTGACTGTGGCAATCCCATTCTCTATCATGCAGGGCACTCCTTCTGACTGTACTATCAACATTTTCGTGTGCAAATCAGTGGCAGTTTGTTTCGCAATTTTGTCTGAAAATGCGTTTCCTTTTCCAACGTTACATGTTATTTTCTTATGCGCCTGTTAAGCAGAAACCTGTGCAGTTCCCTCTGGGACCACTGCAAAAGATTTAGGCTTACAGGTGTTTGGCAGTAAACCCACTTGGTAGCAGTCTGTACCACACAGATTCACCTGGTAGCTGTGGCTGAGCAGTCAGACCTCTCTCAAGAAAAGTTAGGCAGTATGTGGAGTATACAAGATAGGGCAATTTACACCGTAGAACAAGCAGACACGGAACAGTGCTTGGGTGTAAAGATATATAATTATTTATTTTAATGACACATCTATGAAAACACACTGGGCCTCATTCCGAGTATGGCGGTAAGGGATACCAGTCACCGTTAACAAGACCGGTGCCGGTATTCCCTTACCGCCACATACCGAGTTCCCTTTGCGCCCTTGTCGTTAACGCCAGCTTTTAGCAGGCGTTAGGGACGAGGGCGCAAAGGGGCTTTTTAGCCAATAACGGTGACCGTAAAGTACGGTCACCGTTATGTGCAATTTCCCCATTCCCATTGAGTCCTATGGGGGCTCATTTGGGAATGCAGAAGAGCCCTGGGGAATGGGAAATTACCGCCCTGGTCAACTCGGAATAGGGCGGTAATTTCCCATTCCACCAGGGCGGTGCCGGTACGGGTCCGGTGCCGACCAAGGCGCTACTACCGCCATTGGTTAGCACTGGACTCGGAATGAGGCCCACTGGCACTAATACGGTGAACAACTTCAATTACAATTACTATAAGTATATCAATCCCCTAACAATATTTCGACAAGTCTAGGTTCAATGGCACCACTTATTTGCAGACAGAGGTGAATGCTTTAACCTAGATGGCACTCTAATATTCGTTAGAACGGGAGAGAAAAGGCAGGGTAAGAAACCAACTCGGTACCAACACTTTTACGAAGCAAATGCAAGGCCCGTAAGGCAGGGTCTACTGTGGATCACAAAGTTCAGAAGCCAGGCCCACTCGGAGAGAGGCAAGGCGATATGTCCCAACAAGTATCACAGTGGAAACGCACTTCGAGTCTTTGTAGCAAATTGTCACAGAAAGGTTGGACCAGTTTAGAACAAAAAGTTCAGAAGGTCTGGAGGCGACCCAGTGGAAAGGTAAGGATTTAAGACACCTCACGCTAACCTTCACAAGGGAAGTCAGGTGGACACGGTACCTTGTACATGAAGAGACAGCTCCGGCGGGGGCAGTTGTTCCTGGTGGTGGATGCAAGTCAGGGCTTTGCCAAGAGATGAGATGATCTCGTCGTCGAAGTAAAGTTGAAGATAATTGCACCACCAGGGAAGAGACCAGCCGTGGAGTGCTCCATCACAAGACACCACCTTTTGGTCGCGGTATGGGCTAGTGGCTATCCGGTTGCCGGGGTGCTCAGCATGGGCAATTCGACCACTATGCCCTGGAAGCGAAGAAAAAGCAAAGGGACTGGTTGTTCCCACCAGTCAGGGGGAGAAGACTCTCCAGCAGGGAGATCTCCTCTGTCATTGGGAAGTGGTGAGTCGGTTCAGCAGGGCTCCACCGGAGGTGTCGTCGTTGCAGGTCGGCTCAGCTTTACCCTCGTCGGATTCTTAGGTCCTGTGGCGACTTCTGAAGATCCAGTCCCAAAAGCCCTGCTTTTATGCAGCAAACCCCCATTCATTCAGCCTAGCTGTCAATCAAAACACGCTAAGTGGTGAGCGGGGTGGCTCACCACTTGGACCAATCACACCAGAGTGCGACTTGAGTTGGAAAGGCAACTCAGTCCAGGGCTCCTAAACCCCCTCTGGTACCCAGACAGAATGGCACCACTCTGGAGGGCTTCTGTGTAGAAACCTGCCAAAAGTGGAACAAAGGGCTCAACCTTTGGTTCGGAGTTAGAGAGGTGAACACAGACGCCATTTTAAAAACCGAGTTCTGGCAGAAAATACCGACCGGTAGATTTATTTAAGACAAATAAACCAGCGGTATGTTAGAGACTAACGGGAAAAAGTATTAGCCTCCAACAATAGGAAGAATCCCATAGAGTTATATTCGGGGTCAAATTTACCCACAACTCTGAAGGGTCCCATCCATTTGTCTTGCAAGGCCCTCTGCCTTGTTGGGATCATAACGAGAACTAGCTGGTCTTGAGTAAACTCAACCATATTAGCCTTTCGATCATGCCAGTGCTTGACCAATGCTTGTCCAGCTTTCAAGTTATTACTTACTTCCGTCATCATGTGCGACATTCTCCTCCGGAGACCTAGCACGTAGTCAGTCACTCTGACTGGCTTGGGGGAAGGAGTACTCTCCAACCCCTCCTTAATCAGGGCCAATGGACCTCTGACGGGATGACCGTAGAGAAGCTTGAAGGGAGAATAACCTACTCCCTCCTGAGGGACGTCTCTATAAGCAAAGAGAAGGCATGGCAGTAGAAAGTGCCACTTTTGTTTAAGGGGTTTTTCTAAAGCACCTATCATGCTCTTCATGGTTCGGTTGAACCTTTCTACCAACCCATTGGTTTGTGGGTGATAAACTGTTGAGAACTTGTAAGTAACTCCACAGGTTTTCCACATGGCTTTCATGTAGTGGGACATAAAGTGTGACCCCCTGTCAGAGATTACTTCCTTAGGAAACCTGACCCTGGTAAAAATACCAAGGAGGGCCTTAGCCACAGCCGGAGCTGTAACAGTCCTCATAGGAATTGCCTCAGGATACCCAGTAGCATGGTCTACTACAACAAGTATAAACCTGTTGCCTGAGGAGGTTGGAGGATCAAGGGGACCAACAATGTCAATCCCTACTCTCTCAAATGGGACTCCCACAACTGGGAGAGGCACTAAAGGTGCCACATTCTTGGAGTCAACCTTACCAGAGGTCTGGCAGGTGTGGCAGCTCCTGCAGTGTTTTTCTACTTCGACCCCCATCTTCGGCCAATAAAAGTAGAGAGAGAGCCTTTCCTTAGTCTTCTTAAAACTCAATTGACCAGCCAAAGGAATCTCGTGGGCTAACTGCAAGAACTGTTTTCTGTTCTCTTGGGGTACTACAAGTCGTCTGTAGTCTCCAGGTACAGACTCGGTCGGTTCACTGTAGAAGAGGCCATCCTCCCAGTGCAACCTGTATTTCCCAGGCTCTTGCCCTTCAGCCTGGGCTTCTGCCTGGTGGCAAAGACCTTCCAGAGTTGGACATTCCCTCTGTCCCTTACTGACGTCCATCCTGTTGGGTCCACCTTCTGCCAGTAAAGACTGCAGCTCAGGATGGTCAACAGGATCCAGATCTCCAATGAGTTCCTGGCCTTCTATTAGCTCTTCCTCAGAGTCTAATTCTACCACACAGGGTTGTACCACCCTCTCAGCCTCAGCTGGAGGGGGAGTTACGGGTGTAACTTTGGACAACCGCGGGGAAGTCCTTGTTGGCTGCACTGGAATGCTGGCTGCTGGTTTTGGGACAGAAGTCTTAGGATTCCCTTTCGCTTCTGATTTCTTTGAGACAGCAGCTGACAATTCCAGTGGAGCAGGAGTGATATCTTTCTTCATCATCTCCTGGGGAGTACCTCTCCTGGTTCTCTCCCTTGCAGGTCTGGTTAGTACCTGTAACCATTTACTAGGAGGTCTGGGGGTATGAGACACAACTCCGAGAGTTTTTAAATCGTTACCCAACAGAACTCATCCTGGAACCTCACTCTGTATGCTGACAGGTATCTTTACAGTCATGCCGTTACACTGGATGAGAACTGGTAATTGGGGAAGCATCTGCACAGGCCCTCCAGCTAACTTGGTGAGGCGTTTGGGTGCCTTAGCAACATCCTCAGCCTGAAAAAAAGATTTATCCACCACAGTTATGCTGGCCCCAGTGTCCCTAATGGCAGGAGTCTCCTGACCATTCACCTGGACACTGTCCTTATAATACTCTTTAGTATTATCTGGGATAGAATTATAGACATCTACATTCTGTTGTTCCCACAAACCCAGAGCCACTAAAGAAACACTGGCTGAGACTCCAGTGGGTTCATCAGCCAGTAGTAGAAAGTTTCCACTTGCCATTTGGACTTCCTCCTCTGGAGCGAAGGCTAAGGAGACAAGCTGGACCCCTGAAGGTTTACCCTTGCATCTGGGATCTCCTTTCACATGGTCAGTCGAGCCACAAACAAAGCATTTACCGAATGCTTTCTGGAATGGTGGCTTGTTCTGGCCTCCCTCCGGTTTGGCACCAGAAGGTACACTATTCTGCTGTGGTTTTCCTTGTGGCTTACCCTTATGGTTTTGTTTGGGGCCCTCTTTGGAATTTGAGTTATTAGAATTCTCTTTTGAGTCTTTTTTAGGATGTTTTCCCTCATCCTTCTTCTGATTTGCCCCAGAATCCTTATGAGTAGCCCTGTTGGCAACCCACAAGTCAGCAGCCTTCGCTAGCTTCCTGGAATCCAATTCCTTCGAGTCAGCCAAGTGCTGTCTGAGCTCAGGAGAACAGGCATCATAAATAGAATCCAACATAAAAAGATTCTTCATACCCTCATAAGTGTTCACTTTGTAACCCTTAATCCATACCTCTAAGTTTTTCAACCCTTCACTCACCCTGGTAGCCCAAGGGGTACCATCATGCTTTTTGAGGGTTCTAAACCTCTTAAGATACTGGGAACGGGTCTTCCCGAACCTAGCTATCAAAGCTAGTTTCACACTTTCGTAATCCTTCTTATCCACCTCCCCCAACTCCATTACCACATCAGTTGCAACAGGGGGAAGCCTAGAGAACAACCAGGGAAGTAACTCATTCCCTGTGATGTCCTGGAGCCCATGATTATATTCAAACATTTTCAACCAATCCAACATATCCAATCTAGGTTCATACATACCCACTAATTCACCTGGTAGCTGTGGCTGAGCAGTCAGACCTCTCTCAAGAAAAGTTAGGCAGTATGTGGAGTATACAAGATAGGGCAATTTACACCATAGAACAAGCAGACACGGAACGGTGCTTAGGTGTAAAGATATATAATTATTTATTTTAATGACACATCTATGAAAACACACTGGCACTAATACGGTAAACAACTTCAATTACAATTACTATAAGTATATCAATCCCCTAACAATATTTCGAAAAGTCTAGGTTCAACTGCACCACTTATTTGCAGACAGAGGTGAATGCTTTAACCTAGATGGCACTCTAATATTCGTTAGAACGGGAGAGAAAAGACAGGGTAAGAAACCAACTCGGTACCAACACTTTTATGAAGCAAATGCAAGGCCCGTAAGGCAGGGTCTACTGTGGATCACAAAGTTCAGAGGCCAGGCATAATCGGAGAGGCAAGGCGATATGTCCCAAAAAGTATCACAGTGGAAACGCAATTCGAGTCTTTGTAGCAAATTGTCACAGAAAGGTTGGACCAGTTTAGAACAAAAAGTTAAGAAGGTCTGGAGGCGACACAGTGGAAAGGTAAGGAATTAAGACACCTCACGCTAACCGTCACAAGGGAAGCCAGGCTGACACGGTACCTTGTACGTGAAGAGACAGCTCCGGCGGGGGCAGTTGTTCCTGGTGGTGGATGCAAGTCGGGGCTTTGCCAAGAGATGAGATGATCTCGTCGTTGAAGGAAAGTTGAAGATCGTTGCACCACCAGGGAAGAGATCAGCCGCGGAGTGCTCCATCACAAGACACCACCGTCTGGTCACGGTATGGGCTAGTGGCTATCCGGTTGCTGGGGTGCTCAGCACGGGCAATTCGACCACTACGCCCTGGAAGCGAAGAAAAAGCAAAGGGACTGGTTGTTCCCACCAGTCAGGGGGAGAAGACTCTCCAGCACGGAGATCTCCTCTGTCGTTGGGAAGTGGTGAGTCGGTTCAGCAGGGCTCCATCGGAGGTGTCGTCGTTGCAGGTCGGCTCAGCTTTACCCTCGTCAGATTCTTAGGTCCTGTGGCGACTTCTGAAGATCCAGTCCCAAAAGCCCTGCTTTTATGCAGCAAACCCCCATTCATTCAGCTTAGCTGTCAATCAAAACACGCTAAGTGGTGAGCGGGGTGGCTCACCACTTGGGTTAATCACACCAAAGTGTGACTTGAGTTGGCAAGGCAACTCAGTCCAGGGTGCCTAAACCCCCTCCCACACCCCCTGTGGTACCCATACAGAATGGCACCACTCTGGAGGGCTTCTGTGTAGAAGCCCGCCAAAAGTGGAACAAAGGGCTCAACCTTTGGTTCGGAGTTACAGAGGTGAACACAGGCGCCATTTAAAAAACCGAGTTCTGGCAGAAAATACCGACTGGTAGATTTATTTAAGACAAATAAACCGGCAGTATGTTAGAGACTAACGGGAAAAAGTATTAGCCTCCAACAATGGGAAGAATCCCATAGAGTTATATTCGGGGTCGAATATAACAAGTAGTTTCCACTGCCAGCAGCCTAAACTCGACGAGGGGGGACGGGACAGTGCCCCCTCGAATACCAGACCCAGGGGTAATCGAAGTACCCCTACTAGTACGTCCACAATAGGATGGTTTGTACTAGTTCTGTTAGTAAATTTAGGTCTAGCAAAGCCAAGGGTGACTTTACATGCCATGGGAGACAGTAGTCAGTCCCAGGGTATGGAGTCTATGGTGGGGATCCTCTAGGACGCCCCAGTGTTACGGCACGGAGGGTGCGGTGTAACACACATAGTAAAACACATGAGACCCAATGGAGTAAAAGACCCCATAGCCCATAGAACACATTGACATTCACAGGAATCAACCACATTCATGTCCAAGAGTGGGAGAAAAGAGTCTCACTCTTGGCAGGATGGACAAAAACAAACTCCAGAAATCCAGCAAAGCTGCTGGGGGACTCACTAGGTTAGGAAATTCAGCCTAAACAGAGAATTCTCCCTAACAGCGCCTCGCATTTCATTATTGCTAGCTGCTTTGGACACGTGAGTGCAGACAGCAATCGTGCTATCAAAGGCCCATGTTGAATTTTAGTTTCATGTGATGTTAGAAAACCCCTCTCAGCCCAGAGTCAGACAAAATTGTGTACCACCCAAATGCATGCTGACTGTCAGTTTATATGTTTACATTCAGATTTTCAGAAATGTCACATGCTCTTGTCAATGCTATTATCTCTGTGGCTTGTGCTGAATTGTATGGAATTATTTTGCTCTCTACAATACTCTTCAGTGTCCTGATGGCATAGGCAGCAGTTGACGTGCCATCGGGTAATTTAAAACAGGAACCATCACAAAACAGTTCTCCGTATGGCTCTTTCTGTGGCTTGTCTGTTAGATCAATTCTCCCTTTCGTTTCTTGTTCAGTAACCATTAAGCAATCATGGGGTGGTGATTCATTCTCACCCGTTCCTTTATTGAGAGGGGGCATTAACTCTGCAGGATTCAAAGCGCAATATCTCTTAATTTGAATATGCGGTGCACACAGGACAATTTCATATCTAGTCAATCTACCTGATGTGAGATGTTGTGTCTGCGTTCTATTTAAAAGAACATCTACTGTGTGGGGCACCATCAAAGTTAAGGCGTGACCCAAAACCATTCCCTCGGTTTGTTTTACTGACGCAGCAGCCGCAGCAACAGCCCGCAAACAACGCGGCATAGCGCATGCTACAGGATCCAGCACAGAAGAAAAATAACCGCATGGTCTATTTCTTCCGCCTTGTTCCTGGGTCAAAACAGCCAGCGCACAACCATCATTCTCATGCACAAATAAATTAAAATCCTTTCCATAATTTTGTGTGCCCAAAACTGGAGCTGAACACAGAGCAACTTTGAGCAGATCAAATGCATTCTGACATTCCTCACCCCATGGCAAAGGTAAAGCGACATCCTTCTTTGTCAATGCCACCATCGGTTTCACAATCATAGCAAAATTCCCTATCCACTGCCGGCAATATGAAGCCATGCCTATTATGGCCCTGACTCCTTTCTGTGTCTTTGGAATTGGCATACCAGAGATGCTCTCTATCCTTTCTGGTGTCAGTCTTCTTCCCTCTTTCGAAAGTAGGTAGCCCAAATAGGCCACCTCCTTTCAACAATACTGGAATTTTTTCAATGAAGCTTTATGTCCATGCGCTGCTAAATGTGTCAATAGCATGATGGTACCCTCTTTGCAAATGTCTTCTGAGTCAGCAGCAATTAACAGGTCATCAATGTACAGCAGTAGTACACAACCCAATGGTAGTTCTAACATGTCTAGTTGTTCTTTTAATGCTCTGCTATAAATACTTGGTCTCTCAGTGTAACCTTGTGGGATTCGTGTGAATGTGAAAGTACGTCCTCCTAGCGTGAAAGCAAATAGAAATCTGCTATCTGGATGTACTGGAATGCTAAAAAATGCATTCTTAAGATCTACGACACTAAAATGTGTTGCCGAGGCTGGAATCATTGTCAAAATGGTAGTGACATCTGTGACCAATGGGAAATGGGGATCCACTACTTTGTTCAGCACGCATAAATCAATTATGAAACAATATGGTATCTCATTACCTCCTTTCTTATAAACTGGGAGAATCGGACTATTCCAGGTGCTACCAGTTATCTCTTCAATCACGTTTCTTTTAACTAAATCTGAAACAATGCATTTCAATGCTTTCTCACCTTCCACCGAAATGTTATACTGTGGGATACGCGGCAATGTTACTCCCTCTTTCAGAACAATTTTCACCGGCTCTATTTTCAAACATCCAACATCGTTATCATTCATCGCCCATATGCACGTCGTTACCTTACTTAACTCTGTTGGCAGTGGTTTGGACAAGAATGGAGACACTGACATTTTTTGTGGTGAAATCATCAAAAACACTCCTTTGGGAGAACAATGAATAACCGCACTTAGTTTTTTCAACAAATCTAACCCTAATAGATTCTCGCCACAATTTTGTGTCAAAATGAATGGGCAAGACTCAGTGAATGGACCTAGTGTTATAGGCACCGACTCTGACACGGGACTAATTACTGCGGTGCCTGCGAACCCTACTGAAACATTCTTTTGCCCTGACAGTGGTATCTCTGGAACCAAGTGATAGTCTTTTGAGCACTTCTGTGCACCTGTGTCCACTAGAAAAGTGTGCTCCTTATTCCCAACTTTCATTTCTACGTAGGGTCCTTTCTGATCAATGGGAATAGACACTGGTTCCGACCCCTGTCTTGGGCTGTCCTAGCAGACCAATACATCATCCGATGTAAAGTCACCAGAATAGTATGTATTTGATTGAGTATCAAAAACATTTCCATCTCCTGCTCCATTCTGCTGATTTTGATTTTGGTTCTGATTCTGGTTATTTCCTTGGTTATTCTGATTTTGTGGCATACTAGTGTTTCTATTTTGCCCCTGTGTTCCCGGGAGACCTTTGTTCTGTCTTCTAGGGGCATTCCCATTTCTATTCTGCAAATGTGGGCACTGTGCTCGCCAGTGACCCTCTTCTTTACAATATGCACATTGATTTAGTCCAATTGGACCTCCGTGCATGTTGGAGTAATTCCCTCTCCCTTGTGAATTTCCTCTCCCCCTATTATTATTCGCTACCTGCTGTAGTAACACTCTCGTTTTTAAATTCACCCTATCCCTCACCTCTTTCTCTTTCTCTGAATTTACTCTATTCTCATAGTATTGTGCCATGTGTAATACTTCACTCTGTGATTTTGCTTGCCACGCACTTTCAGATGTCATTATCAAATTCTGGATTTTCGGTAACAACCCTCTCACATATTTGTCAACAAATAGTCTTTTCCCAGGTTCAGTGCTTAAGTCTTGACTGCTAAAATCCGCAAACACTTCTTCAAATCTATTGAAATAGTCAGCAGCCAACTCATCTTTGCCTTGCACGCATGCAGTTAGTTTGTCCCATATAATTCTTCTTTCAGGTACTATAACCTTTAATTTCTATACTATTTGTGCCGGTAATGCTAACATTTTTGATGATGGTCTTTCACCTGCTGATCTGTCTCTATCTTCTTTGATTAAATTTTCCCAAGTCGCACCCAAACTTTCATGATCATCTACATTCCTAATTTGCTTCCATACATCTGCTGGGAGAATTACAGGGAATAATAGATCAATATCGCTCATATTAAAAATGGACGATTTCAAATAGGATTCGATTTCTTTATAGAACTCCGCCGGATTTTTTCTTATATCAGGGATTGTTCGTTTTATATTATTCACCTCTTGTCTGAAAAAAGGGACATGTACATATTGTGCTGTGTAACGTGCTTCTGTACCTTGTGCTGGAGCTCCATTAACACCAGGAATTTCAGTTCTTGGCACAAAAGTGGGAGGGACTTCTCTCATCGGAAATATTGCGCTGGCCCTCCCTCCTTCCTCTCTCTTATTAAGCACTACAGCTAGATCAAGCGATAGAGCAGTCTTCCCAGTTTCAATTAAACACGCTCTCTTGTATACTTTCATTAATTCAGGGGGGCAGCAGTCATTTCTCTCAACATATGTATCTTGCAAATATTCAACCATTACTTGCAATACTTTCCTTTCCATCTCTATCGTATACAGTTCAAACGTATCATACACCGCCATTATAGGAATACTAGCATCCGTAATCCATCTAAGCGCCTCTCGCGGACATATTTTCATTTCTTCACTAACAGGTTTTGATGGCGGGAAAAATCGCTGCTCGACATACAATGCTGTCTCTTGTCTACCTCTTTTTACCTTTTTGTACAGATACCCCGGAACAGAGAACATCTCTGAATATAATTCATCAAGGTCATCTTTAAACTCAAATAGTCTCTCCACGTGCTCCTTCATCTCTGAATCAGTTTCCCTCTAACCTGAAAAGGCATTCAAATCCTGCAACTTTTGCGGCAGTACCGTACCAGTTAATTTCTTCAATCTATCCATAAGATCCTCTCCCATGCATTTCAACAGTACCTGTTTTTCGCTGAGCTTCCTGTAATCATACATTGAACCCAGCGTCAATCCCTCGTCATTGCCTTCAATGTTCATTTCTGCCTGTTCTTTCAGCTCTCTCTTCCTCTCCCTGCTTAACGCACTACCGGTTATTCTAGTGCTTCCTCTCTGTGCAGGCCCTGATACTCCAGCGTTGCCTTCTCTGATAGCTACTGATTCAAGCTCGGCAGGTGGAGGGGAAAATGGGATCAAGTGTTTCGGAGATGCTGGTGCAGATGGAACAACTGGAAGGGGGGTTGTTAACTGAGGTTGGGCAATGGGCACTGGTGCAATTGTGTCAATTTTACTTTTAGGGCGTTCTTGCTTTTTTTCATTCAAAATCTTATTGATTAGTTCATCTGATGCATGCAACTCTTGTTGTGGATATATTTTCTGTATGCCTAATTGAAGGCTCCTATCCACCCTTCTGATATGCTCATCCCATTGCTTTTCTTCCTGTTCTAGTGCTCTGTCTGCATTAGATGTGTGCCTACGTGTATGTTTCTCTCTACTTCTCAAACGGAGGTTAGCTTCCTTCCTCCAGTCTCTAATGACGTCAAATGTCGCAGGGCGTGCTTTCTTGTGCAGCAATACTGATTTCAAATGTTCTATTTGCGGCATCTCAAAACTACCATCCTTACCATTGCAAATCTTCTACGTGTCTGGTTTGCATATGCCAAATTTCATTCAACATTATTGCACCTATTCCAAACTTCACATAGATCTTGAATGCTGGCGTCCCTACGGGTGGCACAGCCTGGCAAGTTTCCAAAGATTGTCTACCGCAGTGGAAAAATCCCACTAGACAGGAATACAATTTCCCAGGCATGTTTGATCTTATTCTTACCTTACCCAGGGCATTTTATCTTGCAAGAGCAACTCTCAACCAATATCAGGGCTGTTAAGAATCGGGGCACGATTCACCTGATCAATTAGCTCGTCTCTCAAGATGCAATTTGTCCGTATACAGACGCAACCAAGGATCGTCGTGACGGCGTATCTAGCTCAATCTGCCTCGTTTCGGGACCCTCGACTTCTTGCTCTCTGGCCGGGCACGTCGATCAGGGACCGGTGGTGTACAGATCTGCAAAGGAGTCTCTCATCACTTTTACAGGGGCGCCCCGAATACCTCTCGATCCCGGCTCGACAGCCTCGTCCTCGATTTGTTTTGTTTTCCGCCTTCTTCAAATTTCAACGTACACGATGGAGCAAATGGGGGAGGGTCCCTATTCAGGCACCATTTTTTGATAGGCCCTGAAGACCCTCGCGCATGGAAACAAGGCACAATCACCATACACGAACTGATACGCCAGACACGCGGTTCAATTCCCAATATCCAGGGTTTATTGCAAAGCAAATAGTCTCAGTCGGACGACTGGATCTCACGTCTCGCAACGTGCGTCACCCAGACCTCGTGAGACGCAAGAGAGCGAGCATTCTACATCAGTGACATATATACAAAAGGACCATCATACAATCAGTTTGTGACACATCAAAACCGCCCATAATGTATCTTCCTGTACAAGGGCTCGGTGATTGACAATTATGACGAGTTCGGATAGTACTAGATTTAGCAACAGTTGCAATTTGCAAAGGCGCAGACAAGGCGCAGACAAGATTCTTTGTTACAGAGAACATAATGCTCTTTTCAGTGAGCAAACTGTGTTCGTAGGAGAGACACATTCCAAGGCATGCTATCTTCTAGTTTCCATTCATGAGCTAGAGGTCAGCTTGATCTAAAGGGGCCCAGCAAGGGGGACCGTGAAAGAGAGTATAATTCATGCCACTGACGGTCTATTCCTACAGTTTCTGCAGTTTAAGCGAGACCAGGTGGCACCTGGCTTGGTGATTAAATGCCTCTCTGCTCGCCTTCAAGGACTCGTGAGGGAGGGAAACAATGTATTTATGTCTGGGCTTGTCTCTCACATGTAACTTGTGGCCTCGCTTTGTGCCAGAACAGAACAAAATTAAATTCATTTTTGCACAACGTCAAAAACAGAAAAGCAAGAGAAAGCAAAATGGCAGATTTAGTGGGTACAAAATGGACGCTCTATGGTCATGCTGATGATTCTGTAACTGGCTGTGCTGGGTATATGATGCAGTTGGTTTTCGGCCAACATCATATACCATCTATGCTAGGGTAGGGTATTTTCTAGACTAGCAAAATAGAGGGGTGGTCTGACCAGAGAATAGGTGAAATGAATGTGATAGTAGGGAGGCAATTGTGATGTGAGACCCAGCTGAGGGTGCATCCTTTGATGTGGGTGGGCTCCTTAACAGCTTGTTTGAGTCCTAGGGAGGATAAGGATTTGTTGAGGGTGGCTCCATGGGAATCAGTAGGGTCATTAAGACCTAGGTTGAGATCTCCCAGCAGAATGGCTTTGGAGTATTTTTTTAGATTAACGGAGATGGCATGTAAGAGGGCATCTTGGAAATCCAAGACTGTCCCTGGTGGTCGGTACACTATGTGGAGGGCAATGGTGCAATTAGGGAAGAGGTTGACTTTGAGGAGCAGGTAGTCACTGTTGAAACCTCCTTGCACCTTTCTGATTGGAATGGTCTCTTTTGCTATGAGGGCAACCCCTACTCCTTTCTGATTCGGATGATCTTGCCTGAAGATGGTGTAGCCCTGAGGGAGGGCTAGGGTAAGGGCTGCTCCAGAGGCTTTGTGAAGCCAAGTTTCACTAATAATTAGAAGATCAAGGCTGTGGCTGGTGATGAAATAGTGAATGTCCAGGGCATGGGCTGGGAGCGACTGGGCGTTGATAAGGGCACAGCTGAGAGTGAGCGGAGGGGAATTGCAGGGAGTGAGGAGAGGTGAAGGATACAGAGGGGGCTAGCAGTTGTTGAAGGTGCAGTATGGTCATGAGCCAATGTAAGGGCAACTGGCGTTAACATGGGGGCACCAAGTGTGGCAGTTTCACATTGCAAATTTAGAGGCACACTGGTGGGGGCCACTGGTGATAACACAGGCACAACAACATGAGTGGCTGTTTCACATTGCAAAATTACAGGCACACTGGTACGGGCCACTGGGAATAGCCCAGGTGCAACAAGAGTAACAGTTTCACAGTGCAACACTTCAGGTATGATAGTGGGGCTAGTAACATGTGCATTGCTCACCAGGGCACTTGCGGCTGTGAACAGAATTTTAGAGTGCTGTGGTCTTTTAGTGCTCCTCGGAAGTCTTTGTGGATTTGTGGCAAGTGGAAGCCGTGACTTCCTGCGCTTCCCTAGGCAGAGTTCTTATCGCAGGGACCCCAAGCAGATAATGGGGGCGAGGGTAGTGTCGGGATTGAGCATATGTTATAATGGGATATCCGATGCGGCAGGGCATGGAGGGTGCTCAAGAGGTAAAAGTAAAAAAAAAGTCAAGGTTTGCATTGATGCAGAGTTCTTATCGCGAGGACCTCAAGCAGATAACGGGGGTGAGTGTAGTGTCGGGATTGAGCATATGTTATAATGGAAGATCCGATTTGGCAGGGCATGGAGGGTGATCAAAAGATAAAAAAGCCTGCACCTAGTAGAGACGGTCAGGGCAGATGAGGCGAATGGGGCTGTATGGGTACACGCTCTGAGGCATGTGGCTCTAATGGCTATGATGTCTTGAATGGGCTGGTGTGCTGTGTGAATCGTGAGGAAGCACGTGGGAGGAGATACATCAGACAAGTTAGTGGGAGGCTGCTTCCCTTGGAATGCACGGCTATCGGTTAGGCTCGGCTATGGAATTTGACTAATTTAAAAAATAAAATGTTGGTTTTGTTTAATTGTCTTTTTATATGTTCTACAAATTAGTGTTTAGAAGGATTGTGGTTATAACAACAACACTGTTGTCACTTGCGGCAATCTTCAGGCCAATAGCACGTCATGTATTTTGGTGGCTTATGTCGCTGCGGTTATAATGCCTCTTCTGTATCTGTTGCTCTAAATGTGATGTAAAGCAATGTGTGATTGGTTGAATGAAGATATGTTGTGAAATCTTGTGTTGTATTGGAGGGTGGTGCTTACTTTGCACTGTAGTGAGAATGACCTGTGTCATTAGCAGTTTTAAGGTTGAAGAGTGCCCATTTGATATTTGAGTGGATATTTGTTGAACATTTTTATAGGTTGAAAAATTGATAGAAATACTTAAGAAGATGCAGAAAACTCTTACACTGATTTCTCAGTTACTGAATATTTTTCAGAGGATTGCAGAGGAATAAAGGATTTTGCATCAAAAGTGATGTGGAAGAAACTGGGAATATTTTAAGAAGCATTGGCTAAGTTAATTGTTTTGGTTGGAGGATGGCAATGTGGGAAGATTAGCAGGATGTACGATTTGTGGAGAGTCATTGTTGTTAGGGAGTACAAGATATTTTATTTTTAGGAAAAGCTAGTTAATACAGCAACTGAGGAAAGTGCACAGAGACACCTTGAATTTGTTTTTGAAATATTCAAATGGACCTCATACAAGAATTGCAGAGTTTGACAAATTGTCAGAATAAAAAAAGCATAACATGTACGCAGTACTCCGAGTGTACAGAAATACTATACTCAGTGTACCCCCAAACAGTCCTTCTAAGGACTACCAATTACATAAGTATATATATATACCCATGTAACTCACTCCCCCAAGTATCATCTTGTAACCACGGCTAATAAAAAGTCAATGAACTCTACCCGGGGTTATATTGATATTGTTTTTTCATTGCTTTTCTTTAATTATATGTGATAAGTAGTCCATAATAGGACTGATTTCAGGTACACTGAGTGTAGTTTTTAGCACATTTGGAATTTGTTTCCAGGAAAATTAATCCCAGTTTGAATTATGACTAATTTGTAAGAGTAGGGTATTTATTATGTGTTTGTTTTCGGAGATTGTAATTGGATGATTTTACTTTTGTAATTGTGTACTTCTCTGTGATAGGTTACAGTCAAAATGTGTCAGCCATTTTAGTATGTTGCATAGTAAATATTTGTGGTTTTGATTTTGGAAAGTGTAAAAGGCACAATTCTTTGCAGTTTTCTGATTTTGTTTGTAGAAGTCATTGTGTATCATACTTTAATTCTTTGTGTTCAACACATACTTTACCTGTTTTTGAACCTCATCCACCATACCTAACTCCAACCTTCTATATCCTAACTACTATGTGCAATGTCTTTATCATCATCCACTTTAAATAACTCCAGGAGCAGTCATTTATTGTATTGAAACCTTTTAAGTACTACTGTCTGTTGTGTTAATCATAGTCCATACAGCTAGGGCTCTAAATAAAAGGGTGCCATTGGTGTATTGTGTATCACACTCAGCAACAGCAATGACCATGGTGTTTACCCGCAGCTATCCAGCTCCCACCCAGCACATGGCTTTGCTACCCATGGGCAAAAGTGGCACCCAATTCAGCCGTCACTCTATACCGGCAAATTGTACGTCAAGTATTTGTGGACTTGTGGTAGCCGTGGCTGCGAGAGATGCTGGGCAAGGATAAAAAAGATTTCAATGAGCTTGATTGTTTGTTATTGGTTGTTGATATTTGTGTCACTGTCTGTGATACGTTGTGGTGAAAATGTGTCATCCATTTTAGTAGTTGTATTAGTATACAGTCCACCTTTTGTGGTATTCATTTTTGAAAGTATAAAAGCCACCATTTTCTGCAGTTTTATCCTTTTGATTCCAGAACTTACAGTGCACATGGCAAGAGTGTTGCTGATCTTAAAGTAAGTGTTACTAAATATGTACATATTTGGAGGGTTATTTGCAGTGTTGTGTGTGTTGGTTGTATTACCCACTTCTATCAGATGGTGTTCATTGTCATTATTTTCATCTGCTTTGATTGTGTGGCAAGTATTTTATAATGGATTTTTTAACTTTCACTAACATGGGGCTACTCAATTAGATTTGTCAATCAATGGCATTTATATGCAGGCATTTCATTTTTGTATTCTTGTTAGTGAGGTTAAAAGGTTATTTGATTGCATTTGTTGTAATTTAAATGCACTTTCACTATGCAGTACTTTTAGCTGTTTGCAGTTTTCTGTGATGTAGTACAATGGTGGTGTTCTGCAAGTTCATTTTAGTCATTTTTTATGTTTTATTTTCTTGTGGCTGCTTTTTTTTGTATCTGTTGAAGGGAAGTTGGAGTCATTGCAATTATTTTCTGAATGCATTTTTAACATTTTTAGGATGGGCAGGTGCTGATAGGGTTCAAGTACTTGAGGTGATCTGTGGCTACTGAAGTAGTTGTTCAGTGAAGTCCAGTGAAAGGTCAATCTGTATTAAAAAATGTAGGAGTGCCTGAAGAAAACACTTGTCAAGGGAAAAGAGGATTAGTTAAAACGTAGATCTACTTCTGTGACAATCTTAAATTGTTGCATTTTTCATTGAAATCAATTTGTGTCTTATAGAAGATACATTGGTTGCTGGTAGTTTAGCAAGAGGTTGAATTGAAGCAGTCCCCACAAGTAGAGGGTTGACTGTTTGTTGAAGCTTTCCCACTCGTGGATGGACTTGCTGGATGAGGTGCTGATTGTATGTGATGTAATGCATGAGACACATGCGATTTCCGATATGCATCATTCTCATCATCCCAGTACACTCACACCAAATGATGTACATTTAACTCCCGTGGAAGGCTAACCCATATTTAAAACATAAGTGGTGGTGGAGGAGGTACTGCTTTTCTGCATTCATTGTTCTGGTGTACCTGTAACAGATCTTTGATCCGTACTAATATTCCTAAGCTTTGGGATGAAACATTGTTCACTGTAAAGGACTATTTGCAATGATCAATATAAAGTTATTTTTTTGGGCCTGGTAAATATCTTCTCTATGGAATCTCAGGTGTCCTGATTGGTTATGGGTACTGTACCTATCTGTGTGACTGTTTTGTTTCCCATGTTCTCCAAGTTTAATTATTTATTTAATTGAATGCGTTATTGTTTTTACAAAGAACAACTTTTCACATAATTAAACCACAATACAGTAAATATTTATCTATCTAACTGTACACTTGAACATACACAAAACAACATTTTCAGTTTACAAATAACTAGTTTTACAGACCTATATCAAAGGACACAAGACGAAAAACAAAACAAACTGAAACATTCTGTTGAAATTAAAATCATTCCAGATGAGGAGTTAATAATATTATTCCTTAATGGCAGTTCAATTCAAATCACAACATTTCACTTAACATGATCCATTTGCAGCTACCAGTTCAATCATGTTATTCTTTAGTTTACCTCTACTAATTTCCCCATAATTAAATACATGACCAAGTAAGTTTGTTTCAGCTTCTATGGTTTAGCTTACTAAGGGATTACTTAATGTCCTTCGAGTGTAATTTGTTTTTTTGCAATGGAAAGTCAAGTTTTCTTATTGGCTAATACACAATAAATACACACGAAAAAATTACTTAAGGTTCCATTAGCAACTTAGATTCATCCTTATCTTAATCAATATGCATTGGAAGAATGTGCATGTCTTTCAACAATTCGACAACAGCAGGCAGTTCATCAACACTGATCCATAATTATCTCGGCCATTAGCCAAACCCTATATAAGGATAAATGTAATCCCGCATTTAGCATGTTAACACATTGATACCAAAAAGATATGTCTTTAATAGAGTCTACATGGTGAAAAAATGTCCCATAGTATTTAATATAGGGATTCCCTATTTTAGAGCACTCTGTAAGAGAATCCGTCTCAGTTTCACTGATCTTATTATTCTTGCATATTCTGCAGAAGCGCTCTTCCTTAGGAATGTGTCACTCAGGGCCAATGGTAGCAAGTACAGGTAGATGATCAATCCTGAGCAGAAGAATAAACCTCCTGAGGTTGGCAGACAGGCATAAGTTCATGTATTTCTGGGATCACTTGAAGGTATATAGCACATATTGAACAAATTTATATTTTTTCAAGCCTTCAAAATGACCATTATTAGACTGCCAATCCCATACATCCAACCTCTTGCCCAGAATATATTTAATGTCTTCAAATGTATCATCCCATCTGGGGGCCAGCCAATCTCCTCGAAAAGAGTGTCCCTATGTTTCTTAAATTGCAAGTTCTGACCTTTTCTACGGATTCCCTCTCCCACACTTTCCAAAAATTGATTGGCCGGGGCGTTTAGAGATATTGGGCCTCATTCCGAGTACGGCGCTAACCAATGGCGCTATTAACGCCTTGGTTGACGCCGTACCCGGACCGGCAGCGCCTTGGTGGATGGCGGAATCACCGCCCCATTCCAAGGTTGGCGGGGTGGTAATTCCCCATTCACCAAGCCTCTTCCCCATTCCCAAATGAGCCCCCATAGGGCTCAATGGGAATGGGGAAGATGCAAATAACGGTGACCTTTCATTACGGTCACCGTTATTGGCTTGGAGGCCCTTTTGCGCCCTCGACTTTAACACCTGCTCAAAGCAGGCGTTAAGGGCGAGGGCGCAGAGGGAACTTGGAGTATGGCGGTAAGGGATTACTGCCACCGGTCTCATTACCGGTGGCCGCTATCCCTTACCGCCATACTCGGAATGAGGCCCATTACATATAGTTTGGCCTTTAATGAGAGGAGACCTAATTCTAAACGCAGGATAGCGATAGGGACACATTGACGGAGACCCAATAGCTTCCTCCAGAACTTTCCCTCAATGATTTGAAGCCATTTCAGATCGATACTCATAAAGGTTTCCAGGCCATAGATAGCAGCAGGGATCACACATTGAATGTACAATTGTCGGGCACCCCAGATTGAATACCCACTCTGATTACGGGAAATTGGTATATCATTGCAGTCAGTTGCGCCGCTTTTACCATGCGTGACTGAATACAAGAGTCATCATCTCCTTTAACATCAAATTCCACACCCAGATATTTATATGAGAATGTATACGTTATCGCAAGACCATTTACAAACATATGAGGGCGGGCAATCTTTTTTCCCCGTAAAGACGATCGTCAAGGTTTTATCACAGTTAATGGAGAGTCCATTCTTGTCGGCATAATGCCAGAGATCCTCCACAGAGTTCTGTAGACCACTAAAGGTATGATCTAATATGACTAGATCGTCTGTGTATGCTAATATAGGACAACACTATTTTTGGAGGGCAATTAGGCACAGGCTGTATACATTGTGGAATGGCAGCTACAAACAGTTGTATAGCAGGGGTGTCGTCACGCATCCCTGCTTTACCCCTCTGTTTTGCTTGATAGGTACAGTCATTGTGCCCTTGCTGTCAGGTGTGAGACTGGCAGTGGTGGTCCGATAGAGAAGCTTAAGATAATATAATTGGCCCACTGGAGAGCCCATTTTTTTAAGTTTTCACCAAAGTAGGTCTCTATTGACCATTTTGAAAGCTGCCTTAAAGTCAACAAACAATGGATACAAAGGGGGATTGTTAGGTTGTAATGCTTTGTGGCAGAGTGTATCCATGATCAATAGGTTGTGGTTGGTGGAATATCCTGTCCTACAACCACTCTGAAATCTATCTAAGATCCCTTCTCTATCGACCCAAATTTGCAGTTATTGTAATAATAGTGAGGCAAATAATTTCCCTGTGCAATCTAATAGTGAGAGTAATCTATAATTACTAGGATCATTTTTCATTCCTCTTTTAGAAACAGGCACAAGCATAGCCGTCTGACAAGAGTTAGGACTATGACCACTCATAAGTACTTTTCAAAGAGTATTTCTAACAAACTGGAACAAAAAAAGGATTTTATTTAGTATCACATTCGCCAGTTGCTTAGGGACGGGAGCCCGAGAAGACTTGAGGGCCACTATTTTGGTTTTCAGAGCTACTACAGAAATCTCAAAAGGCTGTTTCTTAGGATTAATAATGCTTTGCATCACCCTCATATTACTTTCCAGGCATTACGTTTACCGAAGAATTGAATCCATTCAGAGGCACTGATTGGATTAATCATATGATGTTTTGACTGCCCTTAGCTTCCCCCAGAAGTGTCCATATGTTCTGGGTATTCCTAGAGCACAGTGTCTTAATTGTACGTTGCCATGATTCATTTCTTCATTTTTCTCAAAACCAAAGCAAAATCTAGCAAAGATTTACATGACCTTTTATCATAACGTATATTCCCGCTTAATACCTGTTTTGCATCTCTAATAACCTTAATATGTCCCTTTGGTACTCATTTCTCTCCAAATCTGATTAACTTTGGAGGTTACGTGTGCACCTGTAAAAGAGGAAATCCATCTCACGATTTCCTCCATGGTAATGACTTAAATGCTTGTAAACACTTAGCATTTAGCCCAGTAGCTACCCACTCTGCGCTCAGTATATTTTTTTGCCGACCAAATGATTTGAGTTGCTGCATTGTTCACTTTTAAGTTACCCAGCTCCACCACAGTAGGAATACATTTCTGTGCTTCTAGATTCAATATAGGCGCTCCATGATCACTTCATACATTATCACTTGTGGTTATATCTTTTATCAAAACAGCCACTTCACAGCTAACAAAGATGTAATCAAGGGTGCTGCAGGCTACTTCACTTTTCCTGGTGTGTCTGCCTGGGAAATCTCCATGGGTTTGCTTGTTTACAATTTCCATCTGCCAGATATCAAAAAAGTTTAGCCGGTCCTTCTCCTCACGATCTTCAATATTATGTCCCATAATACTAATATGGTATAATGCTGGATTAGATAATGTACCCCTTCCACAATTAAAGTCACCTGCAAAAATGATGAGCAAAGTGTGTAATGCATCTTGGAGTTGATCTCTAAGGTTATCCCTAGGGACATTATATACATTTACTAATAGCAATTTTTCCCAACATACATTCACAAGTATCTCAACCTCAACTGCTTTGATATAATCTTCCCATAATGTGGGGATAGAACGCAATTTCATTGCTATGGAATCATTCCCCAATACAGCCTCCCCCATTGTCCATTCTTGGCCAGGGTTTGGTAGACAAAATACCCATTCAGGACTATAGGGGAAAGAAGCCACGTCTCCTGTAAAAGGAAAAAAAAAGCATGATTAGATATTAGGGATAAAGACCCATACGGAGATATAAAATGATTCCAGGATATTAGTTAGCAATCTCACTGTTTTTGCACAACAAAGGGTAAAGATTCCGCCAGCCATTTTTACATAGTTTGTGTGTCTGTCATTTTAACATCCTGACCAACTGGTAGATCTGGCTTGGCACCCTTCATCTTTTTCCTCTTGTTATCCATCTCTGAAGCTTAGTATCTTCTAGTTCATGATTCATATCAATTTCCATATCAATCTGATAGAGGCTATTCTTATATTTACAAATCATTTGCGCTGTGGCCAGCACTTTACATTGCAATGCAGTGACGTTAGGATTGGTGACTTTCGGAGGTTCCATAAAGGCAAAATCATCAAAGCGCAATACCCGTAGTTAAGGTATCAGATGTAATTTTGCCGATAGTGCTGCTCTAGCTAACCATTTACCTCGGCTGCTTTGAGGAGAAGAGTATGGATTTTACTCCATGCTTACCAGGGGATGCATGAAAACAATGTGCAGTTAGAAGCAGATGTGTTGCGATTGGGAAGGAAATTGGCAGCTGAAGGACAAGCTTCTTTGATGCAGCAGATGCAATGAAACATTTGGAGTGACAAGGCCTGTAGATATCAACAGATTGCAGGGACGCCAGCGGTTAGAGTAGACCGATTTCAATATAAAAAACGCAGAGGATGGAGTGACAAGCGCAACGCTGCTGCTCTTATTCCAACTTATTTCAACTGTTGATGAAAATTGGGATCTAGGCCATTGGGATGCAAAAATGTGTGGTTCCTCTTCGAGTAACACTGATTCTGACCCGGAAGTGAAGGCATAATCTACTTTGAAAAAAGATAAAAGAAGGTTACTGTGAATATAGTTACTAGATGCAGTTCTGGGATGCATCCACACAACCCTGTGGGTAGCATTGTTGATTTAACCACACTTAAGGGTTTCACTCAGCAAGAAGTGGGTGAAATAATCACTTGACTGAGATAGAAGTCTTGCAAGCTTTTATTGGCTCGGATGCTGAGGATGTATGATGGGGGTGTGGGAGGACTATTAGTGGCCTCAACTGATTCTCCACGCTTCTTACCTTTATCCACTGATACTAACTTTCACGAAGTGATGCGAGCAGGCCTATCGCCAGATGCAAATGGGCAGGCCTGTCAGGTGTCTGTATTGCACCTGGCAGATCAGAGATGTAATCGAAAGTACCTGATTACTACTGATTGGCTCATTGAGGAGAAGGGATGGTATACTTTGAAGGAAGTGATTCAAAAGATTATGGTACATGCTATGAATTAATGAGTGCATGTATATGAGCCAGGACACATGGGAGTGATGCCTCTGTCAGTGTCAACTAGGAATATGATTATCAGAACTGCCCACCCACATATAAAGGTGTCATCATAACGTTGCTGGTCGATATGACGGGCAAAAGCACTGATGAAGTGATGAATGCCATACAGCAATTGTCAGATCTGGGTGACTGGGAGAAAGGAGAAGACAAGCCTCGTGAGAGGGAGGGGTGCAGTGAGAGGAGAACAGAGGACAGGAGACAAAATAGCAGAGATCTCTGAGTGGCAACAAAGGACATGCTTTGGCACTATTGAAATATTGTGTGCCACCGGGAGAAATTGATGGTATTAAAACCAGAGAGATGTACGAGCTATACAAAAAGAGAGGGCTTGCTGGGAAAGAGCGATATAAACAAGTCAAGAGACAGGTGGTGTCTAAGCATAAAGGTGACACTTCACCTTCAGTGCCTCCTGAGGACAAGCTGATATGCTGAGTTGAGAAAAACAGTGAGTGTAATGTTGGCAGCGGAGTCTGGGTACACTCACCCAAAGTTTGAAGCGGATTATGGCCAAGACCTGACAGTGTCAGCTCGCATACAAATTGACAGGCGATCTCATGTTGATGTAAAAATATTTTGGAAACCTGGGAACACTCAAGAGCTTCGCTTGACACTGGGTTGGAGGCCTCATTGATTCATGGGAATCCTTCAAGATTTAAAGGTAGGCACTGGGTGGAAAGGAGACACCCGCAGTACAGACACATTTGGAAATAAAAATAGGTAATTTGAAAAAACAGAATATGAAGTATTGATTGTCCTGATACTTGAGTACATTATTGGATTTGACATTTTGGAAAGTTTGACGTTAGAGTTAGGAGGTAAAACATAACAATTTGGAGTAAATGCATTGACTTATAAACCAGTTATTTTGGGCAAATTGAAGATCCCTCTGGTGCACCTGCTATTGGCCATGAAGCGTGTGTCAATGAAACAATACTGCATTCCCGGGAGGCATAAGGACATGTCAGGCACCATTAAATAATATGTAGAGGCAGGAGTATTGAGGCCAGTCTCTACTGCTTGAAACAATCCCATCTGGCCTCTTAAAAAAGGGGATGGACGTTGGAGGATGACTGTGGATTATAGAGAGTTAAACAAACACACTCCCCCTTTAGTTCCTGCAGGGCCAGATGCTATTACCTTGACTGAAAACATACAGAAATTTGAAGGAACCTGGTAGACTGTGTTAGATTTGGCAAATACATTTTTCACAGTGCCAATTGCCAAAGAGTGCCAAGACCAGTTCTTATTTTCTTGGGGTGGGCATCAGTACACCTTCGCAAGATTGCCTACGGGATATTTGCATAGTCCCACCCTCTGTCACCAGGTGGCGACAGAACACTTAGACAAGATACCATGTAAACCTGACATACAGATCTCACATTACATTGATGATATTTTCATTCAGGACAAAGATGAGCACAGTGTGCAAAAAACAAATGGAAGCAATCATTGAGGGATTGAGAAAGGAAGGCTGGGAAATTAATCATAACCAGATTCAAGGGCCAACTTAGCTCTTTTTGGGAATTCAACAGCATAATGGCCATCGAGCGATAGTGCCAAAAGCCAAGCAAAAGATCCTTTAATTTACCACTCCAGTGAACAAGAAGCAAACTCAGCAGTTCAAAGGGCTGTTTGGGGTTTGGAGACAACATATACCACATTTAGGGCAAATGGTGGCCCCACTTTGCAAAGTGATATGAAAGAAATATGGATATCCATCAATTATGTTAAGTTAAACAATATTTTTGCTTTTGTCAGGAAACCAATGACAAGTGGAAAAACCTAACTGAAATCTACACCTAGATTATCGCTAAAGGAGAGATTTGTTTTAACATGACTTGTCAGCCATAGGAGGTTGGTAAGTGTCAGCAAGTAATGATGTATAAGGAAAGCAACCATACTGTTTTTGAAAAAAGACTATGTGCACATGTCCGTAGCACATGCACCAACGTGACCATTACTATGACTTGTAATCATACAATTGTGGATGCTACTCATGTGCAACATGTTAAACTTTCAGTCGATGGTTTTTCATGTGGGAACACTACTTTTACCTATATTCCTGCTAACATCCCTGGAGGTTCATGTGTAGTTACACAATTAGCACTAACCTTGTTTCCTTTGCAGCAGTGTAACCTAGAGTAAAGAGATTGATAGTTGAATCTATAGGGCTACATCCAGATTGCGATTCAAAAGTTATTGTCGGAATCTGAAATATTATCTCTTGCTTTGGTGGGAGTCTGGGATTTAGCTGTGGGTGCTATAAATCCCTAATTAAGTTAGCATGCTTGTTAGTGAAAGGGGTGAATCATACCTCTCAAGCTTTAGAAGAATAGCTTTTAGATATTACACTTATGAGAAAAGCAATTTTGCAAAATAGAGATTATGTATTATTGAAGCATAATTTAAGGTGTAATGCTTTTGAAGGAATGTTTTGCTGCAATTTACATGACCATTTCCAATCTGTGCAAAACCATATTCAGAAATTAAAAGATCTGACACTGAGAGCTGGTGGGATTGGCTATTTTCATGGATCCCAAATATTGGTGAAACCCTACATTATGCTCAGCTTGCATTTTTATTATTTTGATGATTTTGATTTTGTTTTGTTGTTGTTTGCAATGTATTTTTAGCTTAGCTATGATGCTTCATAGATTTTAGAAACCCAAGTTAGTGCCACTGGGCTATGGTAGTTAACTATCCAGGAGTGGAATGTATTGTATTTAAACATGTAATATCTTTGCTTCAAAGATGGAGTTTGGGTGAAATGCATCTGGGTGCACAAGTGAACATTTGGCTCAAAGCCTCAGTGAAAGTGTATTTCTGAATACCGTTTGAATTTGCTGAAGCAGTAGAAAAACAGTTTGTTTGGTTTTCAGGTAGGGTTTGTTTTCCATTCAACAAGGAGCCGAGAACAAGTTCTCTCGGATCCCATGCAAAACAGAGGGTGATTACGTGTGAATTCCGCAGCATACACCAGCCATGTTTGTTGCAGAATTGTATTGACAGTCGACCTCTCTGGAAAAGTACTGAGTTGTAATTGTGTACATAACAATGGGCTGGGAAAGAAAGAATCACTTTTGCTTGAGCTGGGTTGAAAGAAGCTAGATGTATCTTCCTATCCAGTCCATTTCCATGGTGAGAGTAATTTGCCAGCCTGGGTTAGCAAGCTATCCAGTGAAGCTCCTTGCAGAAATGACGTGGTGTAAACCAATGCCAATGGTGATGTAATGCTTTCCTTTATGTCTGCATGTTTATTCTGTAACATTCATTTGAATTAACAAAGGGCCAGAAAAGCACCAGCTTTTATAATGTAATTGAGAGTGAGTTCTTGTGTTCCAAAAGCACACTGACTTCCTTTTTTTGTGCATTGGGGAAACTCATAAGTAAAATAAATACACAACTAAATACTTGTTTTGTAAGAGCAAAACACCCGGTTTATATATCTCTGTGTGTTTATTGTAATGGTAGTTTGTATACCTTTATTGTTAGTTTGTTGTGTATTTTATTGTAGTTGTAGTTTATCCACATATTGTACAGGTCTATGTAGTTTATTCATGTTTGCACAAGTTTTAATTCCTGTCACTATTTGATGTGGTGGGCATGGCTTGGGAACCTACACTATTTTGTGATGACTCCTGGCAGTTGGGTCACACATACCATCTCCTTCTGTGTTATGCCCTATGCATTGTACCCTCATCCTCTGTACTGCTGTGCACTACACTGTCATTATTTTTGTCCAACCCATCATTTCCCTGTTTTTGAACTTCAGCCACCCTTGTCTAATTTTGAATGTTGCACCCAGAATTGGCAATTAACCTGGTGTTCTCAAATAGCCTTGTCCAAATCATCTTCATCTAGGGTTGCATCTTTGCTCTTGATTCAACTGTGACAGGTTTTACACATTACAAAACAATTTGACAGATTGGGTGCAGGCAAGATGAGATGAGGTTGGGTGTTGGTTGATGGAACATAAGTAGTGATAGTATTTAAACACTGTGGTGCAGATGATAAATACTGGTTTGCTGATTTTGTTCCATGTGCTTTGACTGTAGGTTTCATATGAACCTTTATGTGATTCTTTTACTTCATTCCAATGTAAACAGATAAGATTTGAAATGAACGTTGTGGTTCCCAAACTTTGCAACAGTTTGTTTGAAGGATCCCTCTGTAAAACCTTTCCACAGAATTTGCACATCATTTTCTCAATCTCCTTTTAGCTGTGTGTCATGATGGCCGCTCCCGGGGAGCTGGTTCAAGCCCTGCGTCCCCGAAAGCGGACATCCAGTCCCCAAGGAAAGACCCAGCAACCCCATATAGTGGCCCTTTGAACAGTGTCCTGGCGCCTATGGCGCCAGGCTCATAAAAGACATCAGTCCTGGCGCCATAGGCGCCAGGCTCATTATGGGAGTGCTTGGGTGCACTTACCTGATGCAGACCATGCTGCAGGATCCCGGCCTCCTTGAGGCCTGAAAGGAACTACTTTACCTGTGGGACTAATTTACCATCCGGGCGTGGTCGGGGAGGATACGTACCTGATTAGAGGAAGGATACATACCTGGAACTTCTTCCAAGGCTATTTAAACCCCACCCGAACAGCCACACGTGCTTCGCGTTGTTCTGCATCTAACAGCTGGACGCTCACTGTGTCTGCTCCTGCATCCTGACTTCTGCCACGCCTGCCAGCATCCTGGATCACCTGCAAAGGAAGAGAAGAAGAGAACAGAAGAAGGAAAAGTCCTTACCTGCTAAATTCGCATCCCGGAGACATCTCGCCGACAATCCTGAAAAGGAAGACTTTTATTTAAAAGCTCATCGCGTCGATCGCTGCAGCGCCGCATTCCACTCACCTTTACAGGGCGCCTCCATGTTCAGCAGCGATCATCCGGATTCGCAGTCACGCCCCAGCGCCTAGAGAGAAAAAGGCAAGAACAAAAGGTGAGAGAGAGAAGGGAATAAGGAAAGCTAAATCTCCATGTTAAGACTTACCTGTTGATTCATTCCCTCTTCATTTTGGGTCCGCGCCGCATCCTGGAATTTCCGGACCCCGGCCCCTAAGGGGAAAAAAGGACATCAGCGTTAATGAGCGAATGAAAAGACATTACCAAAAAACGCTCATTAAAGACTTACCTGATTTCTACAAGGATTTCACCTCTCATCTCGGGTCGGTGCCTGTTCCCCGGCCCCTATGGGGAAAAAGACACTAGCATTAGTACATTAATGTATGGACACAAGGGGAACCTCTTATCAAAAAACTTACCTGGAAGCCAAGCAAGTTTGGTTCTCACCAATCCGAAAATCCAGTGAAATAACTGGATACCAACGCGCCCCTGCATCAGAAGCACGATGGAGAGCTCATCCTTCCAGACCCTAAGGTGAGACGCTACGGGGAATCACAGAAGGGTTTCGAGGAGGATGAGAGGGGAAAGCGGGAGGCCGATTGCATTACCCCGCAGACAGTTAATCCCCTATTTTCGCCTACAGAAGGATACTTCTGCGAGCCAGACAAGCCAGATTTGGGGGCCCGGTCCAGTCCGTCTTCCGAACCCTGCGCATCACCTTAGAAGAGGTCACAGCAGCGCGAACCAGGCCAGCGCCTCCATGGGAGTCAGGTGAGCGTTACACTGTGTTGATGCTTCATCCGGTAATATTGGCAGCAATTGTTTTCCCCAGGGCAGGACAAAGACTGCTATGTTTCAGATATTTCTCCTCTTTGAAAGATAGTGAGCTAAAGACTCTTGTAAACAAGACTAATGTCTGGCAGAGGGACTCCCAGGACCCCCCTTGTTGTTTGCATATTTTAAGTAACTTTGGGTCTCACCCTAAGTTACTAGGGCAATCCAGACGTGAACGCCTTGCTCACTATTTTTAGAGAGGCACAGCTCCACCCTACTGATGAGGTCCAACCAGACCGAAACACGTGTCTGGGGTTGCTGTTGGTGCTCTTGTTCAGAGGAGAATTGCCTAGCATTTCAGTGCTGGACTGCCCCAGGGCAGGACAAAGACTGATATGTTTCAGAGATTTCTCCTCTGTGTAAGATAGTGAGCTAAAGACTCTGGTTGAGACTCTAAACCATGATATAAGCCGGTAGTAGAGAAACTCACAGAACCCCCCTTGTTTGTGAATATTAAGTAGCGTTGGGTTTTCACCCTAAGGCACAAGGGTAATACAGACATGGAACCCTTGCTCACTGTTCTTAGAGAGGCACAGCTCCAACTCACTGAAGAGGCCCAACCAGGCCGAAACACGTGTCTGGGTTGCTGTTGGTACTCTTGTTCAGAATAGAATTGCCAGGTATTTCAGTGCTGGACTGCCCTTGGGCAGGAAAAAGACTGATATGTAGTGGATATTTCTCTTCTGTGAAAGGATGGTGAGCTAAAGACTGGTTGAGACTCTAACCCGGGATATAGGCCGGTAGTAGAGAAACTCCCAGAACCCCCCTTGTTTGTGCATATTAAGTAGCTTTGGGTTTTCACCCTAAGTTACAAGGGTAATCCAGATGTGGAACCCTTGCTCACTGTTCTAAGAGAAGCACAGCTCCACCTCACTGACGAGGCCCAACCAGGTCGAAACACATGTCTGGGGTTGCTGTTGGTACTCTTGTTCAGAAGAGAATTGCCAGGCATTTTGGTGCTGGACTACCCTTTTGCAGGAAAAAGACCGATATGTAGTGGATATTTCTCTTCTGTGAAAGGATGGTGAGCTAAAGACTCTGGTTGAGACTCTAACCCAGGATATAGGCTGGTAGTAGAGTAACTCCCAGCATCCTTCTTGTTTGTGTGTAAAATTATATGTAACACATCTTTGCTTTCATACACCAACCAACTGTTCATTCATCTGTGTTCAGTCCTAAATTCACAAGTAACGTGATAAGACTGCATAGCTCCAACATAACACACTGCCACTTAAGTCCTCCACCGATCACCAGTCTTCATACCTTAAAAGTTATACTCCTGGTCACATAACTGGACCTTACCACACCCTTGCTTCTCCCAACACCATCTTAATTAGTCCTCCTTAGACATCCTCATGAAAAAATGCAAAATGAACCACCTCAGCTGTTTACACTTATTTAAGCATCATAAGCCAATGGCCTGACCCACTATCCACCCTTCACCCACAAACTTGTTACTTCTACTGCTACTCAATAAAACAAATCAGCATGTATATCCTCCCTACCCTGCTCATCCCCACTTTGGCTAGGGGTTTCATGGCCAAGTGCCCTGGGCAACCCCCACAAATCTACCCTAGTAAACCTCATCAATAATACTGTGTCCCCCATCCCATTCTACACCCACATTCATTTTACATCTCCTTATGTCAGTGCATTGTGTAACAACATATTGCATTACATAGTTTGAAACCCAAATAGAATCCTGCCCTTCCAAATCACACATTTTCCAAGCAAATTGTGAAACTTCCAAATATAGTTGTTCATTATTATTTCTAAAAGACTCCCAAGTTTGCATTCACCATGTGGACTAGCTCATAAAACAAATCAATGTTAAAGCCTCATTCAAGCACTTTTGAAGTGATTACAAAATGAACAATATAGAGACTCAGAAAAACAGCTTCATATCTAACTACAAAGCACAGCCACATCCACATTATTGGTCAAGGGTAGAGTTATACTCTTTTGTTCATTCTAAGGTTTCTTATCTTCCAATGTGAATGAGAAACAACCTTTATTATGAAATATGTTTTTGTCACACATAAGCATTGCATAACATTTCATACGGCTTCATCACTCTACTTGCCAAACAATACTTAGTAACTACATTAGACACCTAAACATGCTTCACTTAAGTTGAAATACAACAATTCAAAATTCACATACAATATGTTAAAACACACCATTACTCACCTTCAGCTGCTCCAATTAATGAATAGATCTTCACAATAGCCAAACACAGAACATGTGCACACTCAGAGTTCTGGAACCAGAATGTGAAAAGTTCACCAAAAGGTGACTTTTGTAGCTTTCATAAATCAATAGCACAAAAAAGAGGACGGTAGAAAGCAAACAAGTAAAATGCCCAACACTTTTTTATTACAACCCATATCAATCAATGAACCCCAACACAATCCTTACAAAGAATAATATATACAACATTCACCCACTATATAAAAAAATGCCCCCCCCCCCAATTTGCAAAATTAAATATCTGCTGCAATAACCATGGGTACACGATGAAAACCCAACCTATAGACCCGGTAACAACATTTTTTTTCGAAACACATATTATAATGGATTCAAAATCAATTCACACTTGCATTCAGGTAAGAACGTCCAGACCGAAACACATGTGCAAATCTGTGCTGAAGCATCCATAATATAATTTGATCACTGCACCAAAATACAGACAGGTATAACCGCAGGTACAACCAATGGGTTCAAACCCACGTGGCTACCAAAGCCATCCACAAAGTACGACGTATGATTGGAAAGTTCATAGCTGTGGATCAAATCAACCGCCAGTAGTTACGTCTACCCGTAACATATTTACAAATGCAAAAAGACATATTGACAAGGAATATCAATTAAAACAACATAAAAGCACCCACGAGGGCATAGAATCAGAAACACATTTTGAAATTCTGTAGTGTAAAATCAATGCAACAACATTATCAATGCACAGAAATTGCAATCTCCATATCCGCGGCTGAGGCGATAGTCAAAGATGTGGGTTCACATGCCAAAAATACGTAACATCTCATTGGCTTAGTGGTACCTGCAGCTATAATACGTCCGAAAAGACACAACATTTTATTGACTGCTATTGTAACAGTGACTATTTAAAAAAAAGGCAGCAATGGTATTTTTCTTTTCCAATATACTTAAAACCTTCTCTGAGTGGCTCTTAAAAGAGCCTTTGTGTTGTTTTACCAATATCTAAACAAACAATATTTTTTGAATCAGAAAATACTCTTCACCACTATAACTTCAAAAAAATCTTGGAACATTTCTCTGTGCTCTTTCTTTAGATGATTAATTAATTTTCTTTTCCCAAAGAGAAAAAAACCTGTGCTCTCTGTCAAAAATATTTCTACACCATTGGAGCATAAACCTCTAATTTCAAGCCTTCAATCTAAAATAATATTATAGAACCAAAAAAACATTGTAAGCCAATGAACACATCACCTATGCCCTCACTATGAACCCCATTTTGAACCCCACTATGAACCCCATGTTGAACCCCACTATGAACTCTCCACAGTCTTCTGAACAATGGAAATCCTCTCTTTCTAAGATTGACTTCATGCTTCAAATATCCAATAAAACAATAAATATATCCCAAAAATACCACAATCTCCTACAAATACACCTCACTCTCAAGCAATACAAATGTAATATGTAGAAAAACTCTTACTTACTAATACAATATAATCTACAGTTTTATTGGCATATATAAAAATCACACAAAAAACACATTGTCTGATAGGTTCAACAATTCGGCAGCATCTGAGATACTTCACATCCTATTGGCAGCCATCCACCACACAATTAATAACCAATCAGAAAGTACATACAAACATTCCACCTTCTCTCCTCATGTACTCTTCCTCCATTGCTAATTCTAATATCTAAAGTGACAAGCAGTATTTATTTCTACCACACTAAAATGGAAAACTACATTTAATGGCTGGGGGACAATTATCCTACAGAGGAAGAAATTAAAAAAAAGAAGATGCTGAAGAAAATGAACAAGAAGAAAATACACCACATTCACAATTCTTTACATTTATTTAAAATGAGACTAAAAATAACATTTTATAGAAGAAATATCAATCACCAAACAGATATACTTTATCTACCTGCTATCAAATGTGAATACAACAACACACATATTTTTAAAGTGTATATCTACAATTATTTAAAAATAATACAAATAATTTCAAACAAATGAAGCAGTCATTCAAGTATCAAGAAGAATTAAGCAAGAAGCACCACAAATAATAACCACAAACCTACTAATGGATTCATTAACAGAATTAAAACAACTATTAATTAATATTAAAAAAGAAAAACAATCAATGAAAAAGGACATTGAAAATTTACGACAATTCATGGACAGTAAAAATCCAGATAATTGGGCTAAAGAAGAAGATATATCATGTGTTCCAACTAATAGAAAAAGAAAACCCACAACCCCCCCAAATAAATCTGTTTTCAACAAACTTTTTTTTTTATTTATTTACTTTTTCTCAAATATGTGCACTTAAATGTATTATTAGTGTACAAAAAGTGTTTAAAATATTATAAAAACTGTTTACAAACACCACCCTCAATACACATTACATAAATGGTCCATATTTAGAACCTGATTCATGGAATTATTTGCGCTAAAAATGCTGATTTGCGCGCCTTTCTGCCCGAAAATCCCCATTCTTCAAACAGGGATTTTCGGGCAGAAAGGTGCGCAAATCTGCGTTTTCAGCGCAAATATTTCCATGAATCAGGCTGTTAATGTTTATTTCTTCCAAAAATATGTATAACCGCGGTTACAGAAAAATCCAGTAATGCCCCAAGTCTTGCAGCCGCGGCTGCAAGAATGTGTGTGTTTCTTTTCATAAACCTAGTTTAAAACATGAATTACAAAAGAAACAGTAAAGAAAAGTTAATGAGGGTGGACTTTTTGTGTATCACAGCCATAGCCGTGTGTATAGTTAATCAAAACTGTGTCTAGGAAACCTCCCAGTACTTGCTGCAATTACCCGCACCTCCAACATCCAGCAGCCCATTGACCTGCACTGTCGCGCGGTTATTCATCTATATACATATATATTAAAAAAAGAAATATCCTTCTATCTGAAAAAAAAAGAAAGCATAATCAGTTCAAGGAC